>NW_006206814.1:620978-628562 GCF_000334495.1 Tupaia belangeri chinensis
AGAGGGGATGGTCACGCCACAATCCCTTCTCCTCCATTCTCCTCTCGGGATCTTGGGCATGCATGCACACGCGCCCGGCGTGAGTTCTAAGCCACCGGGTCCGGGACGCGAACCGTGGTCGACTACATGGGAGTCCAGCGATATAGCCATTACGCTAACTGCTGGTTCCCCCCATCCCTATCTCTTGAACATTTCCTTCCAGCACCTCCTTGAGGGTTCTTGACTGTACCGTGCCCTCCACACCCTTGCTCATGCTGTTTCCTTTCCCCTGCCTCACTTTGTCTGAAGAAAGTTTCCTGCAGCCTCAAGACCTAACTCAAATGTCATATCCTTGAAGCAAACCCCCCTTCATCTCTGCTTCCATTCACCTTTGCACCATTAGTGCAAACCTTGCCATTCTGTATTACCTGTTAGCATTTTGTCCAGGTTCCTAGGTACTCTGTGAGCATCTCAGTGACAAACTGTAAGAAACCTTCCCAACGACCATTGCCCTCTCCCTCCTGGAGCAGAAGACCAGTTTTGTTTTGTTTTGTTTGGAGAGGTTTTTGCTATAAGGCGCGTGTGCTCACCAGACAGACAGAAATACACAGAGAGACAGAAAGCGAGAAATCACTCCCCAGGGAGGATGGCCACGCCACAAACCCTTCTCCTCCATTCTCCTCTCAGGATCTTGGGCACGCATGCACACGCACCCAGCATGAGTTTAAGCCACTGGGTCCAGAACTCGAACCACGGTCAATTACGTGGGAGTCCAGCGACATAGCCATTATACTAACTGCTGGTCCCAAGAGGGATCACAAGTAGGGAAATCTCATGTCCTCTGCCCATGAGTGACATGAGGCTGAGCACATGACTCAATTCTGGTTATTGGGATGCACGAGGAAATCTGCCAAGGAGCTGCTAGGAAAGATTTCTTTTCCTAAAAGGAGGACACCAGGAAGGGTACCTTTCCAAGAAACACACTTTTAACCACCACATTCCTTGCTTCCTGCTCTGGAGATAGTTGCATGAAGACTGGGGTTGTGACAACCATCTTATAACCACGAGGAGACAGATACAGATCTACCAAGGGGGCAGAGCAGGATGGAGAACACCTGAGTGGCTGAGGAACTCAAACCCAATACCTTCAGATGTCTTGCTTTATAAATATGATCTTACAGTTTATGCCACCCTTAAGGGGCTATTCTGACTCTTACAGCTGAATGTACCTGCTATGGATGGGACTGTGTACCCCCCAAAAGCCATATGTTGAAGGGCCGGCAGGTGGTACAGTGGTTACGGTGCTGGACTTTCACATGGCTGACTACAGTTTGAGTCCCAGACCTGGTGGCTTGCTTTCTCTCTCTCCCTCTCCCTCTGTCTCTTTCTGGTCAAATTAAAAATAATAATAACAATAGTAACAACAAATAAAATAAATAGTTCTTTTAAAAAAATTCATATGTTGAGCCCTGACCCCCAATATGAAGGCATTTGGAGGCTTTGGGAAGTAATCAGGTTTCGTGGCCGTGACAGAGGGGCCCTTGTGGAGGTGCCTGTGCCCCACAAGAAGAAACGCCAATGAACTTGCTCTCCCTCCCTCTCTGTGCCAGAAGAGCACAGTGAGAAGGCAGCTAGCTGTCACTAGGATGACATCCCTTGCCAGAAACTGAACCTGCCAGGCCTTAATACTGGACTTCCAGGCCCCAGAACTGTGAGTAAAAAATTGTTCTTTAAGCCACCCAATCTTCAGTATTTTATTAGAGCAGCCCGGTTTAGTCCATCGTATTGCTAACAACAGAAATACCTGAATCTGGGGAACCAGCAGTTAGCATAATGGCTATGTCGCTGGACTCCCACATAGTTGACCATGGTTCGCGTCCTGGACCCGGTGGCTTAGAACTCACACCGGGCGCATGTGCGTGCGTGCCTAAGATCCCAAGAGGAGAATGGAGGAGAAGGGATTGCGGCGTGACCATCCCCCCGGGGAGTGATTTCTTGCTTTCTGTCCTTCCGTCTCTCTCTGTCTGGTGAGCGCACGTGCCCTATAGAGAAAACCTCTCCAAAAAAAAAAAAAAAGAAAGAAAGAAATACCTGGATCTGGCTGGTTTATAAAGAATAGAGGTTTATTTAGCTCATGGTTTTTGAGGCTCAGGGTCACAGGGCCAGATCTAGCGAGGCTCTTCTCATTGGTGGGGAGTCTGCAGTCTCAACATGCTCCAGGCATCACATGGCAAGAGCTTGCCTGGGTCTCTGTCTGTGTCTGCCTCATTCCCTGTCCTTATAAACCCACCATGATTCGGTCATGCAAGGCTCACCCTGGCGACACCGTCTAATCCTTCTCTCCTCCCAAAGCCCCCATCTTCCAGCACCACAGTAAGGTTACATTTTCATCCCTGTAATCCCATCACAGCCTGATCAAACACATGGATTTGGGGGGAACATAGGCAAACCACAGCACAGCCTGAGCTAAGGCAGCACGCTCGTTGGTACATACTTCAGTGTCTCTGGTTGCTGCGTGCTCACCTCATGCCAGACACGGCCCTACGTGCTGTGAAGGCACCACTCATTGAATGTTGCAACTTCCCAGTGAAGTACCTGCAACCACAATCGCATCCTTCAGACGCAAAAGGAATCTGAGGCACAAAACGACTGAGTGACTCGCCCCACCTCACAAAGCTGATGCATGGCGGACCAGGGATTTCAACTGAGGTTGTCTGGCCCTAGGGGTTCACAGTCAGCCACCATGTGCCACTGCCTTTCACTGTGTCTTCTTCATCCTAGAAATCTCAAAGGCTAGTCCAGTGCCCGAGACATAATGCATTTATTACATACCGATGTGCTGGGCAATCTAAGCTTTGTCAGCAATCACTCAGCCTCGCCCTCATAACAGCCTTATCAGGAGCGGGATCGCCCTCGTTTGCTGGGGAATGAGGAGCGGTTGGCGTGCTAGACTTTCAGCTTAAAATGGACGAGTTGAGCACCCTGAGTTATGACTTCCTTAGCCCTGGATACGTTTGCCTCTGTGGACCCACCCCCACCATTGTAGGTTATCATGAACCCTATAAAATTCAAGGTTTTTAATGACATGAGAAAAAATGTAAACATTTTAAACATTTATTTCTTCCATGAGCACAAGAGACAGAGAGAGGCAGGTACCCCAACAAGGTCCTCCCAGCACGACCCACTCCAGCTTCGGCCAGCCCAAATCATGGACATTCAATACCGGGGATGTTCAGAGACGCCTCCAGGCTCAAACCCAGAACACGACCCCATGTGTCAGGGCATTCACCGAGCGTCAGAGCACTGCTGTGCCACATCAGACCCTGAAACATTTTCAGCACTGAAGGTTCATTTTCCTTCTGAAAGAGTCAAAACATTTTAATAAGCCCTTAAAAATGTCATGGAGCCTCGTCATTGTGCCCACGTGCCTCCCAGGCCTAATGAATGATCGGCCCGGGTCCGTTCTACCATAACCCCCATTTCACAGGGAGCTTAAGTACCCTACCCAGTAGTCCCACTTCTAGAACTGATGGACCAGGATGTGAATTCATGCTGTCTAACTCCAGAGTCTCTACTCCTGACTGCTACATCGGCGTGTTTCAAACATTATTTTTTAAAAAGATTTTTGTCTTAGGGTACGTGTGCTCACTAGAAACAGAAAGAGACAGTGAAGGAAAAGAGAGAAATCGCCCCCTGGGGGATGACCAAGCCACAATCCCTTCTCCTTCTCTTACTAGGATTTTGGGCATATACACACATGCCAAGCATGATTTTCAACCCTCCAGGCCCAGGACTTGACCCGCAGTTGGCCATGTTCACCACCCGAATCACCACTCCACCTGCTGATCCCACAGACATTTTTAAAATGTGTTTATTTATTTCTTTCATGAGACAGAAAGAGAAACAGACGGAGAGGCCGCACCGCAGACACCTTGATTTGCCCCACCTCAGCCAGCACCAGATGACGGGCACACACATGCCCAAGCAGCAGGGAGCTCTTGGGACTTGAACCAGGATCCTTCCCTGTGGGACTGACTCACAGAGCATCACATTTTACTGCTCTGTAGCCACCTGGCCCAATATTTCTATGGTGACCCCCAGGGAAAAATACAGTACTCATAAGCACATGCACAATACAGTACTCACATGCACAATACAGTACTCACATGCACAACAATACAGCAGTACTCACATGCACAATACAGCAGTACTCACATGCACAATACAGCAGTACTCACATGCACGGACATGCATACATACCACAAATCACTGATCAACAGTTTCATGTAACAATATTTATCTTTACTACATACAGTTTGTACTGTTTTCTATTTGATTTGATTTGATTCTATTTTCTTTTTTTTTAATGATGTTTGCAGCCCAATATGTTGAGTTCATGACCCACTGATTTATTGTGGTCCCCAGCTCGAAAAGTCCTGCACTCCATATCCATATAACACCATTTACTAAATATTTGTTGAATGAAAGTCTTTGGAACAAAGACAGAATAGGGACATTACCCGACACAAACATTTTCAACTAAATAACTATCAGTTTCATCCGTTTCTTTAACAACTGAAATAACATGAAAAGGAAACATGTGTTATTTTAGAAACACAGAGTCAGCAGTTGATTTAATAGTTTAAAGTATCTGCTTCCTGGAAAGAATTGGCATGAGCCTTGATTTTGTATGTTTTTTTTCTTGAATAAGTCTTAGCATTTCATTCTTCTTCAGCCGTTCTTAAGACAGGGCATGAAAACGTGCTTAAGATCCCAGGGGCTAACATGAAACAGCTCAATCTGTTAGGGCTGTGATGTGCATTTTCTCCTCAAGTAATCAAACAATCCTTTCACTGGGGTTCCTTAACAGTAGGCCAGGGGAAAACGTGAATTTGAAGCTTCATAGGTAGGTAAGTAAAGGTCACTGAAGTAGACCTCAGTACAGATCAGGTGATGTGAATTCACTGTCTGGCTGGTTTTAAATCACTCCGAAGCTTGTAGGATTTCAGATCCCCTAAAACAAGATGTTAGCACATCGTTAGATATTCTCGAGGAGCGTTGAGGGGGCTTTCCTGTCCTACGTTTGGGGACTAGTCTTGATAACAAAAGTGGCATGAAACCTTCATTCATAAGGACTCTGACAAACACCCGTACAGAGCACCCAGACGGGCACTGCACACTAAACAGCACTGGTAAAGGCTGGGCAGATAAAAGCCCAAACGAAGGAATAAATAAATGAGCACAAAGAGCTCATCAAGTCAAGGAAGTTTGAAAAAGATATAAAACTCAAGCTCTCGGGATGGGGCTCAGATAAGGAGGAACCTCGGGAGAGGCAGGTTTAGAATAGTAAGGACAGACACGCGAATCATGGTGTGAGAAGGACTCAGCAGGCGGTTCGGGGCCCAGGTTCTGTTTATCTTGGTATCTAGCTTGCTGTGCGGTTTTGGCAATAGCCTTGATTTTTCTGAGCCTCAGTTTTCTCAACTATAAATTGGCAAGTGTCCCCCTCCAATGACACAAAAGGCTCCTCTCAGCCCTTTAGTCTCATAATTTCATGTAATCACAGGTCTGAACCGCAGGTCCTGTCTACCAGGCCAAGTGCAGCAGTTATGGACAGCAGGCAGGGAGGAGGGCCTCCTGGAAACTCGGACAGTAATGAGGTCCTCATGCGAGAGAGGTTGGGACCTGCTCTCACATCGTCACTGAATGCACTGCTTTCCTGGAGCTGGGTTTTGGAAGCCCAGTTCCTGCATGCATCTGGCAGATACCCTAAAAGAAATCCTGGCACACAGTCCTCCCGTAATGTTCCTAACTATAAGTACGGTCGTGCCAGGCACGGTGCTGAGTTCTGCGTGTGCGAGAGCTCAATTTGTCCTTACAGCAGCCTCCAAGGTAGGGACTACATTAAACTGCAGGTGGGTAGGGAGGGTTCAGGGAGAGGAAACGCCCACCCCAAGTCATTCAGCTTCAAAGTGGGAGAGGCTGGATTTGAGCCTGTGTATCTGTCTCTAATTCCCACATCCTTTCTCATACAAAATACCATGCTGCACGAATCCCAAGATTTGGGGAAAAAAAACTAGTTCCTTCCCACCCCACCCATATACAGACATGTCAAGCAGATTAAATATATATCCCCTTTGACATTTTTCATTTCTTTATCATTTATGGTCCAAAACTGGATCTAAGGCACCTCAAAATATAAAAACATAATATAGGAGATTTTAAAAATTAAAAGATACATACACACACACTCATGAGTGCAGGTTTAAAAAATAATAAAAGCTGAGCCAGCTGGTGGCATGGTGGTTAAGGTGGCTGGATTCCATACAGCAAACTGCACAATTCAAGTCCTGGATCCACGGTGGTTAAGGTGGCTGGATTCCGTATGGCAAACTGCACAATTCAAGTCCTAGATCCACGGTGATTAAGGTGGCTGGATTCCATACAGCAAACTGCACAAGTCAAATCCTGAACCCACGGTGGTTATGGTGGCTGGATTCCATACAGCAAACGGCACAATTCAAGTCCTAGACCCACGGTGATTAAGGTGGCTGGATTCCATACGGCAAACTGCACAATTCAAGTCCTGGATCCACGGTGGTTAAGGTGGCTGGATTCCGTATGGCAAACTGCACAATTCAAGTCCTAGACCCGACAGGTTGAAGAATATGCCAGATACGTGTGCCTTTGTACCCAAATCCCAAGAAGAGAATGAAGCAGAAGAGATTGCAGCACGGCCATCCCCGCTGAAGGAGGGTGTTTTCTCACTTTCCCTGTCTCTCTGTCTCTCTCCAGTGAGTACATGCACCCTATAGCAAATTAAAAAAAAAAAAAGAAATGAAGATTTAAAAATTAGAGTATTTATTAGTTCATTTAAGAAGAAGAATACACTTATGTAATAACATAAATAATGTATTTTTATACTTTTTTAAAAATCTTAATACTTTTTTTTTGTTTGTTTGTTTGTTTTTTTGGAGAGATTTTCACTGTAGGGTGCGTGCGCTCGCCAGACAGACAGAGAGAGACATAGAGACAGAAAGCGAGAAATCACCCCCCAGGGGGGATGGTCACGCCGCAATCCCTTCTCCTCCATTCTCCTCTCGGGATCTTGGGCACGCACGCACACGCGCCTGAACCCGAAGGCTTGAAAAACACTCCAGGCACATGTGCATGCATGCCCCAAATCCCAAGAAGAGAATGAAGCAGAAGAGATTGCAGCACGGCCATCCCCGCTGAAGGAGGGTGTTTTCTCACTTTCCCTGTCTCTCTGTCTCTCTCCAGTGAGTACATGCACCCTATAGCAAATTAAAAAAAAAAAAAGAAATGAAGATTTAAAAATTAGAGTATTTATTAGTTCATTTAAGAAGAATACACTTACGTAATAACATAAACAATGTATTTTTATATCTTTTTTAAAAATCTTAATACTTTTTTAAAAAATTTGCTACAGAGCACACACAGTCACCAGACAGAGATAGAGGGAAAGTGAGAAAGCACGCTGCCAGGTCTAGGACTCAAACTGCCGTTGGCCATGCAGAAGTCCAGCACCTTAACTACCACTCTACTTACTGGCTTCTGGATAACTTTTTTTCCTTTCTTTGTTTA
>NW_006206814.1:630547-632916 GCF_000334495.1 Tupaia belangeri chinensis
GTATCTTATACTTTTTGTGGCTATGGTAAATGGAATTACTTTCTTCAGTTCTATCTCAGTCTGCCTGTTCATATATAGAAATGCTATAGATTTCTGTATGTTGATTTGTATCCTGGAACTTTACTATATTCATGTATTACTTCAAGGAATGTTTTTATGGAAACCATTGGGTCTTCTATGGATACTACCATGTCATCTGCAAATAGAGAGAGAGTTTCACCTCTTCTTTTCCTATTTGAATGCCTTTTATTTTTTCCTCTTTTCTGATTGTGTTGGCGAGGAATTCCAGTACTATATTGAAAAGGAGTGGAGAAAGTGGGCATCCTTGTCTTGTTTTTAGTTGAAACGCTTTCAGCTTTTCTCCATTCAGGATGATGTTCACTATGGGTTTTTCATAGATAGCTTTTATTGTGTTAAGAAATGACCCTTCTATGCCGATTTTAATGAGAGCCTTGATCATGAAGGGATGTTGTATCTTATCAAATGCTTTTTCTGCATCAGTTGATATGATCATACGGTTTTTATATTTTTTCCTGTTAATATGGTGTACTACATTTATGGATTTGCATATGTTAAATCAACCTTGCATTCCTGGAATAAAGCCTACCTGATCATGATGCATAATCTTTTTTATAAGTTATTGGATACGATTTGCTAGTATCTTGTTGAGAATCTTTGCATCTATATTCATCAAAGATATTGGTCTATAGTTTTCCTTCCTGGTCCTGTCCTTATCTGTTTTAAAGATAAGGGTGACAGAGGCTTCATAGAATGAATTAGGGAGAGATTCACCCTTTTGATCTTTAGAAATAACTTGAGCAGAATGGCAGTAAACTCTTCTTTGAATGTTTTGCAGAATTCAGAGGTGAATCCATCGGGGCCAGGACTTTTCTTTGTTGGAAGGTTATTTATTACTGATTCAGTCTCCTGGCTTGTTATGGGCCTATTCAGACTTTCTACATCCTCCTGGCTCAATCTTGGCAGATTATGTGTCCAGGAATTTGTCCATCTCATCCAGATCGTCTTGTTTCTTGGCATATAGATGTTCATAGTATCCTCTAATGATGTTTCGTATTTCTACTACGTCTGTTGTTATACTCTCTGCTTCGTTGCAGATTTGATTCACCTGGTTCCTTTCTCTCTTCTTCTTAATAAGTGTCGCTAGTGGTGTATCGATTTACCTTTCCAAAAAACCAGTTTTCACTTCCATTTATTTTCTGTATAGTTCGTTTATTTTCTATTTCATTTATTTCTGCCCAGATCTTTATTATTTCCTTTCTCCTGGACTCTTTTGGGTTTTGTTTTTTGTTTTTTGCTTTTTTTTTCTGTTGCTTTTCCAATTCTCTGAGGCATGATGATAGGTGATCCATTTGCCTTCCGTCTATCTTCTTCTTATGTGCACTAATTGCTATGAACTTTCCTCTTATGACTTAGTAGGTGTCCCAAAGATTATGGAAACTCGTGTCCTCATTGTCATTGACTTCCATGAATCTTTTGATCTCAGACTTATTTTTCAGTAGTTGCGGAGTCATTCAGGAGTAGGTTATTTAGTTTCCATGTATTTGAGTATATTTGTGGATTTCTCTTGAAATTAAGATCAGGTTTAATTCCATCATGGTCGGAGAAGATGCTGGGTATAGTTTCTATGCCCTTGAATCTGTAGAGGCTTGCCTTGGGTCCTATGATGTGGTCGATCTTTGAAAAGGTTCCACGTGGGTGTGAGAAAAAAGTATACCCTGTGGTTTTCGGGTGGAAAGTTCTATAGATGTGTGTTAAGTCCATTTGGTTTATGGTATCAGTTAGATCCTTTATCTCTTTACCTATTTTTTTGTCTAGATGATCTGTCCAGAGGGGATAGTGGTGTGTTAAGGTCTCTAATAATTAGTGTTGCAGTCTATCTCTCCTTTTAGGTCCAACAGTCTTTCCTTCATATATTTGGGTGCTCCTGTGTTAAGTGCATAGATATTTATAAGTGTTATATCTTCTTGATCGATTGACCCTTTTACTACAATATAGTGCTCTTCTTTGTCTCTTCGAACAGTTTTTGTTTTAAAGGCTATTTTGTCAGAAATTGGTGTTGCGACTCCAGCTCTTTTTTGGTTCCCATTTGCATGAAAACCCTTTTTCCAACCCTTCACTTTTAGTCTATGAATGTCTTTATCCATGAGGTGGGTTTCCTGTAAGCAACAGATAGAGGGTTTCTGGTTTTTTGTTTGTTTGTTTGTTTGTTTTTATCCATTCAGCTAGTCTGTGTCTCTTTATTGGAGAATTTAATCCGTTCACATTCAATGTTATTATCGATGTTACCGGATCTGTCCCGATGTTTAAGTTGGCCATTGTCTTGGTTGCCTTTTATTCTTTTATTTCTG
>NW_006206814.1:633538-636945 GCF_000334495.1 Tupaia belangeri chinensis
TTTGTATTTCTTGGGTCTGGATGTTTGAGTGCCTCTCTAGACTTGAGAAATTTTCTGCCAGGATTTCATGGAATAGGTTTTCCATGCCCTTAGTTTCTTCACCTTCTGGGATACCAATTGTTCGGATCTTTGGGCATCTAATGGAGTCTAGTATTTCTCCTGTATTAACCTTGTGGTTTTTTGTTATTTTTTCTATCTTTTTGGAGTGTTTTTTTCTAGGTCAGAGGTTTTATCTTCTACATTGGATATTCGATCTTCAGCATGGTCTAATCAACTTTTAATACTTTAGAGAGATTTTTTATTTCCTGTATTACAAACTTCATGTCTAATAGTTCCATCTGATTCTTTCTTAGAGTGTCCATTTCTTTTTTCATATCATGGAAAGACTTCCTAATCTCCTGTAGTTCATTGTCTCTTTTCGGTTCCAACTCATAGAATTTTGCCACCATGAATGTTATAAATTCTTTCTCTGACATTTTGGTAACATCTTCTGATTTTTCAAGATGTGGAAGGGAGTTATTGTGTTCTTTTGATGAAGATGTATTTCCTGCTCTATTCAGACCTGAGGCTCTTCTACTTCTAGCCATTGGGAGATGTATTCACTTTCGAATACCTTTTAGGAGAATGTTTCTTTGACTAGGAACAAGTGTGTTTCCCTTTTGCTGTGGACTGATGTGTGCTGAAGTCTCTCTTCTGTTGTGTTTAGCAATGTGGTCTCAGAAGGAGAATTCTATTCAGATGTCTGAAGAGCTGTATCTTCTTTTTTGTAGGTGGTTCAGTAAAATAAAGGATCCCAGAAAACCTCACAATAGTAGGGTATTTCAGAACCATGACTAGATTTGTCTATTTCCTCCAGGAGAGTAGAGGATAAGGAGGAGAGGACAATATAAAAGGGAAAAAAGTATAAAAGAGAATAAAGAAAAATATGAGATAGACAAATTCTTGGACACATATAATCTACCAAGATTGACTCAGGAGGACATAGAAAGCCTGAATAGGCCTATAATAACCAATGAGATTGAATCAGCAATAAATAACCTTACAACAAAGGAAAGTCCAGAATTTGATGGCATCACTGCTGAATTTTACAAAACTTTTAAAGAAGAGGTGACCCGGGGGAACCAGCAGTTAGCGTAATGGCTATGACGCTGGACTCCCACATAGTCGACCATGGTTCGCGTCCCGGACCCAGTGGCTTAAAAACTCACGCCGGGCACGTGTGCATGCGTGCCCAAGATCCCGAGAGGAGAACGGAGGAGAAGGGATTGCAGCATGGCCATCCCCCCTGGAGGGTGATTTCTCGCTTTCTGTCTCTATGTCTCTCTCTGTCTGTCTGGCGAGCGCACGTGCCCTATAGCAAAAAAACCCTCTCCAAAAAAATTTAAAAAGAAAAGGTGACCCAGGAACCAGCAGTTAGTGTAATGGTTATGTCGCTGTACTCCCACATAGTTGACTGCGGTTCGCGTCCCGAACCCAGTGGCTTAAAACTCACACCGGGCACGTGTGTGTGCATGCCCAAGATCCCGAGAGGATAATGGAGGAGAAGGGATTGTGGCGTGGCCATCCCCCTGGGGGGTGATTTCTCGCTTTCTGTCTCTATGTCTCTCTCTGTCTGTCTGGCGAGCGCATGCTCCCTATAGCGAAAACCTCTCCAAAAAAAAAATTAGGAAGAGAAAGATAAAAATGGGGCAGAAATCTGTTTATTAAAAAAAAAAAGAGGGGAAAAAGTTAGTAGGGACAGAGAAGAACAAGAGGGAGAGAGAGACACTTGCCTACCTGACTAGCACTGGAGTCTGGAAGAGGGGACCCCAGTACAGAGGGGGAACTTCACAGCCATTAAGCTGAACCCCGAGGGCCAACACAGTCAGAGGTGGAGGTTCCTGGATGCGTTCTGTCCTAGTTGAGCCTGAGTATCTTTTTAATTGCCAGAGGGCATGTGCACTCTCCAGAGAGGCAGGAAGTAACACCCCGAGGGGCGTGGTCATATTTCGACCCCTTCATCTTCATTTTTCCATCCTCTTGAGACTTTGGGAACACATGTAAATGGCCACCATGTTTCTTCCGTTGCCGGGTCTGTGACTCAAACCACATGGCTGGCCATGTGGGATCCAGGTCCATTCACCACTAGGCTGAGGGGCCAGCCCAGAACTTTTCATAATCTATTATACTAAAATGCATTGATTTATCTTGGACTTGGAGTACTCATACATGATTTTTTTTTTTTTTGGGAGAGATTTTCGCTATAGGGCGTGTGCGCTCGCCAGACAGACAGAGAGAGAGACATAGAGACAGAAAGCGAGAAATCACCCCCCGGGGGGATGGTCACGCCGCAATCCCTTCTCCTCCATTCTCCTCTCGGGATCTTGGGCACGCATGCACACGCCCCCGGCGTGAGTTTTAAGCCACCAGGTCCGGGACACAAACCGCAGTCGACTATATGGGAGTCCAGCGACATAGCCATTACGCTAACTGCTGGTTCCCTCATACACGACTTTGTAACATCCTCTATTGGTCATTTGGATAACAGTAGTTCACTGAGTTTTGCAGATCTTCCAAATGTTGACATATTAGTGCACAGTATTTTAAAATCACATTTACTAATATCACTACCAATATAATATCAGAAAAGGCTTCATGTACTGGGGAGACGGAAAGTTCATAATGGTAGATATAAGTTTTCCAAAATCCTAATTTTCACTCGAAAACTTGAGTTTTAGCATTAGCATCAAATGCTGGTTTTGCTTCCCTTAGAGGCAGGCTATCTTTGTTTGAGAAAATATCTGCCCAATGCTCAAGTCCGCTCTGTTGGTCCTTCTTCCAAGTAAAACCGATGCTCCAAGGAAAAGGCTCTAGTTCACTCAGCTCACACCTAACTGCATAAGCGCTTTCCCAGGGGGACTGCAGTATTCAACAGCAATGCTTTGTATTTCCCATCCTGTCTTAACAGGGCATTAAAAACTCATGGGCATTCTAAAGTAGTGGTTTAACAACATCAATAACTTTCACTGCTTATTAAGGACAGTTTTAAGTGAAACTGGCATTTTCCTCTTGCAAGTGTACCATGGGAAAGAATCTAATGACCACCAGAACCATAGGACAGTAGGTGCCACAGTCTTGATCCCTCCTGAGCTGCCACCAATGCTTTTGCTATGTGTTGACCTCCTGACCTTGCTACGCGTGCAGGTGTCAACACAGAGAGGGCAAATAAAGTCTTTGTATTACTATGAAAAGAGTTTTGACCTTATAGAGTCCCTTAAATAGTCCTGGGAGAGTCCTGCTATCCCCAAGAATTCTTTAGACTACACTTTTTTAATTATTTTTTTGGAGAGGTTTTTGCTATAGGGCACGTGCGCTCGCCAAACAGAGAGAGACAGAGAGATAGAAAGTGAGAAATCACCCCCTAGTGG
>NW_006206814.1:637471-657779 GCF_000334495.1 Tupaia belangeri chinensis
TTTAAGCCACCAGGTCCGGGACACAAACCGCAGTCGACTATATGGGAGTCCAGCGACATAGCCATTACGCTAACTGCTGGTTCCCTCATACACGATTTTGTAACATCCTCTATTGGTCATTTGGATAACAGTAGTTCACTGAGTTTTGCAGATCTTCCAAATGTTGACATATTAGTGCACAGTATTTTAAAATCACATTTACTAATATCACTACCAATATAATATCAGAAAAGGCTTCATGTACTGGGGAGACGGAAAGTTCATAATGGTAGATATAAGTTTTCCAAAATCCTAATTTTCACTCGAAAACTTGAGTTTTAGCATTAGCATCAAATGCTGGTTTTGCTTCCCTTAGAGGCAGGCTATCTTTGTTTGAGAAAATATCTGCCCAATGCTCAAGTCCGCTCTGTTGGTCCTTCTTCCAAGTAAAACCGATGCTCCAAGGAAAAGGCTCTAGTTCACTCAGCTCACACCTAACTGCATAAGCGCTTTCCCAGGGGGACTGCAGTATTCAACAGCAATGCTTTGTATTTCCCATCCTGTCTTAACAGGGCATTAAAAACTCATGGGCATTCTAAAGTAGTGGTTTAACAACATCAATAACTTTCACTGCTTATTAAGGACAGTTTTAAGTGAAACTGGCATTTTCCTCTTGCAAGTGTACCATGGGAAAGAATCTAATGACCACCAGAACCATAGGACAGTAGGTGCCACAGTCTTGATCCCTCCTGAGCTGCCACCAATGCTTTTGCTATGTGTTGACCTCCTGACCTTGCTACGCGTGCAGGTGTCAACACAGAGAGGGCAAATAAAGTCTTTGTATTACTATGAAAAGAGTTTTGACCTTATAGAGTCCCTTAAATAGTCCTGGGAGAGTCCTGCTATCCCCAAGAATTCTTTAGACTACACTTTTTTAATTATTTTTTTGGAGAGGTTTTTGCTATAGGGCACGTGCGCTCGCCAAACAGAGAGAGACAGAGAGATAGAAAGTGAGAAATCACCCCCTAGTGGGGATGGCCCCGCCGCAATCCCTTCTCCTCCATTCTCCTCTCGGGATCTTGGGCACGCACGCACACGCGCCCGGCGTGAATTCAAGCCACCAGGTCCGGGACTCGAACTGTGGTCGATTACGTGGGAGTCCAGTGACATAGCCATTATGCTAACTGCTGGTCCCCCTAGACTACACTTTGAGAACCGCTCAGGATTAGCTATGAACTCATACACCTTATTTTTTTCTCCTTCTATTGACTCAGCCTAGCCAGTGGCAGGTCCCGAAGTACAGGAATAACACATTTGGCCACTTTGGAACCATCAAAAGAAAGACTGAAGCTACGAATTGGAATTACACCATTAGCTTTCCTTTTTCTTTTTTCTTTTTTGCCATTAGTGATCTGGCTTTTAAAATAATATGTTTGAGTATATTTTAGTCATATTTACTAGATTTTCTCTCTTTCTCTTCTTTTTTAATGTTTACATAAATATATATGAACACGTATATTCTTTTTTTCATGATAGAGTCCAAGCACATGCAGGGGAAAAATAGAGAGTGACGAGCATCCTCCACAGGGTCTGGTCACACCGTGACCCCTTCTCTCAGTCTTTCAGTCCTTTGACCCTGGGCCCTCATGCCATGTCTGGCATGTTTCAGGCTGATCGGGTTGGGGATTCAAAGCACAGTCACCATGTGGCCTCCGACTTCTCTTTTTTTGTTTTTTTTTTTTTAGAGGTTTTTCGCTATAGGGCATGTGCACTCGCCAGACAGACAGAGAGAGACAGAGAGACAGAAAGCGAGAAATCACCCCCCAGGGGGGATGGTCACGCCACAGTCCCTTCTCCTCCATTCTCCTCTCGGGATCTTGGCACGCACGCACTCGCGCCCGGCGTGAGTTTTAAGCCACCGGGTCCGGGACGCGAACCGCGGTCGACTACGTGGAAGTCCAGCGACATAGCCATTACGCTAACTGCTAGTTCCCAACCGCCGACTTCTCTTAAGCAGTGCATTTCCACTGTGCCATGGAGCCTCTTCTCTCTTCCTCTCTCTTCTTAAGTATCTTGGTGATATTGGGTTGTCGGGAAAGTCATGACGTATTTTTGCGTAGAAAATATGTAATGACTTTCCCGACAACCTAGTAAAAACAATGCTACCTTAAATCTCTAGGATTTCTGATTTTCTCAACACAAATTCCAGCAGGCCAAAGGCTTCTGACAAATTCTTGAACTGAAAGGGAAAGGATGGGACCAGCAGTTAGCGTAATGGCTATGTCACAGAACTCCCATGTAGTCGACCATGGTTCGAGTCCCGGACCTGGTGGCTTAAACTCACACTGGGCGTGTGTGTGCGTGTGTGCCCAAGATCCTGAAAAGAGAATAGAGGAGAAGGGATTGCAGCATGACCATCCCCCCAGGAGAGGTGATTTCTTGCTTTCTGTCCCCTCTGTCTCTCTGGTGAGTGCACGTACCCTAAAGACAAAAAACTCTCCAAAAAAAAAAAAAAAGAAGAAAGAAAAAGAAAGAAAGGGAAAGGAGTTTTCCTTCTCTGGGAATACTATTGCTTATTTCTGTGATTAAAACGGCCACGTGTAGCAAGGTTCGGCACCAGCACTAAGGGCCCCACAGAAGAAGAGAATTCCAGTCCACTCCCACTCTTCTATCCTACGATCCCACCTGGCGAGAATTCACTTTTTATTCTCCAGCTCTTTTACCATCCCCATATTTCAAATTTCAAACTTCTTTCTGGGTCTCCTCCATCACCCTGACTTTGACTATCTTTCCATTCTCTTGATTAATCTGACCATGGAAATCTCACAAGATTCTACTGGGTTGTTGGAAAAGTCATGACACATTTTTACATAGAAAAGATACGTCATGACGCTTCTTTTCTTTTTTTTTTTTTTTTTTTCTTTTTTTTTTTTTGGCGAATAAAATTACACTGATGATTGTATTTATTTTTTTGTTATAGGGCACGTGTGCTCACCAGACAGAAACAGAGAGACAGAGAGACAGAAAGCGAGAAATCACCCCCCAGGAGGGAAGGCCACGCCGCAATCCCTTCTCCATTCTCCTCTCGGGATCTTGGGCCCGCACGCACACGCGCCTGGTGTGAGTTTTAAGCCACCAGGTCCGGGACGCGAACCGTGGTTGACTACGTGGGAGTCCAGCGACATAGCCATTACGCTAACTGCTGGTTCCCACGTCACGACGCTACTGACAACCCAACGTTACTTAATCTTGTAGTATCTGTTACTAACGCTGTGCTGTGTAGTATTTATTCTTGCTGATTTAGGAACTTGCCTTGGGCCTGGGCTGCCAATGTGCTTGAATCCTCTTGGAAATGAAAGCTTCAATCCACTCCTCATTGCTGCATATGTGGAAGGCACTTTCTGGGGTGTCAGGTGGCTCACCTCACTCCCCCCTCTGAGAGCTGCCTCACCCACCTTCAGGGATCAGATCTGGCAGCTATTGCTGTCCCCAGTGACTCCACCCCTCCTCCAACCATAGCTGATTGAGCAAGGATGATGTGACAGTTCATTTTAGGTGTCAGCTAACTGGATTAAGGGATGTGCAGAGAGCTGGAAGAGCACTACTCTAGCTGGAAGAGCACTATGTCTGAGTGTTTCGAGAAGGGATTGGCTTTCTAGCCTGTAGACAGGGCAGGGGAGATCTGCCTGCACCCACCCTGAGGCCTGCACCCAATCTGCTGAGGGTCTGGAGAGAACAAAAAGGCAGAGGGAAGACCAATAATCACCCGAGGTGACTGCCCTGATGACCCTCCTCTCCTGTCTAACCGTCTCTCTCTGTCGTCTCCCACTGACTGTTTCTCTGGAGTTACCTAACAGAAGTAGACGCCAGACTCAAGAGGGTCAATCAAAATTTTTTCTTCCAAAAATGTTGAATTGGGCCAAACATAAATGATTCGGGTTTTGGTGGAGGCCTGATTCTAAAATGGGCTGGCTCGGGAACCGCAGGGGGGCTTTATGCCTCCACATGGGCAAGAGGTGAGCGGTCTGGCCTAGTGAGGGTGAGACAGGAAGCGGACACACAGAGAGGACAGGCAGACGTCACAGCTCCCAAGAGTCTGATGAAACCTCTGGCCTCCTTCCCAGTGTCACCAGCTCCCAATTCCAGGTCTGGGGAGACCTCATTGCCTGGTTCCAGGAGAGCCCTTGTACACGGCAAACACTTCCCTCGTTTTCCTTGAATTGGCTCCAATTTAAGACCCACGTTACCCTCCTGTACATCAGGTACATCCTTCAAGACCGAGCACGAGTATGCCCTGCCCAGAGAAGCCGTCCCCGACTCTTTCAGAAAAGTGAACCCTTTTCTGCTGAGGATTCCTATATTACCGCAGCCACCCTGTACTGTCACAGTCACCCTGTACCACTGCAGTCACCCTGTACCACCGCAGTCACCCTGTACTGTCACAGTCACCCTGTACTGTCACAGTCACCCTGTACCAACACTCACCCCGTACCATCACAGCCACACCCTGTACTGTCACAGTCACCCTGTACTGTCACAGTCACCCTGTACCACCGCAGTCACCCTGTATGACCGCAGTCACCCTGTATGACCGCAGTCACCCTGTACTGTCACAGTCACCCTGTCCTGCAGTGACCCCGTACTCCCACACTCACCCTGTGCCAGCATAGTGACCCTCTGCAACCTACCCCTTCTCTTCTCCCCCAGTCACAGCAGACTACCACGGTGACATTATCTCCACTGCCCTTGGGCCCATAAGCCGTGTGTTTTCTAATTTCCACACGTGAGCCCTGGTGTGACATGTCAGTGTCCTGTACAAGGCCCTTCTCCTGATGCCTGGAATAGCACCTGAAACCGGGTAGGAGCTAAGTAAATATTTCCGGATGACTCAGTAAGACAGTGAATTAGTGAACTGGGAAATGGCTTGGCCATTATTCAATGACTCTCATTCAACTTTAGAGGCTTGCCAGTTTTTTCAGCCGCTTGTAGGAATCAGAATGCAAGCACCAAGAAAGCAGATACTCCTGGGCTGGGCACCAGTGTGGGCCAGCGCTCGCACGTCAGACACTCGGTCAATGGTGGTTGGATAAATGAAACAGTCAGTAGGTATTTGAGGAAAGAGGAATTGGAGATGTTTGGACTACAGAAATCGAAGTCCATGGGTAACCATTTTTTTTTTTTTTTGGAGAGTTTTTTTGCTATAGGGCGCATGCGCTCACAAGAAAGACAGAGAGAGAGAGAAAATGAGAAATCACCCCCAGGGGGGATAGCCACGCCGCAATCCTTTCTCCTCCATTCTCCCAGGATCTTGGGCACACACGCACACATGCGCCCAATGTGCATTTAAGCCACCGGTTCCAGGACTCGAACCATGGTCGACTACATGGGACTCCAGTGACATAGCCATTACACCATCCGCTGGTCCCATATGGATGGCCATTTTCTTACTCTCCATAATTCTTATCCTATTATTTGCATTCCCTGTCTAAAAATATCTGCGGAGGAAGTCCGTGGTCATCTGGAGAGTCGGGGGCCCTGGTCGCCCCAGCCCTGCCCTCGTTCTTGCCTGCAGGAGCGAGCTGCGGTCCCTGAACTGCCGCTGCCCTTCTTCCTTCTGTCACCGGGAAAGACCGCGTGCTCCTGACAGGACCTGGCCTGTCTCTCTCCGTCTCGCTCTCTCACCCTGCACTTGTTCCTCCTGACAAGAATGTGCTCTGACATGCCCAGTCACCACCCATTCTGACTAGGAGCCCTGGAAAATTCTTCGCTTTGCTCTGGCTGAGGCAGAAGGAAGAAGAGAGCACAATTCCTCTCATTCCTGTAAAAGAATCGCTCACTGAATGCTCACTGCATCTCGACTATTCGGAGTCATTGGAAATACAGACCTAGACGCCATGGTCCTTGTTATCACTTCAGCTGGTTTCATGGAGGGAACAGATATTCAATTTCCTCTGAATTATGAGTGCCAACCCCCCCCCCCCCCCCACACACCCCCACACACAGAGAAGAGCGCGGGAAGAGGCTGGATGGAATTTTTTTTTTTTTTTTGGAGAGGTTTTTTGCTATAGGGCGCATGCCGCTCGCCAGACAGAGAGAGACAGAGAGACAGAAAGTGAGAAATCACCCCCTAGGGTGGATGGTCACGCCACAATGCCTTCTCCTCCATTCTCCTCTCGGGATCTTGGGCACGCATGCACACGTAACTGCTGGTTCCCTAGGCTGGATGGAATTTTAAAGATATCTCCAAAGTAGTTACAAATACTGTAAAAATTGAGACCAGAAGATGATGTAATGGTTATATCACTGGACTCCCACGTAGTTGACCACAGTTCAAGTCCCAGACCTGGCAACTTAAAACTCACACCGGGTACATGTGCATGTGTGCCCAAGATCCCAAGATCCTGAAAAGAGAAAGGAGGAGAAGGGATTGTGGCATGACCATCCCCCCTGAGGGGTGATTTCTCTCTTTCTGTCTCTGTTTCTCTGGTGAACACACGTGCCTATAGCAAATAAATAAATAAATAAATAAATAAATAAATAAATAAACAAACAAACATATATATGTGTATATATATGAGTGTGTGTGTGTATATATATATATATATAAATTTAGATAAGTTTAGACAAATCTATGATGGTTATAACAACATGGTATGTGAGTAAAGACCTCAAAAAGTACATGGAGGAGCCAGCAGATGGCATGGTGGTTAAGGCATTGAATTCTCACATGGTGGACCATGGTTCAAGTCCCAGACCAGGCAGCCCGAAATCATGCTAGGCACGTGTGTATAGGCCCAAAATCTCAGGAGGAGAATGGAAGGGAAGGAATTGTGGCGTGGCCATCCCCCTGTAGGATGTGACTTCTCACTTTCCCTCTCTGTGTCTCTCTTTGGCGAGCAAATGTGCCCTATGTCTAAAACAAACAAACAAAAGTATATGGAAAAATAGAATTAAAGTATGAGTTTATATTTATGCAAGAAAATATAAAATATATTCGTTTTTCTTTTATAGTATGCATTTTCCATGAGTTTTTTTGTTTTTTTGTTTGTTTTTTGTTTTTGAAGACCTCTTTATATATCAATCCATTAGGGCCACCATAAGAAAGCCATTCATCCCCCTGACAGGATGAACAGCAGACATGTCGTTTCCCACAGTCCTGGAGGCCAGACGTCCGTAGTCGGGGCCCAGCCAGGCGTCATTCCTCTCAAGGCCGTCTCCCGGGCTTGCAGCTGGCCGGCCTCCTGCTGCCCCTTCACGTGGCTGTCCCCCTGCTGCTCCTGTCTGTCCGAATCTCTTCCCGTGAGGACACCAGTCAGATTCTGTGAGGGCCCATCCTAACAACCTCACTTGAGCTTCATTATCTCTGTAAAGGCCTGATCTATTAACACAGCCACACTCTCAGGTCCTGGGAGTAAGTCTTCAACAGATGAATTTTGAGCGGACACTGTTCTGCCCACGACAGCACACGTGGAGCCAGCCCAGCTAACCATGGGGTAGCGATTACACTCACTAACAAAGACGTTCTGTGTGCTCACAGGGCCAGGCACTGCTGGTGCTGGTGCTGAGTCCCGGCCCACAGACTGGGGCGGGTGGGGCGGGTGGGGCAGGTGAGGCAGGTGGGCGGACAGAGCAGAAGAGCTGCAGCCTAGCACGGTGTTTATGGGCATGGGCCCTGGGCAGTTTTTCTTGCTCTCCCACCACCTAGTGAGTGCCCGTGGGCAAGGTGTCAACCTCTCTGGGCCTCAGCTATCTCACCTGTAAAATGGGATTTATAGTAGTACTTACTGGGGCCAGCAGGTGGTATGGAGGTTAAGGCTCTGGATCCCACATGGCCGGCTGGTCTGTTCAAATCCCAGATCAGGCAGCCTGAGAAACTCAGCAGACACCACTCATGCATGCCTGAAATCCTGCAAAGACAATGGAGGAGAAGGGACCACTGCTCAGAGGGGAGCGCTTTCTCACTTTCTGTCTCTCTGTCCTTCTGTACCATGTGTCTTTCAAGCTGCCAGGGTCAGGATTTGAACTGCAGTTGGCCACATGCGACACAGCTCCCTTAACCACTAGGCTATGGGGCCAGCCCTTGTTTGTTTGGGTTTTTTTTTCTGTGCTTAAATGTATAGATGACTGATTCGAGTCTGGAATTAGATTGTGAAATGTTACTTGAGATTACTTAGATGAGCGGACAGTCAGGAGCTGTGGGGCAGACAGAGCAGCCCCTACGTGGTGTCTGTTCTCATTCCTTTTGATCTGGATGCTGCTGCGGATCTCCCCGACAGCTCCACTACAAGGGACTGGAGGCCACACAGAATGCCTCTGGGTGTAAGAGTTGGGAAATGATTTGTAAGATAGCTTTTCAAGGTGACAGTCATTAAGATTCTTGAGGAGGCCCCTTAATGGTCCCTGTGGGGCTTGGAGCATAGTGTTTCCAGTGCAGTTGGGTACCTGCCAGGTCAGTGCTGAAATCAGAGGTTAGCGTTCAGTTAAGAGCGGAACAGGAGAGGGCCTGGGGGGTAGGCGGAAGAGCTGCTCTGCCTGCAGCAGCAATTTCACTGTGGTCACACTGTCCCTCTCACTGTATTGGCCTCTTCAGGGTGGTCAGCCCTGAAAATAGAGCCAGGTGTGGCCCCTCTAGCCAACACAGTCGGAACTGTGCAGGCCCTGGCTGGCCCATAGTGCAGATCCCACATGGCCGACCCTGGTGGCTTGAGAAACACACCAGTGCATGTGCGTGCATGCCAGGGGCCTGACAGGATGGAGACATGGCGGAGGAAGGATTGCAGCGTGCACACACTGCATGTTCCCTCTGGCAATAAAAACAAAACAAAATAAAACAATAAACTGCAGATCCTACAGCTTTCCTTCCATCTCACTCCAGATCCAGAATCCACTGGACCCGGCAGCCTACAGGCCTTGGTAAGAAAGACTGTTTTTTTCTTTTTCTTTTTTTTTTCTCTCTTAAGTTTATTGTAGGTGGGACCAGCAGATGGCGTAATGGTTACGTTGCTTGACTAGCACTTAGTCAACGATGGATCGAGTCCTGGACCCGGCAGCCTAAAACTCACTCTGGGCACATGTGCGTGCATGCCTGAGATCCTGAGAGGAAAATAGGGGAGAAGGGATTGCAGCGTGGCCAACCCCCCGGGGGTGATTTCTCACTTTCTCTATCTCTGTCTCTCCGATGAGTGTATATTCACTATGGCAAAAAGTTTTCTTAAAAAAAAAAATGTTTACTGCAGGGAACGTGCACTCACCTGGGAGAGAGAGAAAGGACAGTGAGAAATCCGTCTCCCGGTGGGGGGAACTAGTCATGCTACAATCCCTTTCCCTCCATTCTCCTCTCAGGATCTTGGGTACACACGCATGTGGGCCTGGTGGGATTTTCAAGCAGCCAGGTCCAAGACTCGAACCACAAAGTTGGCCACATGGAATCCAGTTGCCTTAACCTCCATGCCATTTACTAGCCCTGTTTTCTTCTTTTTTTTAATTGACTTTTTGGAAAAACAATTGATAGACAATAAAATTAATCCATTTAAATAATTAAAGTTAAAATCTAATTTAATTTAAAATTAAAAAAAAAATTTGGAGAGGTTTTCCTATAGGGTGCATACGCTCACCAGAAAGACAGAGAGAGAGACAGAGAGACAGAGAGCGAGAAATTACCCTGCAGGGGGATGACCATGGCGCAATCCCTTCTCCTCCATTCTCCTCTTGGGATCTTGGGCACGCACACGCATCTGGCATGAGTTTAAGCCACTGGGTCTGGGATTCAAATCGCAATCAACTACGTGGGAGTCCAGCGACAATAGCCATTACACCAACTGCTCGTCCCTTACAATTTAAATTTAAAATTATCGAGTTTTAACAAATGTATACCTTCTCATAGCCACCACCACAGTCCAGACACCGAACTTTTCAGCCCAGCTGTGGTGGCACGTGCTTCCAGTACGCTGTGCTTCTCAGGCTGGGACCACGTGGGCGGCCCAGGATTGACCACCCGTCCAAACTAAAGGCCAGCTACCGTGGCATGTACCCGTAATCCCCGCTACTTGGGGAGGTTAAGGCAGAGGGACTGCAAGGTCAAGGCTGACATGGATGACATAGGGAGACCCTGTCTGAAGGAGCCAGGGATAGTGGTGCGCACGTGTGGTCCCTGTGGGAGGCTGAGGCAGGAGAACCTGACAGCGACGCCCTGTCTTATAAAACAAAAACCAAAAATCCTTCCCAGGCCCCTAAAAGGCTCCCACAGATTCCTTCACAGCTGATCCCTTCCCTCAGTGCTGGCTTTAGACAAGCACTGGTGTGCGTCCTACTTACAGAGTGTCTGTCTTTTCTGTAGCAGAAGGCTAGCGAATGCAACCGCAGGGCAAGTGCCCTTTCGTGGATGGCTTCTGTTCAACATACTGATTCTGAGATTTATCCCAGCTGTTCTGTGCATCGACAGTTCATTCCGGGGCCAGGCCCTGGTGTAGTGTTTACGGTGGCTAGAACCCACATGGCCACCCTCAAGGCGCGGGTTCCTGACCTGGTGGCTAGAGAAACATTGCTGGGCACGTGTGTGTGTGCGTTGCCAGAACCTCAAAAGGAGGGCGAAATGGAAGAGAAGGGATTGCAGCATAACCTTCTCCCATGGTTGAGGGAGGGTCTGCACCTTCTCATCACCTCCCCCATATCCCATTTCTCTCCCCTCTGGGGGGGAAAAGAAGACATTTAAATGGTTCATTCTGGGTGACCCTCTTCACTTAGTGGTTACGGGAGCCAGATCCCACATGGCTAACCACAGTTCAAATCCCAGCCCTGGCAGCTTGAAAAACATGCCAGGCATGTGTGCACGTGTGTTCATGATCCCAATGGGACGGAAAGGTGGAGGAAGAGATTGTGGCATGACCACACCCCATTGGGGGGGTGCTTTCTCCCTCTCTGTCTCTCTGTCTCTCTGCCTCTCTCTGGCAAGTGCACATGCCCTCTAGCAATTTGCACAAAACGTAGTTTATTTCTTTTTATTGTTTAATAGTGTCCCACTGTACGGACTTACTACGACCTCTTTATCCATCCACCTTTTAGTAGCTGTCTGGGTGGTGTCTAGTTTGGGACCACTCTGAATAAGTAATCTCCGTTTGTTTCCGTTGTACTTGTTCGGTCCTCAGCAGTGGTCACGGGGCTCCCTTTCTACTGAATGAACAATTTTCCTTGAAACTTTTTTTTGCACTAAGAAAAAGAAAGCCTGTGTTCAAGCAAATTGACAGCTAATTTATTCATTCAATCACCCATTCAATTAGCCATTTATTCAATAAACATTCACCTATCACCTACTATCACTCCTTGTAGTAATAATTTAGTAATACTCACAGCGCACTTCACACACGTCAGGGTCACCTTGCCCAGACTGCTGTTGGCAATCGCGTTCATTTCCCACAACGATCCTGTAGGGTGGCTATTAGCGGGCCCAGCTCTGGGTGCTTCTTAAACCAGAACATGCTACGCAAATAAGGCGGCAGTGTTTTAAACAACAGCCTTTTCTCTCCAACTCAAGTTTTTCACTCATGTATCGGCCTTTTCTCTCTCGTGCACTCCACTTGCTGTGAATTGATGAGGTTTTATTACATTTCTCCTTTAATCAAGACCAAATGGTCCATGACATTGCTCAAGTTTCCGTGTTTATTGGGGTGGAAGTGGCACCCGGCTGAGTGGGTGGGAGACAGTGCACTCCCCACATCTTGGTGTCGGAGTGAGATTGATATTCACTCCAGGCACACGCCAAACGCTTCATCTTCCGGACACCCGACTGAGCCAAGGTGCTCCACGAGCCAAATAAATAAGCAAAGCGTTGGAACACCAAGGGCAGTTGTGTCCTTATCTGGCACGTGGAAATAAAGTTAACTTTCTCTGAGTTCTCACTGACTAACACCAGGAACTTTGAAAGGAGAAAGGCAGAAACAGAGGACAAGGCAGAGATGGAGCCCGGATGAAGATGGAGATAGAGATGCATAGAAAAAGACTATCTTGACTCTTAATAGTGTCATTACTATGAGAGTCAAGAATAAGCTGGAAGAGGGATCAGCAGTTGGCGTAATGGCTATGTAGCTGGACTCCCATGTAGTTGACCGCAGTTCGAGTCCCGGACCCGGTGGCTTAAACTCACGCCGGGCGCGTGTGCATGCGTGCCCAAGATCCCAAGAGGAGAATGGAGGAGAGGGATTGTGGCATGGCCATCCCCCCGGGGCGAGGGGGGAGTGATTTCTTGCTTTCTGTCTCTCTGTCTCTGTCTTTCTGGCAAGCGCACATGCCCTATAGCAAAAAAAGAAAAGAAAAAAAGAATAAACTGGAAGAAAAAATATCAGCGAAATATAAACAAGAAGAGAAAACTAACATTCAGTGAGCCTCTACCACGTGCTACAGATTATGCTAGTTCCGTGGTTCTCAGACCAGGCCAGTTAGCAGCCACCTGGAGAGCTTGTTAAAATAGACAGGGGCCACCAGGTGGCGCAGTGGTTGAAGTGCTGGACTCTCAAGTGTCTGACTATAGTTCAAGTCAGACAGAGTGGCTTGAAACATGCCAGGTGCGCGTGTGTCTGTTCGTGTGCGTGTGCGTGCGTGTGCATGCGTGTGTGTACCCAAAATCTCAAAAGGAGAGTGGAAGAGTAGGATTTACAGCGTCCTTCCCCCTGGGAGGTGATTTCTCACTTTCTTTCTCTCCATCTCTGTGTGTCTGGTGAGCGCACACACCCAAGAGCAAAAATCTCTCTGACAACAAAACAAAACAAAAACTACATAGACTGTTGGGCTCTCACCCCCAGAGTTTCTGATTCAGTAGGTCTAGAGTAAGGTAGAAAGTTTTGCATTTCTTACAAGTTTCCCGGTGATGCTAATACGACTGGTCCGGGATCACACTTTGAGGCCCACTTAAATTTGATACTATGTGCTAGACTCAGACAATCTCATTTTAACACCCAAGGGTGTCTCATTGTCCCCTTTTCACATGAGCAAGTAGAGTTCGGAGGCTTTTTCAGAACATGCCCTAGGTCTGCAGTTAGTGAGTGGCGACGTCAGTTTAATGTAGGTCTGTCTTGCCCCAGAAGCCACGGTCTTCCCGTTATTTCAAACTGCCTCAGACTCCGGGGAAGTGGAGCAGGGTGTTATCTGAGCTGGTTAGCGTGGTCAGACCCTCCATGGTCTGGGGGATACATGAGCTTGGTGACATCATTTAGGACCACATGCTACTAAGAAAATAGAATGGTAGGGAAACCAACAGTTAGCGTAATGGCTATGTCGCTGGACTCCCACGTAGTCGACCGCAGTTTGTGTCCTGGACCCGGTGGCTTAAAACTCATGCCGGGCGCGTGTGCGTGCGTGCCCAAGATCCCGAGAGGAGAATGGAGGAGAAGGGACTGCGGTGTGACCATCCCCCCTGGGGGGTGATTTCTCACTTTCTGTCTCTATGTCTCTCTGTCTGGCGTCTGTCTGGCGAGCACACGCACCCTATAGCGAAAACCTCTCCAAAATAAAAATTAAAAAAAAGAAAATAGAATGGTTAGGGAATGGATTGGAAAGGATTCAAAATGGAAGAGTCAATGACCCTGATGGAAACTTCGTGGTTCTCTGAAGTTACTCCAGGTGCAAGAGCCCTCAGAGTCACCGCCACCTCTGCTCTGTCCCCTTGTGATGATGGAGACGGGTTACAAACCAGCTAGTCCTGTCCCCTCTCCCTTTCCCAGGGGCCTCTGCCACCTTGGTTCATGTGAGAAACCATTCTATAGAGACGTGTAAAAGCAAAGGCTTCAACCTTAAGTCGGTTTTCTTATGCAAAAGGAATACTATCTCCCTGTTGAATTTTTGAGACCAAAGACAGCACTTTTATGAAGTAGGAAAAAAAATACCCCAATTTCGGTCACATTATCCAAGATGTAATCTTGAGTCTCCTGGGAGCTCCATGAAGTAAGCAAGGTTCATTTCTGTTTTTCAGTTGAGGAAGTAGATTGGGGGAGCTGAACCTGCAGATGGCAGGGGAGACGGAGGTAGGAGGACACCAAAAATAACTTCCTCCATTTCGCAATTTCCCCATAAGTAAGTTCAGAAAAAATTCAGTCACCGGAGGATATATGTGTGTGTGTGTGTGTGTGTGTGTGTGTATATATATGATTTTGCCTAGCACATGTTGAGAGACACAGAGGGAAAGTGAGAAATCAGCCCAGCCCGGGGGGCGGGGAGGGATGGCCACACTGTAAGCCCTTCTCCTCCATTCTCCTCCTGGGATTTTGGGCACACATACACACACCTGGCATGATTTTTGAGCCCCTGGGTCCAAGATTTTTTTTTTTTTTTGAGAGGTTTTAGCTATAGGGTGCGTGTGCTCGCCAGACAGACAGAGAGAGACAGAGAGACAGAAAGCAAGAAATCACCCCCCCAGGGGGGATGGTCACGCCGCAATCCCTTCTCCTCCATTCTCCTCTCGGGATCTTGGGCACGCACACGTGCCTGGCGTGAGTTTTAAGCCACTGGGTCCGGGACATGAACCGCGGTAGACTACGTGGGAGTCCAGCAACATAGCCATTACGCTAACTGCTGGTTCCCCCTGGGTCCAAGATTTGAAACATGGTCAGCCATGTGGGAATCTAGCACCTTAACCACCACGCCACCTGCTGGCCTCATCAGAGGACATGAAAGAGAGAGTTAGAGAAGAACTCCAGAGACGACAAGTCATCTCATGGGCAAGTTAAATATTTTTAATAATTATTATAGAGAATTTCAATGTATCTAAAAGCTAGAATATCGCAAAGCCCCGTACCCCTTACCCAGAAAACCCATCAGCCAGTCTTATCACCTGTGCTTCCATCTACTTCCCCACCACATATTCTAAAGCAAAGCCCACCTATTGTGGCATTTCTCCACAGATATTTCCGTGTGTATCTCCAAAACGTTTTCCTAGATCCCAGCACTAGTGACCCTGTGCATCGAGTCATTTCTTCTTCCTTATGAGGGACGGTGCTGTGCGTTGTCCTCTGTCACAGCATCGCTGGCCTCTACTCGCTAGAGGCCAGGAGCTCCCCCTCCCTCCATTTTGACAACCGAACATGCCTCCAGACATTGTCATTGTCAAATGTCCCCTGATGGAGGAAAAAAGGCCTCAAAACTAAAAATCACTGCTCTAAATAGATGAGGATTCTGTTAAAACAAACAAACAAACAAAACCTATACTATTATCACGTTTTAAAATTTTGTTTTTCTTAACATAATCAAATATCCAGTCAATGTTCAAATTCCTAATTGTGTCGGGAACCAGCAGTTAGCGTAATGGCTATGTCGCTGGACTCCCACGTAGTCGACCGCGGTTCGTGTCCCGGACCCGGTGGCTTAAAACTCACGCCGGGCGCGTGTGCGTGCGTGCCCAAGATCCCGAGAGGAGAATGGAGGAGAAGGGATTGCGGCGTGACCATCCCCCCTGGGGGGTGATTTCTCGCTTTCTGTCTCTATGTCTCTCTCTGTCTGTCTGGCGAGCGCACGTGCCCTACAGTGAAAATCTCTCAAAAAAAAAAAAATCCTAATTGTGTCATAAATGTTACGTCATCTTTCTCTATAGTTTTTATTTTTTGGTTTTGGGTTTTTTTTCTTTTTTTTTTTTTTGAGAGATTTTCACTGTAGGGCACGTGCGCTCGCCAGACAGACAGAGAGAGACAGAGAGACAGAAAGCGAGAAATCACCCCCCAGGGGGGATGGCCACGCCGCAATCCCTTCTCCTCCGTTCTCCTCTTGTGATCTTGGGCACGCACGCACATGTACCTGGCGTGAGTTTAAGCCACTGGGTCTGGGACTCAAACCGAGGTCAACTACATGGGAGTCCAGCGATACAGCTATTATGCCAACTGCTGGTCCTAATAGTTTTTATTTTTAATAAGGATCCAAATAAGGTCTACATATTGTGATTAGCTGGTATGTCTTTGTTGGTATCTTTTTTTTTTTTTTTTCCTAATTGCTAGAGATGTGAGAGAGAGAGTTAAAAAAAGGAAGTACTTCCCAGTCAGGCATGGTCACACCACTGTCTTTTCTCCTCCATTCCTTCATCCTGTCAGGACTTAGGGCACACACACACACACACACACACACACCCCTGGTGTTTTTATCAAGGCATCAGGGCCGGGACTGGAACTATAACTGACCATGTGGATTCAGCTCCCTTAACCTATAGCTTCAAAGATACTTCGGGACTGGACATCAGGCTCACCTGGAGAGCCTAGATTTACCCCCATCTTATTTTTTTCTCTATTTATATATTTAAAAAAAAAAAAAAACAGGTTATTTAATCAACCCAGAGTTTCCTGCAGCCTGGATTTTGATAATTGTATCTTCCTAGTGTAATGGAACATTTTCTGTCCTCTTTATTTCCTGTAAATTATTAGTTGGATCTAGAAGCATGACCAGATTCAGGCTCAAACTAGTTCAGAATTAGTCAAAATGGCATTGTCTTCTTCTAGCAAGAGCAGCTGATATAAACGCCATTGATGATTAACGTCATTCTACTTCTGTCATTCCTTCTTTGTTTATTAATTAAATTCTTCTATCAAAAAGAAATTTCCCAAAGCCACCAGATGGCGAAGCAGTTACATCACTGGACAATCACATGCCTACTGCAAGTTCAAGTCCTGGTCTGGTAGCTCAAAAATCACGCTGGGTGTGGTGTGCATGCGCAAGGTCCCAGAAGGAGAATGAAGAAGGGCTGGGGAACCAGCAATTAGCGTAATGGCTATGTCGCTGGATTCCCACGTAGTCGACCGCGGTTCGTGTCCCGGACCCGGTGGCTTGAAACTCACGCCGGGCGCGTGTGCGTGCGTGCCCAAGATCCCGAGGGGAGAATGGAGGAGAAGGGATTGCGGCGTGACCATCCCCCCTGGGGGGTGATTTCTCGCTTTCTGTCTCTATGTCTCTCTCTCTCTGTCTGGCGAGCGCACGCGCCCTACAGTGAAAATCTCTCCAAAAAAAAAAAAAGAAGGGCCGTACCTCTAAGGGGCGATTTCCCTCTCGCTGTCTCTGTCTCTCTCTCTCCCCAGAAAATGCATAAGCCTTAAGGCAAATACTAAAAAAAAATTTGTTTAATCTCATATAAAAGAAGAAAATAGAAAAGAAATTTCCTTGGGCCAACAAGTGGCACGGTGGTTAAGGTGCCTAGCCTCCCACATGGCGGACTGCAGTCTGAGTCGTAGACCTGACAGCTGCTTTCTCCCTTTTTTTGTCTCTCTTTCTCCAAGCACGCACATGCCCTATGGCAAATTTAAAAATAAAGTTAATAATACATAAAAGTAAATAATTAATCATTTTTAGGATAATTCTTTTTTAATAATTATTTTTTGCTATAGGGACTTGAGCTCACCAGAGAGACAGAAATCACTCCCCGGGGGGAGGGCTCCACCACAATCCCTTCTCCTCCATTCTCCTCTGGGGATTTTGGATATGCACGCACATGCACCCGGCGTGAGTTTTAAGCCTCCAGGTTCGGAACGCAAACTGCAGTGGACTACATGGGAGTCCAGAGACATAACCATTAAACCACCTGCTCATCCCAAATAAATAATTCTTTAAAAAAGAAAGAAAGAAAGAAAGAAAGAAAGAGAGAGAAAGAAATGTCTCCTGATCAGCAATTTTTTTAGGAATGGCTGCCAGAAGTTGGGGATGAACAAGATTCTGAGTCTGTCCCGGTAGGAGGAGGGCCAAAGCCAATTACTGGTGTCCAGCGTGGGTGTGTGATGAAGCAGCGGTAGCCACAGCTCTCCCTACTCTAGTTCACTCCCTCTTTGGGGACTGAATGCTTACTAGAAAGAAATGCCGTCACTACATCTGCTTTAGAGACTGAGCACTGAGTGTGAGGATAGAACCGGCCAGACTCAGAATCAAAGTGGGTTTTGGGATTTGGGATTTTTAATAATTCCCATTGTTGACAGTATGCAAGGAAATAGGCTTTCTGATATCTTCTGTGAGAATATAAATTTACACATCTATTCTGGAGGAAGATTTTCTTTTTCTTTTTTTTTTTTTTTTGGAGAGATTTTCACTATAGGGCACATGCACTTGCCAGACAGACAGAGAGAGAGAGACAGAAAGCGAGAAATCACCCCCCAGGGGGGATGGTCACGCCGCAATCCCTTCTCCTCCATTCTCCTCTCGGAATCTTGGGCACGCACGCACACGCGCCTGGCATGAGTTTTAAGCCACCGGGTCCGGGATGCGAACCACGGTCGACTACGTGGGAGTCCAGCGACATAGCCATTACGCTAACTGCTGGTTTCCAGTCTGGAGAAAGATTTTATGATATTTAACAAAAACCTTAGAAGTTTGTTAACCCTTTGACCTAGAAATTCTACTGCCAGAAATTTATTCCAGGGATGTGCAAAGAGACTTAGTGAAGATCATTCATTGCCAAGTCTCTAATAATAAAACACTTAACACAATCTAAGGGTTTCACTATAGGGATTAGTGAGCACTGCATATAAGGCCTTCCAGTCATTTGGGTTATTTTGCTTTTGTTTTTATTTTGTTCATTTGCCCATGGGTGCCTATGTTCATGGAAAGAGAGAGAGAGAGAGAGAAAGCACCTCCCATGGAGCGTGGTCACACTGAGATTTCTTCTCCCCCATTTCTCCTTTTTTTGGGGGATTTTGGGCACACATGCAGGTACACCTGCTGTGTTTTTCAAGCCACCAGGTCTGAGACTCAAGTCACACAGTCAGTCATGTGGGGTTCAGCTGTCTAAACTACCAGGCCACCTCACGGCCTCAGTCACCCCACAAAATACATGAAGACTTGGAAAGGTTCCCAATATGATATATATTTTAGCAGTAAAAAGCAAGTCTACTGTAAAGTATTATATTCAGTAAATATTTCCTATCCTTAAAAAACGGACTTCATACATATAAACGTATACATGGGGAAAAGGTCACAGTAGATATCCAAAATATTAACTGAAGTTGTTGCCTATTAGTCAAAATAAGCGTAATTTTCATTTCTTCCATTTGCTTGTCTGGCTTTTTAAACATTTATACAAGGCCGGCTCCATGGCTTGGCGGTTAAAGACCGTGGTGTGAATACCAGCCCTGAAGGTTTGAAAAACATACCAGGCAGGTGTGCCCCAAACCCAACCAGGATGGAGAAATGGAGAAAAAGGGATTGTAGCATGACTGTGCCCTGCTAGGGGGGTGCTTTCTCTTTCTCTCTTTCTCTCTGTCTGTGTCTGTCTCTGTCTCTCTCTGGTAAATATACATGTCCCCTTGCAAAACAATTTTTTTTCTACAAATAATAATATCATATTATTATTGTTTTTTACATTTAATTTATTTTTCTGCTTTTATTAATGTAATTATACATAGTATGGGGTACAATTGACTTCTCAATATAAGAATAAAATCTGTGATGATTAAATCAGGGTAATTACTATATCCATTGTACCCCAATGTTTATTAGAGCATTATTTGTAATAGCCAAGATATAGAACCTAAGAGTCCATCAACAGACAAGTGGATTTTTAAAAATGTGGTACACACATACACACACACACACACACACACACAATGGACTATTCAGCTATTTTTTTAAGGGAAAAAATTTATATCAGAGGTTGCACAGACACGCATGAGAGAGAGAGAGCACCCCCAGCGGGGCCTGTCATGCTTCAATCTTTTCCCCTTTATTTCTTCATCCTGTCAGGATCTCAGGACCATGTGCGTGTGTGCCTGGCATGTTTTCAAGATGCCAGGACTGGGATTTGAACTATAGTTGACCATATGGGATCTGGCTCCTCTGTACAGTATTTAACTGCTCTGATATGGGAAAGACTCAAGGGAAAAAATAATAATTGCGTTTTCCAGTTAATATACATCATGGGACAAATACATACAAAAAACAGTCATTATTAATCTGAAATTTAAATTTATTCGTATTTCACTTGCTAAATCTGACAAAACCTACTTTTAAAAAGTTTTAATTTTACTTATTTATTTTTCTTAATTTGACAGAGAGAGAGAGTGACAGAGCAAGAAAGAGAGAGAAAAGGAGAAAGCAAGCCACCAGGTCCGGGATTTGAACTGCAGTTAGCTATGTGGGAGTACAACGCCTTAATCACCACATCACCTGCTAGCCCCTGCCAAGCCTACTTTTAATAAAAAGTAATAAAGGAGAGGTCAGAGTTTTGGCATCCTGCAAGTACAGGAGAGGAATTGAGTGTTCCTAGTCTTTTTTAACCAGGATATGAGAATTTTGATAGAATGAGAGAGGAAGATCAAGTGGGGAGCCTCAGACATTGTCTCAAATCTAGAATCTACCACCACCACCACCACCATCACCACCATCA
>NW_006206814.1:657852-677364 GCF_000334495.1 Tupaia belangeri chinensis
ACCCCCCCCACCCCCACCACCACCATCATCCCCTACTATCACCCCACCAACACCACCAGCACCAACACCACCACCACCATTACCATCACCACCATCACCACCACCAATCACTACCACCACCACCACAACCACCACCACCACTACCATCAACACTACCACCACCACCACCACCACCACCAACCATCACCATCACCACCATCAACACCACCACCATGACCACCACCATCCCCATCACCACCATCAGCACCACCACCAACTGCACCAACACCACCACCACCATTACCATCACCACCATCACCACCACCAATCACTACCACCACCACCACAACCACCACCACCACTACCATCAACACTACCACCACCACCACCACCACCACCAACCATCACCATCACCACCATCAACACCACCACCATGACCACCACCATCCCCATCACCACCATCAGCACCACCACCAACTACCATCACTATCAACACTACCACCACCACCATCACCACCACTACCACCTCCATCACCACCACCATCAGCACCACCAACTACCATCACCATCAACACTACCACCACCACCATCACCACCCATCTTACCACCACCTCCATCACCACCACCACCATCAGCACCACCATCACCATCACCACCATCAGTACCACCACCACTACCATCAGCACCACCACCACCACTATCACCACCAATACCACCAACACCTCCATAACCACCACCATCAGCAGCACCACCACTACCACCACCACCACCATCACCACCTCCATCACCACCACCACCATCAGCACCACCATCACCACCACCACCATCAGCACCACCCATCTCACTCCCTTCCACCCTCCCCAGTAAGTGACTTGCCTTCCTGGGACCTTACTAATAGAGCCTGTCTTGCAAGGATCAATGAGAACATGCGTGTGAAGGCACTTTGTAAATTTCAGCCTGCCACATAGCATGTTATTATCGTGATAGTAAATTATACACACAAGGACATGTTAAATAGGAAAAAGCAACTGCTGCCGATGACTGCAGGGTCGTTCCTTGCAGCTGAGTTTTGATGGCTCTCTGAGGTCGAAACAACTCAAGGTTTAGTCACTCCAGGACTGAACCCATATATTAACATCTCTCCAACTGTTCTATGATCCTATTTATAGATGCACTGATCATTAAATATTGTTGGAACACTTTGCCGCAAGTCAGTTGTTAAATTGCTCAGCGAGTAGCAAGGAACGCATGGCTCAGAGGAAGCTGGTGTGGTTTATGAGTTTGGCAGCTCATAACTCCAGGACCTCACCTTAGCCTCACACACTGGGCCCAGTCATCTTGGAAACTGCCCTGTTCTAAATGCAGAGCGCAGACCGCCCTGGCTGACATGGAATTAATCAGCAGCCACCTTCTCTACTGGTTCGTTACTGAAAAAGCATGGGTTCCTCTCAGGCCTCTTAGAAAGGATTCAAGGTAGAGTTTGAAGGATATAAGCCAAGGAAAATTAACACCAGAGGTTGAGTTTTATGACGAAATTAAACAAGAGAGAAAGAAAGTAATAGAGAAGCAAAGAGAAAAGAGGGAAGAAGGAACGATCAAGAGAAAGAAATAGAAAATTATTGTCCTAATTTACAGATAAGGAAACTGAGACTCACAGGCTCAAGGTTACATGTTCTAAATCCAAGAGTAATAAAATCCCATCAGGTAAAAAATATCTCCCGGGAACCAGCAGTTAGCATAATGGCTATGTCGCTGGACTCCCACGTAGTCGACCGCAGTTCGCGTCCCGGACCCGGCGGCTTAAAACTCATGCCGGGCGCGTGTGCATGTATGCCCAAGACCCCGAGAGGAGAATGGAGAAGGGATTCCGGCGTGACCATCCCCCTTGGGGCGTGATTTCTCGCTTTCTGTCTCTATGTCTCTCTCTGTCTGGTGAGCGCGCGTGCCCTATAGCGAAAACCTCTCCAAAAAAAAAAAAAATATATATATATCTCCCAAGAAGTTGGAATGTTTTAGATGTCCAAAGATGTGACTATGCACTGCGCCTGTTCTTCAGCTAGAGAAAACGTCCCATAGAAAGTCTAAATACAGCTCACTGGATAGGCACATTTCTAAAGGGAAAATGCCCAAACTCAGCCAAAGGAGTTACTGAAACTGGTGCATTCCGATATTGCTGGTGAAAATGGAAAGCAATTTTTCACGTGTACCAAGAGTCATCTTCCAGTTATTGCTGTGTAACAAATCACCCTAAAACTCAGCAGCTTCAAACAACCATTCTATGCTGTTCATGGATTCGGTGTGCTAGCAATTGAGACAAGATGCAGCCGGGTGGCTTGTCTCTCCTCCTCAGTGACTAGGCTTCAGCTGGGAACACACCACCGCTGGTGGAGACTTAGTGGCTGGGGCTGAACCCATCTGAAGGCTCAGCTGGGCAGAATGCACAATGGCCCACTCACCTGGCTGCCAGTTAGTGCTGGCTGTTAGCTGGCAGTTCCCCAGGGCTGTTTCTGGAACATCTACCTGTGTCCCCCTAGCATGGGATCCAGGTAGTCAGACTTCCCCCAGCGCAAGCTTCCCAAGAGACTCAGGCGACCGCATCAGGGTCTTTTCCCAGCAGGCCTTGGGAATCCCAGAGTATCACTCCACTGTATTCCATCAGCGGAGGCCTTGCAAGCCCACCCAGAATCAAGACAAAGGAGCATAGATGTCCCTTTTTGCTATAGGGCACATGCACTCACCAAAGAAAGACAGACAGGGATGAGGGCAGTGAGAAATCACCCTCCACAGGGGGTGCCCCCCACAATTCCTTCTCCTCCTGGGATTTTGGACACACCTGCACATGCTTCTGGCATGATTTTCAAGCCACAAGGTCCGGGACTTGAACCATACAATTAGCCATTTAGGATCCATCACCTTAACCTCCATGCCACCTGCTGGCCCTAGATGGGATCATCACAAGATCACGTGAGATGAGAAGTATTGTTGTGGTCATTTTTGGAAAATGTAATCTGCTATCTCAATTCAATGCCCAGGGAGGAATTCAATCTCCATAAAACGGTTCAACGGGTAGAAAAACCTATATGAATGCGAAGGTCCATTGCAGCCTCATCTGCAGTAGGGAGAGATATCTAAAATTTCTAAGTATCTAATACCTTTGCATGGCTAGTTGGAGTATGAAGTGCCTGGTAAAAAGAATACTAGGCAGCATAAGAAGATAAAACCGCTCTCATAAGGATTCTGATTCATCTGTCACACCAAGTTCCAACTGTCTTGACTGCTGACTGTGAGCTCCAGGAGGATAAAATGCCACCTTGTGTATCTCATAACCCCTTCCCCGAGACAGGGCCTGGAACACAGTGTGCACTCAAGAAATTCTGCTAAGTAAACTACACAGCGAAATGCAGGGCCAATTTCCCGCATAATGCTAAATGAAAGCAGGGTACCAAAATCGCATGTATGCCTGACTGAATAAAAAGTACATGCGTGGGGCCAGCAGGTTGCATAAAGGTTAAGGTGGTGGTGGTGGTGGGGGGGGGGTCCCACAGGCATTCAAGTCCCAGATCCAGCACTTTGAAAACCAAACCAGGTGCATGCATGTGAATGCTCAAAATCCCAAGAGGAAAATGGACAAGAAAGGATTGCAGCATAGTTGTCCACCCTGGGTCGGGGGCTGATTTCTCGCTTTGCCTCTCTCTCTTTCTCTGTCTTGTCTGTCTCCAGTGAACTCATGCACCCTATAGCAAAACTAAAAAGACGGGAGAGTCCATGTAGATTCAGCCCCACAGCACAGTGCGTGTGTGCTGTGCAGAGTGCCAGATCCACGTGGCCAACGCGGTTTTAACCCTGGCCCTGACACGTTGAAAAACACATCAGGCACGTGTGTCTATGTGACCAGGATTCTGATGAGATGGAGAAGTGGGAGCAAAGGGTTGTTTGGGTTGCTCTCTCCTCTCTCTCTCTCTCTCATGTGCACATACACTCTGGCATAAAATGAATATATATATATATGTATGTATATACTTAGAGTCAAAGACCAAGAGGAAATATGAATATGAAATCGGGGGGGGGGGGGCCAGCAGGTGGCATAATGGTTAATGCGCTGGACTCTACAATGACCAACCACAGTTCTAGTTCTGTACTCCACAACTTGAAAAATCATACCAGGCATGTGCACGTGCATACCCAAAATCCCAAGAGGAGAAAGGAGGAGAAGGGATGGCAGCATGCTTATCCGCCCAGGGGGTGATTTTTCACTTTTCTTCTCATTGTCTCTGTCTCTCTCCAGCAAGTGCACATGCCCTATGACAAAAACTTTAAAGGAAAAAAAATGAAAACAGTTGCTTTTACAGGACTAGAATTATAGGTGACTTTTTTCCTTCCTTCCATGTTCCAGACTTACTATAGTTTATCACATATATTATATATTTATAAATAAATTTAGATACTTGTAAATATCCAGGTGTTTAGGAGTAAAAACAGATATAGAAAAGAGCAGCTGAAAGAGAATAGAATGTGTGGGTAGTGTATCAATCAGTTATTGCCACATAACAAATCACTCCAAAACTCAGTGTCTTAAACGATCAGTATTGATTGTTAAACTCATGTGTGTCAGCTGAGATTTGGCAAATCTATGCTCATCCCACTCACACATCTGTGGGTTGGTTGGAGGGATCTGTTCTAGGCTGGGTTTGACAAGAATAGTTTGTCTGAGACAACTCTACTCCACGTCTGTCATCATCTTCCTGGACCAGAGGGCTGGGGAGTCAGGGGCTGCTTTTCTCCTGGAGATGATAGAAGTTAAAAAGACGAACCTAAAACATGAGAATCCTCTTGAGACCTAGATGCAGACCACATGCATTTTCACTTCTGCATTTTTTTTTTCGGATAGACTTTTGCTATAGGGTGTGTGCGCTCGCCAGAAAGACAGAGACAGAGAGACAGAAAGCAAGAAATCACCCCCCAGGGGGGATGGCCACACCACAATCCCTTCTCCTCCATTCTCCTCTTGGGCACTCACGCACATGCACCCAGCGTGAGTTTAAGCCACCGGGTCTAGGACTTGAACTGCAGTCAGCTACGTGGGAGTTCAGCGACAGCCATTACGCTAACTGTTGGTCCCTCACTTCTGCATTTTTAACATAACCAAACTCAAAGTCGGGTAGTGAATCCCATTCCAGAGGGAAGGTTCTTCACAGTTACATGGCAAAGGATGTGGATGCAGAGAAGAGTAACAAGTAGAGACCAATAGCATGGAAAGGAAAAGGAAATTGAAACAGCAGACAGGGTGACAAGCAGCTCATGGGGGAGAGGTTCAAGGACACGGTGAGTAAGAGCCCGCCCACTTCCAGCACACACAGAAACGTCTGGTTGGGTACTAATACCAATACACTAACTGAGACTCACGGTCATTGGTTTCCCCGTTTATGAAAAGAAATCTGCTCCAGTTCCAGCCAGCAGGGATAGGTCCTATTTTTAAGCCAGTCTTTGCGACCCTATTCCCCTGGGCAGTGACAGGTTTAGGGACAGTCAGCTGATACAATTCCAGCCAATGAGAGGTGAGAAGAGTTCTCTAGGAGGAGGAAAGGGGTTCATAGGACAGATTTCACGCTCTTAAAATAAAAGACAAGGAGCCAGCAGGTGGTGCCGAGGTGAAAGTGCCTGTATCCCTGGGCAGACGGAGCGGTCTGAGCTCTGGACGTGATGAGCTGAAAGACATGCCGGGCACGTGTGCGTGCATGCCCAAAATCCTGAGAGGAGAACAGAGGAGAAGGAGATGTGGAATGGCCATGCAAGAAGTGATTTCTTACTCTCCCTGTCTCTTTCTACAAGTGTGCATACCCTATAAAAACGAACTATCATAAGTAAATATATTTATATATATAAATGAATGAAACTGACAAGGGAGAAGAGGCAGCCCTCCCCGTCCTCACCTGTGACAGCCGGACCCACCACCAGTCTGCCTGGCAGAGCGAGAGCAGGAAAGAGCCCGACTCCTTGACACTGCGAGTGACGCAGTGGCCCATCGCCAGGCCTACCCTGCCTGCGTTTCCTGGCATCTGGGCTCAATCTCAGTTTCTCCAGGCTCGTGCCCTCTGGGAGACCCCTCACTGAGGTGCATGCCGGCTTCTAGATTCAGATGTCTCACTTCAGTCCACAGTTCCTCCCGGGAACTGGTGGGATTCCCCGAGGGCGGAGGAGCAGAACAGAAATCAGACACGCTGGAAATAGCACCGCAAAGATGCAGCCTGTTGGTGCGAGCGCACGACTCAGGGGAGAGGACAGCGGTGTGGACTCCCAGTCCTCGGCCTGGACCTCAGCCCTGCCACACGGCCCTGGATGGCCTTATCTTCCTTCCCCAGCTGAACCAGGGATAATGGCATGGAGGGGCGCTTACACCCAAGGTACACGAAAGGTTCCCAGCACCTGACGCTCAGTGAAGTCAGCGGTTACCCGAGTAGAGACTCACCAGACCTCCATGGGAAGGAGGCCGACAGGTGCAGCCAATGACTGCATTCCACTAGATCAGAGGACCCCATGGTGTCCAGCCCCAATAGCAGGGCCCTGCCTGCCGCAGACCGGCCTGGGGAGCAGAACCAACTGGGCCGGACATCGGGGTTCCCTCTGGGCATTGCTGGCAACGTGGTTTTCCCAGGGCAAACTGGAGTGTTATGAGGAGGGAAAAGGAATTCTGAGATGAAGTGACTGTGAGGGACCTGGGTTAAGTCACGGCCAGGCAGGTTTCTTTCTGCAGGCTTGGAGCACACAGCGCAGCTGTAACCTGAAATCTCTAACGAGGGACGGAGTGTGCAGTGCTTCCCCCATCTCGGTCTCGGGTGATCTTCCTCATCCGGGAAAGGCTGCCTCGGGGAGTGTGGCACCTGTTCACCCAGGGAAACCGCCTCAGCCTCCACTGGGGAACCCTGCCTCTAACTGCAGTGCAGACTCTCCCTCCCCTGCTTCCTCCCAGCCTCCACTCACTCCCACTGTGAGAAGCAAAGCCCCAGGTTCAGGTCAGCCCCAAGGCAGTCAGGACTCAGGGCATTCGCCCTCCCTGTTCCCATCCCAAAGCAGGCCCCCAACATCAGGAGCCGAGCTGGTCTTGCCCTCTTGCCAGGTCTCAGCTACCCGGTTTCGTCTCTTTCCAGAGCGGGCTTTCTTGGGTCCTCTATTTGCCCTTTTCTGTGTCAGTGAACTTTTTAAAACATGCATGCTGGGCCAAGCAGGTGGCGTAGAGGTGAAGGCCCTGGATCCTACGTGGCTGGCTGTGAGGTTTCAGTGCCCGGACCCAACAGCTTGGAAATCACACCAAGGGCATGTCCATGTGTGCCCACAACCCCAAGAGGAGAATTGAGAGGAGACTGCAGTGTAGCCATCCCCCGGGGGGTGATTCTCACGTTCCTTCTCTTCTCTTTCTCTCTCTCTCTCGCTCGCTCGCTCGCTCACTCACTCGCCCTATAGCAAAAACAAACCAAACACGTGCTAAATTCTGAGACTATAAGTGACAGAAAAGTCAGGATCTGAGGCAGCCCAAAAGCCTTAGCACAAGCTGGAGACTCGGAAATGGGCTGGGGGCCCAGTTCCAGGACACCTGAGCTCCGAAGTGCCCCTGTCGTCCCAATGCCAATGAGCTATTCCCTTCTGAGCTAGCTCTCAGAATGGTGCATAATTCCATCGCTGAAAGTGACCAGATAAGAGGACTCATCTCTCATACAAGTTTACCTGAGCCCTTAATCCTCAGGAAAACCTTTATTCTCAGAAAGCTGAAACCTCTTCCTGAACTCGTTTTTTTTGTTTTTTGTTTTTGTTTTTGTTTTATAGAGGCACTCACCAGAAAAACAGACAGAAAGCAAGAAATCACCCCCCAGGGGGGATGGTCATGCTGCAATCCCTTCTCCATTCTCCTCTCAGGATCTTGGGCATGCACGCACATGTGCCCATTGTGAGTTTAAGCCACTGGGGTAGGGACTCAAACCACAGTCAACTACATGGGAGTCCAGCGACATAGCCATTATGCTAACTGCTGGTCCCTTCCTGAACTCTTAACCAGAATGAAAAAGATATTCCCAGGATGACCTGCAACAGGGACGGCTAACATCCATGAATCTGTTAGGCCCTAGAATGCAGCGACGCGTGTGGCCCCGCAGCCAGGGAGAAGAGTCAGCACACAGCAGAGGGTTACCCTGCTGCGGTTACTCCTAGCCAGCTCCTCCAGACTGCCTGCTTAGGCGTGGTCTGGGAAGCTGAGCAACGTCCACAATGCAAGGACCCCGATCCCCCCAGCTCTTACCAATCTGCTCAGGGGTTGCGGCCGGGTGGGTGAAGCCCTTGGAATGATTGCTATCGAGGCTGAGGCTAGATGTGACTTTGTCTTCATTCGACACACTCGGAAGGAGCAGGCACTAGCGAGAGCAGGAGAAAGGCCGACCGCTCTGTGAGTAGGCAAGGGGGACTTCGTGCCGGGGAGCCGGGCAGCCTGCAGAAGGCAAGGGGGCCCTCGGTCTGGGGAGCCGGGCGGCCTGCAGAACCAGAGTGGCCACTGCTCAAGCCTTTGCGTGCCCTCAGGCGTTAGGGTTTCTGCGGGGGGTGTAGGGAGTAAGGGCTGAAGGAAGAGGAAGCCTGTTGTGGTGGGCTGGGGACCAGGGCCCTGGCCTTACCTCTGATTGCCTGGGTGAACATGCCAGGTCATTTCTTTCTTCCTATCTTCCTTTTTTGGTGTGTTCGTTTAAGTTTATTTCTTATATAAAAGAGAGAGCGAGAAAGACAGGGACTCCCCAGCGAGGTCTTGCTGCACTTCAGTCAGTCCACCAACCAGCCAGGATCCTGGTGCAGCTTTGGGCATGCCCATCCAACTCAGCCTGACCTAGATCCAAGCCCCAGACCTTCCTAAATGGCGCCAGCATCACACGGTGGCACCCTACTGCCAGCCCTACCGCTGGGACTGGGCCTCAGTACCCCTTTCTGACCTCAGCTTCCTTGTTGCTGAAAGGAATGGTTGTTCTAGATGTGCTTATGGGAAGCTCGTGTGTGTGTGTGTGTGTGTGAGAAAATATAATTCAAATGCACACGATCAACACTGAGTACATTCCCCGTGCTGTCCCCATCATTACCACTGTTTAGTTCCAGGACATCTCTTCCTCCCGAACAGGAACCGCACACCCCTCGAGCAGCCGTCCCACTATGCTCCCGATCCCAGCCCCTGGCCATCGCTGGGTGGCTTCCTGTCTCTGGACTGGCCTGTTCTGAGATTTCATGTGAGCGGAGTCGTACAGGGTGTGGCCTCTCACGCCTGCCATCTCTCCCTCAGTGCCGTGTTTTCGAGGTCCATCCATGGTGTGGTAGGTGTCAGTGCTTCGTTTCTTCTTCTGGCTGAGTAACATTCTTCTTTGATTGTTAATTTTCCGGGGGAGGGGGGCAAGTTCTCACCAGAGAGACAGAGACAGAGAGGAGGAAGCACTCTCCATGAGGCACAGCCACGCCACATGCCTCCCTCCTCCACTCCTCCACCCGTGGGTGTTCGGGGCACGCATGCACATACCTGGTGTGTTCTTCAAGTTGCCGGGTCTAGGACATGAACCACATAGTTGCCCATGTGGGACCTGGCTCCCTTCACCACTGCACCACAGGGCCAGCCTTGGTGAGCAATATGGAGTGAAATGCCACATTGTGTTCGTCCATTCATCGACTTAGAGCACTTGCACGGTTCTCACCTCCGGGCTATGGTGGATAGTGCTGCTGTGAACGTGACAAGGTCTGCCTTTGCTTTTCAAAGTAATTGCCAGAGGGTGCATGCACTCACCAGAGAGAGGGACAGAGAGACAGAGAGAGGGAGAAAGCATCCCCCAGTGGGGGTTCTTCAAGCTGCCGAGTCTGGGATTCAAACCACGGTAGACTGCGTGGGATCTGGGCCCTTTAACTATTAAACGCTGGGGCTGGCCTGGTTCTTCCCATCTCCGCTCCGTGCTTTTAGGGGAGGTCTGAGGTTACAGTGCTCCTGAAGAGGCGGCAGAGGACCCACTGGCAGAATAGAAATTGAAATTCGAGGACCCCGCCCCAGACTTAGAAAATTAAAGTCTTCCTGAGAACCTTGGAATTCACATTTTTTTACATATTATTTTATTTTGATGCTCTAAAATTTGAGAACCACTAAAGCAGAAAGGACTTAGAGGAGAAGAGAAGTGTGGGACAGTAGATGACTATGGGGACAGAGGTCAAAGAGCCACATCTACTTGACTGACGTGAGCGCCTTGCTCTGCTCTGAGAGCGGGAGAGAGGAGTTGGATTCACGTGGGGTCCGTGTGCCTGCTAGGGCTACCTCAAGGTCATCTTGGCTTGCCTTCTGGTCCACAGGACTATGAAGACAGTCCCTAAGGACAAGGAACGCTGGTGCTCCTTAGAAACTGTGCTGTGTTTAGGGATTTCCAAGGGCCGTTATTATTATTATTATTTAAACACAGCTTATTCTGGTTACATTTTTAAATCTGAAAACATCAAAATAGCAAATAGTCACGAAGCGATGGCTGTTCACGATGTACGCGGCATCAGGCAATGCCTCCTTTGTGCTGAGACCCAGCGTTTTCTTTGGGAATCTTGCCCAGATTTCTGCTCACTAGTTCGCGCAGTTCCTCCTTCAAGGCCTGGGACTCGACGAGGTTTCCCAGCTGGAGCAGGGACCAGGGAAATTATCTCATGCAGACCCAGCCTCATGTAAGAACTTGTCAAGGATCGTGGAAGGCCCCTCCTCAGCTACTCCCCCAGAGCAGGACCCCACCCCCCGGTTCGGGCTCCATGGGGACTCATCCAAGAATGGTAGCTGGGGCTGGGTGTAGCACAGTAAAATGCAATGCCCTGAGGCAATCCCACATGGAAAGGTTCCTGGTTCGAGTCTAGAGACCTCCCTGAGTATGCTGGGCATGTGCTTGCCTGTGATCCAGGCTGAGGCTGGGTAGGCTGGGGTATTGGGACCCTGTCTGGGGTTGTCTCTCTCTCTCTCTTTGAAACAAGTGAATAAACTTTTTAAAAGAATGAATACCTTCCCGGGAACCAGCAGTTAGCGTAATGGCTATGTCGCTGGACTCCCACGTAGTCGACCACGGTTCGCGTCCCAGACCCGATGGCTTAAAACTCACACCGGGCGCGTGTGCGTGCGTGCCCAAGATCCCGAGAGGTGAATGGAGGAGAAGGGGTTGCAGCGTGACCATCCCCCTGGGGGGTGACTTCTCGCTTTCTGTCTCTATGTCTCTCTGTCTGTCTGGCGAGCGCACGCGCCCTATAGTGAAAACCTCTCCCCCCCCAAAAAAAAAAAGAATGAACGCCTTCCCCATTTTGGTTATCCCTTTCTATGTAACAAATCTTAGGGACTTAGAATGACCACCGTGTTATTAACGTTTTGGATTAGTTGGGCTTTCTGAGCTGTTCTGCTCAATGTGATGTGACCAGGGCCACAGCCATCTGGGCCTCGCAGGGCTAAAAAGTTCAGCATGACTCATTCACACGGCTGGTGACCGACGCGGGTTGCCAGCTGGGAGTGCAGCAGGGCTGCTGACCGGAATACCTACACCTGCCTGTCGTGTGGCGCGCCTTTCCACATGTAGCAGCTGGGCCTGGAGGAGCAAGAGTTCTGGGGGAGGAGGGGTTCGAAGCACTGAGTGGGCTGTAGGCCTGGCTTTGAGACCTTGTACTAGTGACTTCTCAGAACCTCCACTTTCTCACCCACCAAATGGAAATAACGCCTTCAGAGGGACAGGGAGATGGAGGGAGGGGGTGTATGTCGAGCTCACACACAGTGCTGCATACCCCGGAGGGAACGGTCTCGGACACACCAACACCTACTCCTGGGAGCACCTTGGGGTCTGTCTGGGTCTCGCTCCACTCTCTCTCTCAGGCTCACATAGACTCCAAGTTGCTGGGCCGGACCCTTAGCCTGGTGCTTAAGGTGAGCTGTAGTCATGGCTGACCGCAGTTGGAATCCTGGCCCTGCAGGCTTAGAAAACACGTCAGGCTTGCGTAGGTGTGTGTGTGCCCCAAATCCCAACAGGGTAGCAAGACGGAGGAGAAGGAATTGCGGTGTGGCCATGCCCCACTGAAGGGGGTGTTTGTTCGCTCTCTCTCGTACATGCACAATATGCACCCTCTCGCAACTAAAGCCAATTCCTGGGACCAGCAGATGGCATAACGGTTACATCACTGGACTTTCACATGGCCGACCACGGTTCAAGTCCTGACTCTGAAGGCCTGAAACTCACGCTGGGTGCATGTGTGTGCCCAAAATCCCAAGAGAAGAATGGAGGAGAAGGGATTGCAGCATGGCCATCCCCCTGGGGGATGGATTTCTCACCTTCTGTCTCTCTGTCTCTATCTCTCTGGCGAGCACATATACTCTATTTTTTTTTTGAGAGGTTTTTGCTACAGGGTGCGTGCGCTCGCCAGACAGAGAGAGACAGAGAGACAGAAAGCAGGAAATCACCCCCCAGGAGGGGCGGTCACGCCGCCATCCCTTCTCCTCCATTCTCCTCTCGGGATCTTGGGCACACACGCACACGCGCCAGGCGCGCGGTTTTAGCCCCCCGCCGTGGTCGACTACGTGGGAGTCCAGCGACATAGCCATTACGCTAACTGCTGGTCCCGTGCACATATACTCTACAGCAAAAGAAAATAAAAAAGAAAACCAAATTCCTGAGTTGCTCTCCCGACTGGAAGAAGAAGGGAAGGCGACTCCATCGGACTAGATGCAGAAGTCAGACACTACGGCATGGCCCTTTAGAATTTATCCAAAAGGGGACCAGAAGGCATAATGGTTATGTCACTGGTCTCCCACGGAGTTGACCACAGTTCTGAGTCTTGGACCCAGCAACTTTTTTTTTTTTAAAGGTTTTTGCTATAGGGCACGTCCGCTCACCAGACAAACAGAGACATAAAGACAGAAAGTGAGAAATCACCCCCCACGGGGGGATGGCCACGCCGCAATCCTTTCTCCTCCATTCTCCTCTCGGGATCTTGGGCACGCACACACACGCACCCGGGGTGAGTTTTAAGCCACTGGGTCCGGGACACGAACCGCAGTCTACTACATGGGAGTCCAGCGACATAGCCATTACGCTAACTGCTGTTCCCCAGACCCAGCAACTTAAAACTCGTGCCAGATGCGTGTGCATGTGTGCCCAAAATCCCAAGAGGAGAATGAAGAGAGGGATAGCAGCGTGGCAATCGCCCTGGGGGGTGACTTCTCACTTTGTGTCTCTCAGTCTCTGTCTCTCTGGTGAGAGCACTCACCCTATAGCAAAAATTTCTCTAAAAAAAAGAAGAAAAGAATTTATCAAAAAGGAAAAAATCTTATAAGGGTTCTGCTCTGGTTTGTGCCCCCCCAAATTTTATGTGTTGAGATTTGGTTATGAAGGTACTAAGAGAAAACTTAATTATCTTCATGCTATTTAAAGGTGGGGCCTTGGAAGTGACCAGGTGGTTAGGGTGGAGCCCTATGATTGCATCCTTCTGGGTTTGCAAGGGGAGGGAGAGACCCCAGAGCAGGGAGACTGGGAGACGCAGCCGCTGTGCTCTGCTCCCTGCCCTGAAGTGCCCATCCGAGGCAGCCCCTGCACCGTGGCCTCCAGGCCAGAGCTGGCTCATCCTCTATTTTTACAAATCACCCAGTTTCAAGTGTTTTCTGTTATTAGCAACAAAATGGACTAGAATAGTTTCAAAGCTATTATAGAAAAATGTCCCTCGCTACAGTGTAAATGAAATGTGACCCACAGTGTGTCTAACCTAAATCTGTAAGGACAGGGGGTGGGACTTACTAAAAAGGATATTCAGCATCTGATCTTCACCCCTCGTAGGGGGGCAGTCTAAGGTAGCCGGGAAATACCCCTGCTTACGGCCGAGTGAGACGCTTCTGCCTAACTTTGCCCAAAAGACACAGGAACTGCGGCCAACAGATGGCATGGTGGTTAAGGCACTGAACTCCCACATGACCAACCACGGTTCAAGTCTGGGACCTAGCAGCTCGAAATTCAAGCAGGGCACGTGTGCATGAGTGCCCAAAATCCCAAGAGGAGAATGGAGGGGAAGGGATTGAGGCATGGCCATCCCCCACGGTGGGTGATTTCTCACTTTTCCTCTCACTGTCTCTCTCCCACAATTGCACATACCCTATGGCAGAATTTTTTTAAAAAAAGGAAAGAAATGGGGACCATTAGTGATGTTGAAGATGGCCAGGTTAGTAGTGGAGCTCAGATTCCAGGGGCAGAGGTGCAAGTATCAGTAGAGCAATGCCACCTCACTGACCTGGCTGGCTCACCTTGAAACTGATGTGAGCGAGAAACCCACTTCTAGATCCATTAAACACTCTCGGTCAGGCTCTCATGACAACAGCTTACCTCACCCCGACTGTGGTAGTCTTAGAAAACAGCCACAAAGTCTTCGTCATACCTCACTGAGAGGTAGTCCATGTCCCCTCCTCTTGTATCTGGGCAGGTTTGCGACCACTTTGATCAATGCACCATGGTGGACGCTACACGAGTAGCTTCTAAACTAGGTCATAGAAGGTGCACAGCTTCCTCCCTGCACGGGGGGACACTGGCTTCGGGAACACTGAGCCGCTGTGAAAAAAGTCAGGCCACCCAGATGTCAGCACACAGGGAGGAAGCCCCAGCTGCACAGAGACCACACATGGGCGTTTTGGCCAGGAGCCCCAGCATGGCCCAGGGTTCAAGTCATTCCTGCCAAAGCCCCAAATGTGTGAATGCAAATACTTCCAGGCAATTCCGTTCCTCCTGCTCCGGCCTGTCACGTCACTCCCACTTCAGGTTTTCCTAGCTAAGGTCCCAGGTATGGTGGCATGAACCCAGCTGTGCCATCGGAATTCCACACTCACAGGATTTATGAGGAATAAAACAGTAGCTTTTATATTCCACCAGGTTTGGTGGATTGCTACACTGCAATAGCTACTGGGACTCTAACTGTTAGAGTTTCTGTGGGCTATCCGCTACCCTTCCAGGAAATTTCGTCCATATTAAGTTAATCAGAACTGCTTTCTGTTGGGATCAGCAGTTAGCATAATGGCTATGTCGCTGGACTCCCATGTAGGCGACCACAGTTCGCATCCTGGACCCGGTGGCTTGAAACTCACGCCGGGCGCGTGTGCGTGTGTGCCCAAGATCCCAAGAGGAAAATGGAGAAGGGATTGCGGCATGACCATCCCCCCTAGGGGGTGATTTCTCACTTTGTGTCTCTCTGTCTCTCTCTGTTTGTCTGGTGAGCGCACGCGCCGTATAGCAAAAACCTCTCCAAAAAAAAAAAAGAATTGCTTTCTGTTGCTGTAGTCAAGCACCTTAGTTAGTATAGACAGGGACTCTATGTAGCTTTGAAACTCATGATGTAGTTCTGTATTAGTGTTCATGGAAAGATGTTTAAACGGTCATTTTGAATGAAAATAGCAGGTTCCAAAACGGTAGGAAGAGAATCGTTCCATGTTTGTGAAATAAAATTATTATGTTTGTATAGAATTCTAGGATACTATTGGGACCAGCAGTTAGTGTAATGGCTGTGTTGCTGGACTCCCAGGTAGTTGACCCCAGTTCGAGTCCCAGACCCGGTGGCTTAAAACTCACGCCGGGCGCGTGTGCGTGCGTGCCCAAGATCCCGAGAGGAGAATGGAGGAGAAGGGATTGTGGCGTGACCATCCCCCCTGGGGGGTGATTTCTCGCTTTCTGTCTCTCTGTCTCTCTCTGTCTGTCTGGCGAGTGCACGCGCCCCATAGTAAAAACCTCTAAAAAAAAAAAAAAAAGAATACGCCTCTACCAGAGGATTTTGCACATTCCATTTTGAAAGACCCTGAAGTGCAATCTTTAGGGAGTAGCGTAGCCTCGTCATTTCTGCCCTCCCTCCCTGTGCGTGCTGCTCCTCACATGCAGGGGCACTTACCTCACCTCTCTACATCCGGACTGGCCTGGGACTGCGCTGGCACCAGAAAGCGTCGTAAGACACTCAAGAACGTCTGGCCTCAGACTCCGGAAGGCTGGTAGCTTCTGTTTCCTTCCCCTTACAGTGCCTGCTCTCAGAGTGCTTCCTCTCAGAACATGCCCCGTTCTGTGTGGAGAGGTCACACGTAGGAGCACGAGACTCCCCTGCTGACAGCCTCAGCTGTGCCCCTAGCCCACAGCTCGCACCAGCTGCCAGCCTGGACAGTGACTCTGGACTCCAGTCCTGTTGGGACTCAGATGACTGTAGCTTCAACCAGCATCCTGGGAGCAGAAGAACCACCAGGCTGAGCCCTGTTAGCCCACAGACATGAGAGACGCTACAGCGGTTGTTTTACACCCATGTCCTGGGGTGCAACGACAGCCAGCTTCCACGATGACCCCAGTCCCCACCTCCTGACAGTCACCCTGTGTGCACTGTCCCAGGGTTGGTCTGTATGACTAACACGATACAGTACAAATGAGGTATGGTTTATTGCTTCCAAGTCAGGCTCTAAAGACCTTGGGTCTTCTGCCCTGGTCACTCTCACATGACTTTTCATACATGAGAGAAGAGGTTTTTTGGTTGTTTTGGTTTGCTTTAGTTTGTTTGTTTTTTGTTTGTTTGTTTGTTTGTTTTTTGTCAGAGGGCTCTTGTGTTCACCAGAGAGAGAGGGACAAGGGAAAGCACCCCCTGATTGGGGTTGTAGTCGTGGCCGCAATCCCTTCTCCTTCATTTCTCCGCTCTGTCAGGATCAGGGCAATACCTGCAGGTACCGATGTGTTCTTTAAGCTGCAGGGCCAGGATTCAACCACCAGGCCACAGGCACACTCATTCACCCTGTTTTTTGTTTGTTTTTTCCATTTTTTTTTTAAGAATTATTTTTATTGGGGGACCAGCAGATGGCATAATGGCTAAATCACTGGATGCCCATGTAGTTGACTGCAGTTTGAGTCCTGGACCCAGTGGCTTAAACTCATGCCGGACACATGTGCATGTGTGCCCAAGACCCTGAGAGGAGAATGGAGGAGAAGGGATTGTGGCATGGCCATCCCCCCTGGGGGGTGATTTCTCACTTTCTGTCTGTCTCTCTGTCTCTCTCTGTCTTTCTGGCAAACGCACAAACCCTATAGCAAAAGCTTCTTCCCCTTCCCCCCCCAAAAAAAGATTTATTTTTATTTAATTTTATTCATTGTCATTATTTTATTTTATATTTTTGAAGTTGATCAGAGAGAGAAGAAAAGTGAGAAAGCGAGCTGCCAGGTCCAGGACTTGAACCACGGTCAGCCATGTGGGAGTTTAGCCACTTTAACCACCGCACCACCTGTTTTAAAAGGGCATGATTACCTTCCTGTTCAGGTATTTCCTTTCCTTTCCTAAAAATCAGCCTGAGGGAATTTTGCTCCTAGAGTTCCTGGAGAGCGGTGTTGAGCAGGGCCCCTGGCTCCTGCTGGGTGAGCTCATCCCAGCTCTAATTGTTTTAGAAGCTCTACCCATAAGTCCCCCGGGCCCATAAGATCCTCTTACCTCTCTCCTCTGGGATCTGAGGCAGCCCTGATTTCCCTGAAGGCTGAGGTGCTTACCTGAACTGCTTAAACAGCCTTCTCTGCTAGCAATGATCCCCGGTGTCTGGTTACACCGGTTTCTGTGTGCAGAGAACAGTGCACGGCCTGCAGGACACGCAGATGGTCTCTAGGCCTCCTCGACCTCAGAATCTCTTCCTACCAGGTGCCAGGGTGTCTGCGATGTCACAATTTGAGTGTGATCCATTCACCTGTGTATAGGACACTGCTCAAAAACGGCCCTACTTGTGCTAAGCACGCAACACTACCGTGTTCAAAACCACACACCTTGACAAACACGTTTACCTGACCGCTGTCATGGATGGTCATAAACAACTTGACGTCTTTCACAGACCTGTGTAGACAGTCTGCCTGAACCACTCAAAGTGCTGTTGCCACAAGTCATGACAAGCCGATAGCCACACGGGTTGCAAAGATAAGAACACATGGCACAGGCCTTGGCAAAGGGGCTGTAAACGGGCACTCAGACAGGTGCCATTCCCTCAGTGGCCACTCCCGTGCGTGGACTGGAGCAGTTGCTGCCTGAGCACTTCCTATGCAGCTGCCCTCGAACCACAGCAGCTGCTCAAGCACTCATTTTGCAGCTCTCCTTGCTATGATCTGGAGGTGCTGGGGCCCTGAGAAGCGTGAATTCCACCGGCCCGCCTCACCCCTGCAGCTTGACTGACGCCTGGCCCAGAGCCTGTAGTGACACTGCATTGCTGACGTGACTATTCGACGGAGGAGAGTTTGTGCTGAGGTAGAGCTCCCTGGTGGCATGGTGCAGGTCCTGGCCTGGAGCAGGCCACATGTCCCTGTCCTTTATCCTGTTGTGCTTGCTTGTGTGTTATGACGTTTGATACGAATAAAGCCTAGACGCTGTGGAAAGACACAACGCAAATCATGGACTAATTCCCTGCACTCTTCGACCACTTGGGAGAGACAATTTATTCAGCAGAACCTTCCTCTGAGTGAGTTTGCTGAAGACATTCTTTTCTGCCTGGGCTAACATGGATGGGAAGTGGGACCCGCACCACCTCATAGTGCCGTGTGAGGCCAATCCGGTCTGTGGATGTAAGGCTCCGAGGCTGCGTCTGGGCAGAAGTACCCCAACACTCTCAGCACAGGGTCTGCACACCCAGAGACAGGCTCACGTAGGTTAAGACACAGGCAACGTGCTGAGGGCATGGGTTTCCTAGGGCTGCCGGAACTGGGTGGCTTAAAGCAACAGAAATCTATTCTCTCACTGTTCTGGAGTCTGGAAGTCCAACAGTAAGGTGTCTCCAGGGCTGGCTCCTGCCGAGGGCTATGAGGGGAATCTACTCCAGGCCTCTGCTCTAGCTTCTGGTGTTGGGCTGAGTTTGTATTACGAAAGCATCATCCCAGTCTCTTCCTTTATCTTCACGTGGTCTGTCCTTGTGTGCATGTCTGTCTCTGTCTGAGTTTCCCACCCCGATGACTTCATCTTAACTCAATCATCTGCAAAAAATCCCATTTCCAAATAAGATCACCTTCATAGGCTCCAGGACTTCAACACCTTTTGGGGGACACACTTCACAACACTGAGCACTTAAAAAACAATTCATATCTATGAACTGCTAGCCACTGCCATGGCTATATATATATATATATATATATATATACACGCATATAAATATGTATTTAAAAATTATATATATAACCGTTATATATTATTCCTAATCCTTATAGACAGTTTTCCATTTTACAGCTATAGAAACTGAGGATTGGGGCCAGCAGTTAGCATAATGGCTATGTCGCTGGACTCCCACGTAGTTGACTGCGGTTCGAGCCCCAGACCCGGTGGCTTAAACTCATGCCGGGCGCGTGTGCGTGCGTGCCCAAGATCCCGAGAGGAGAATGGAGGAGACGGGATTGCAGCATGGCCATCCCCCCTGGGGGGTGATTTCTTGCTTTCTGTCTCTGAGAGACATCTCTCAGTCTGGCGAGCGCACGCGCCATATAGCAAAAACTTCTCCAAAAAAAGAAAAAAGGGAAG
>NW_006206814.1:680435-688901 GCF_000334495.1 Tupaia belangeri chinensis
ATATATATATATATATATATATATATACACGCATATAAATATGTATTTAAAAATTATATATATAACCGTTATATATTATTCCTAATCCTTATAGACAGTTTTCCATTTTACAGCTATAGAAACTGAGGATTGGGGCCAGCAGTTAGCATAATGGCTATGTCGCTGGACTCCCACGTAGTTGACTGCGGTTCGAGCCCCAGACCCGGTGGCTTAAACTCATGCCGGGCGCGTGTGCGTGCGTGCCCAAGATCCCGAGAGGAGAATGGAGGAGACGGGATTGCAGCATGGCCATCCCCCCTGGGGGGTGATTTCTTGCTTTCTGTCTCTGAGAGACATCTCTCAGTCTGGCGAGCGCACGCGCCATATAGCAAAAACTTCTCCAAAAAAAGAAAATTATGAGGCTTATCCTAAATCACATAGCTAGAAAGTTGAAGTTCTAGCTGGCCACTGCTGGCTCCACGGCCTGGTGGTCAAAGTGACTGGATCTCACCTGGCCCACCTCATGGTTTGAGTCCCAGCTCTGGAGGATTGAGACACATGCCATGCACGAGTGTTTGCCTGCCCCAAAATCCTGGACTCCCACATGGCTGACCACGGCTTGAGTCCTGGGCCTGGCAGCCTGAAAATCACACCGGGCACACGTGTACATGCCGAGTCTCAGGAGGAGGATGGCGGAGAACGTGCCTTGCTTGCCAGAGACAGGAAGTGAGAAATCACCCCCTGGGGGGATGGCCATGTCTCAGTCCCTTCTCTTCCATTCTCCTCTCGGGATATTGGGCATGTATGCAGAAGCATCTGGCATGAGTTTAAGCCACCAGGTCTAGGACTTGAACCACAGTCGACTACGTGGGAGTCCAGCAGTATAACTATTATGCCACCTGCTGGTCCTGATAGCTATTCTTCTTCCTTTTTTTTTTGGAGAGATTTTTTGCTATAGGGTGCATGCGCTTGCCAGAAAGACCAAAACAGAGGGACAGACAGAAAGCGAGAAATCACCCCCCGGGGGGATGGCTACACTGCAATCCCTTCTCCTCCATTCTCCTCTTGGGATCTTGGGCACGCATGCACACACACACAGCATGACTTTAAGTCGCTGGGTCTAGGGCTCGCACTGCAGTCAACTACAAGGGAGTCCAGTGACACAGCCATTATGCCAGCTGCTGGTTCCCCCCACACCCCCCAGTAACTATTCTTCTAAGTAGTGGAATTGAGACTCAAATCTGCATCTCCTCCACTCCAGTGCCTTTCTTTTGTCCTGTCTGACCCAGCCTGACTAGGTGGTGGGCATCTCTATCCACGATCTCTTTGGAGCTTTACAATACCACCGCGAGGTGACTACTTCTGGCCTTACTTTATGGATAGGGGAACTGAGGAACAGTGATGAGCTGATCTGGCCAAGGTCACCAAGCAAGTACAATATTCTTATCTAGCTGTGTGGGTTTTAATGTTCCTTCTGCTGTTACCTGTCATCCCAACACAGAGGTTCGCAGACAGAATGGTCTGCTAGGAACAGCTACGTTTACAGCAGGTGGCCAAGAGCAGGAGAGCAGCCAGGGGCCCACCGAAGACTAACGGGCAAACGGTTGTTTCCATCACAGTTTCTACCAGGCTCTGAAAGCACCGGCCAGCGAGCGGCTGTTGGTTTGTGAGGAAGTTCCTCAGAAGGAAAGACGCACACACAAAGAATGCTTACGTGCGGTCTCCCCTTGAGACAAAGACTGAGGGGAACTAGCAGTTAGCGTAATGGCTATGTCACTGGACTCCCACGTAGTCGACCGCGGTTCGCGTCCCAGACCCGGTGGCTTAAAACCCACGCCGGGCGTGTGTGCATGCGTGCCCAAGATCCCGAGAGGAGAATGGAGGAGAAGGGATTGCGGTGTGACCATCCCCCCTGGGGGGTGATTTCTCGCTTTCTGTCTCTATGTCTCTCTCTGTCTGTCTGGCGAGCGCACGCGCCCTATAGTGAAAACCTCTCCAAAAAAGAAAAAGAAAAAGAGACAAAGACTGAGTCATTGAAAGGGAGAGGGATCTGGGGTCTGTGGGTGGTAAGACTCTGGACTCCCACATGGCTGACCACGGCTTGAGTCCTGGGCCTGGCAGCCTGAAAATCACACCGGGCACACGTGTACATGCCGAGTCTCAGGAGGAGGATGGAGAAGACTGTGGTGTATCTGTCTCCCTCTGGGAGTGATTTCTCACTTTCCCTCTCACTGTCTCTCTGTCTCCAGCAAGGGCATGCACCCTATGGCAAAAACCTTTAAAAAAAATGCTTTTAAATAAATAAATGAATAAAAGAAGAGGAAGGGCATTATTAGGCTTTGTGTGTGTGTGTGTGTGTGTGTGTGTGTGTGTGTGTGTGTGTGTTTGTTTGTTTGTTTTTCATTTAGGAAGCCTGAAAATGGGAAACCAGCTGCTAGGCCTAATCCAGAATTCTATGGCAAGTCAATGAGAAGGAGGGCTCCAAAAAGGCGAGAATTTAAAATCAAACAAACAAGAAACAACATCTCGGGGGGGAATTCTCTTGGTTTCTTTTCTCTCTCTCTCTCTTTTTTTTTTCTTAAGATTTTTTTTGCCAGAGAGTACACAGAGCACATGCACTTACCAGAGAGACAGAGAGAGATGAAGAGAAAGAGAGAAATCACCCTATGGGGACATGACCATGCTGTAATCCCTTCCCTTCCATTCTCCTCTCGGGATTTTGGGCACGCATACACACACGTGCCCGGTGTGAGTTTCAAGCCGCCAGGTCCAGAACTTGAACCGCAGTCTGCCTTGTGGAAGTCCAACATCTTAACCACTACGCCACCTGCTGGCCCAACAGGTAAACTATGAAAAAAAGCTAAGTAGTATTTTTATCTGTGTATTGGCACGAGTTTATGTGTATCTGTGTCCCCGCCAGCCTACAGGTTTCAGAGTGGAGACTAGGTCTTCCTCGTATTTCTAGTACTCAGTAAACAGGTACTGAGCAGAAGACTCAGGATGTGCATAGTCCCCTCCGTATCGGCAGTCTCACTTTCCGTCGTCTCACATGCTCTGATCAACCTCAGTCCACTGCAATTCAAAAATAGTAAATGGAAAATTCAGAAATAAACACTTTTAACTTGCATACATTTCTGAGTAGCATGACAAAATATCACACCATTCCATCTTGCCAGGGACATCAAATACACACATACACACACACACCAGTACATCAGAGGTTTCAGGCATCCACACGTCTCATAACAAAACAAACAAACAACAAAAAACACACACAAACTAAATAAATAAATAGCTAGTGAATTACTACCTGGAGTGCCTGAAGTCTAGCTTTCTATTTTTTTTTTTTTTTGAGAGGTTTTCGCTATAGGGCACGTGCACTCGCCAGACAGAGAGAGAGAGAGATAGAGACAGAAAGCGAGAAATCACCCCCCGGGGGGATGGTCACGCCACAGTCCCTTCTCCTCCATTCTCCTCCTGAGATCTTGGGCACGCACGCACACGCGCAAGGCATGAGTTTTAAGCCACCGGGTCTGGGACACGAACCGTGGTCGACTACGTGGGAGCCCAGCAACATAGCCAGTACGCTAACTGCTGGTTCCCTGAAGTCTAGCTTTCAAGCCAATGAAGACGGCAATGTGTGTTGAGTAATAGCTGTGTGTCAGGCACTGTATGTGTATCATTGCCTTTAAAGAGACATGTCTCACTTAATCCTTCCCATCATGCTGTAGGGTTATCACACTGTTTTATAGATGAGGAAACAGAGACTTAAGCTTAATGCCACTCTTCTTAGCCTGAAGTTTTCAACATCTAGTAAATAGGGATGAAATTTCTCAACCTGTCTTTTTTCTTTCTTTTTATTACTTGTCCACCTGTCGTGTTTCAACCTGGAGCAGTGGCTGCTCTCAATAGGGCTCTTCCCCCGAGCCTCACTCCCAGCCCACTGCTCTGCTCTTAAGGACTCCGAAATGGTTTATTTCTCTCCTTCCTCCCTTTTCCAAGGGAATGGAAAAGTCTTCCTTATTAAGGGGCTTGGGAAAAGAGAAATATGATTAACACTCCCAGGTTCCAGTGAAAAATGGAATGCAGGGCCCCTTATTCAAAAATTATTAAGAATGTTGAGACCGCGACCAGCAGTTAGTGTAATGGCTATGTCGCTGGACTCCCATGTAGTCGACCGCGGTTCGGGTCCCAGACCCGGTGGCTTAAACTCACACTGGGCACATGTGCATGCGTGCCCAGGATCCCAAGAGGAGAATGGAGGAGAAGGGATTGTGGCGTGGCCACCCCCCCTGGGGTGATTTCTCGCTTTCTGTCTCTCTGTCTCTCTCTGTCTTTCTGGTGAGTGCACGCGCCCTGTAGCAAAAACCTCTAAAAAAAAAAAAGTAAAAAAAAAATTATTAAGAATGTCAAGTTGGTGGTAGAGAGCAAAAAATTGGAGGACATAAAAGCAGTGAAGGTACTTAATAGGACCGTGTGGAATGGGGGAGGTGAAGAGGATAGAGAAAGATAGCAAGAGAACAATAGAGAGGCAGGACGTTAGTGAGAAACAGATAAGGTTTATTACCTGTTGATGATGACATGTATAGTATTCAGCGTAGCAACTGCAGCCTTGGCAACTAAGTATCAGAGACCCTGGGGAGGACAACCCAGGTTTGGGTCATAGAGCAGATTAAATCTCTAGGGTAGGACCCAGGGAGTTGGAGTGACCACAGCTCACCTCATCTTCCACCCTCAGTCACCTCTCTCTTGGTCTGGTGAGAACAGAAACTGGACTTGGAAGATTTTACCAGCTTCCCTTTCTGAGTGTCAGCATCTCAGGTGGCCATTGGTTCCTTCCATATTTGAGGCCATACAGAGCAAGATTAGAGCCCCATGACCATTGTCCAGATTGGCTGGGACATGCCAGGAATGATCAGGAAAGGAAAATCCTGAGAGGCCTATGCCATTTCTTCCTCCTATATAACACTTGGCATTTGGCTAGACAAGCCTGACTCATCTTTCCAGAAGCTGCCTGAAGCATGCCCACTGCATCCAAACGCTGGGCCAAAACGTACTGACTGAGCAGGTCTAACGGCGTTTTCAACTTTGCACGTTAAAATCACCAGGGCAACGCTTAAACAATACCCACGGCTGGTGTCCACTCCTGGAGACTTTGACTCCTCATCCGAGGAGAGGCAGGGACACGAGCCAGCTGAAGGGCACGTAATGAAAAGAAGGAATAGGCTCCGCAGTCAGAACAGGCCTACGTCCAAACCCTGACCGCCCCTTACCCTAAGGAGATAGAGATATCCCAAGGCATAGCTAAAACCATGCGTAGTACCGAACCCTGTAGATACTACACTGTTTCCCACACACATACACCTATGGTAAAGTTGAATTAATAAGGCCAGCCCCATGGGTTAGTGCTTAAGGGAGCCGGATTCCTGCAGTTCAAATCCCAGTCCTGGAGGCTTAAGAAACATACCAGGTGCATGTTCTCACATGTCCAGAATATCCACAGGATGGAGAAATGGAGAAGGGATTGCAACATCACCTCAACCCATTACGGGATGCCTTCCCCCTTTTTCTCTCTCCCTCTCTCTGGAGAGTGCATGTGCACTCTAGCAAAGTTGAAAAAAAATTATAAGTCAAGCACAGTAAGTGATTAACAACAATAATAAAATGGAATAATTTTAACAATATATCATAATGAAAGTTATGTAAATGTGACCTCTCACTCAAATGGTCCTTCTTTTTAAAATGTTTGCTTTAGATCACACATGCTTGCTGGAGAAAGGAGAGAAGGAAAGTGAAAAAGTGCCTCCAGGAGGTTTGGTCATGCCAAAATCCCCTCCTCCCTTCTCTCGGGACTTTGGGCACACACACACACACACACACACACATACATACACGAATGCTTTTCAAGCCGCTGGCTCTGGGACTTGAACCCTGTCGTTGGCCATGTGGAATCCAGACACTTTAACTCCATGTCACAGGCTGGTCCTTTCTCCAAATATCTTAGTATACTGTGCTCACCTATTTTCTGATTGCATTGACCATGAGTACCTAAAACCAAGAATGTGAAATGGTGGGTAAGGAGGAACGACTGTGCATCCTCCCTGATTCTCGGCTTTCTCTTCTATAAAGAGGGTGATTCCTGAGACCAGTAGATGGCATAGTGGTTACATCACTGGACTCCAACATGGCCAACTGCGGTTCGAGTCCCAGAACAGGAGGCTTGAAACTCACACTGGGCACATGTGCACACGTACCCAAGATCCCGAGAGGAGACTGGAGAAGGGATTTGGGTGTGGCTAACAGTCCCTGAGGGTGATTTCTCACTTTCTTTCTCTGTCTCTGGCAAGCACACGCACCCTATAGCAAAAATCTCTCTAAAAATAAATAAATAGATAGATAGATAAATAGATAAATAAATAAAAGAATAATGGGACCAGCAGATGGTATAATGGTTATGTTGCTGGATTCCCACGTAGTTCATTTCAGTCTGTGTCCCAGGCCTAGTGGATTAAAACACTCTGGCCACGTGTGTGTGCATGCCCCAAATCTCGAGAGGAGAATGGAGGAGAAGGGATTGTGGCATGGCCACTATCTTGCGTCAGCTGCAGTAGAATGAAGTGATTCAAAATACGGCCCTTAGGTGAGTGGTCTCCCCGAGCCTGGGTCTAAGTAAAGCAGGGAGCCCTGTGCATCATTGTTTCGAGTGCCAGATCCTAAACTTCCTGTTGTACTCTCTTTAGGTTCCAGGCTAGAGGCCGTCCTGCATGACAGCAGGAAGATGGTGGCCACAAAGATGAAAAGGTTGCTGGAGCCAATCAATCTAGGCTCCCACCCATTATGACAAGTGGAAATGGGATACAAGAAGACACTGCAGAGGATCGGGCAAGGCAACGCAGAACTGGTCATTCTTATCAACTACTATCCAGCTTTGAGACAGTCCAAAATAGAGTCCTACGCCTGTTGGCCAAAACTGGTGTCCGTCACTACAGTGGGAATAATGTTGAACTGGGCACAGCATGTGGAAAATACTGCAGAGTACGCACACTGGCTATCATTGATCCAGGCAATTCTGGCTTCATTAGAAGCATGTGGGAACAGACTGGTGAAAACATGCAGCATTTTACTTTAATAAAATTTGCCAGAGCTCATTTAAAAAAATAAAAACACAGTCCTTAGAGGCAGAAAGACCAAGGTTAACACACCGACTCCGACATTTGTAAACTACTAGAGTAAGGACATTCTTATTTTTTTTTTTTTTTGGAGAGGTTTTTGCCATAGGGGCGTGTGCTCACCAGAGAGACAGAGAGAGACAGAGAGACAGAAAGCGAGAAATCACCCCCCAAGGGGGATGGTCATGCCACAATCCCTTCTCCTCCATTCTCCTCTCGGGATCTTGGGCATGCACGCACACACGCCCAGCGTGAGTTTTAAGCCACTGAGTCCAGGACGCGAACTGCAGTCGACTACGTGGGAGTCCAGCGACATAGTCATTACGCTAACTGCTGGTCCCTAGAGTAAGAACATTCTGTGAACAACTGCACCCCCAACATTTGGCAGCTTAAATGAAATGTAAGAAAGACACAAACTGTTGGGGCCAGTAGGTGGTGTGGTGGTTAAGACGCTGGGCTCCCACGTTGGTCGACCATGGTTCTAGTCCCGGACCTGGCTTGCATGCTCTGTAGCAAATTTAAAAATATAATAATGATAAATAAAATCGAATAGATAACTTTTAAAAAGAAAGACACAGGGAATCAGCAGTTGGCGTAATGGCTATGTCGCTGGACTCCCATGTAGTCGACCTCAGTTCGCGTCCCGGACCCGGTGGCTTAAAACTCAGGTCGGGCGCATGTGCGTGCGTGCCCAAAATCCCGAGAAGAGAATGGAGGAGAAGGGATTGCGGCGTGGCCATCCCCCCTGGGGGGTGATTTCTCACTTTCTGTCTCTATGTCTCTCTTTGTCTGTCTGCCGAGCACGTGTCCTATAGCAAAAATCTCTCCAAAAAAAAAGACACAAACTACACAAAGCCCATCAAGAAGGAATAGGTAACCTAAATAGTTGTACGTGATGGGTAATTTGGGATATCGGCTTGATCAGATTAAGGAATACCTAGAAATCTGGTAAAGCATTATTCTGCGTAGGCCGCTGAGTGTTTCCAGAGCAGATTAACTTGTGAGTCTGAGCGGATGAGGTGGGGAAGACCTGCCCTCAGCGTGGGCGGGCACGTTCAGTCTTTCCAGCTGGAGAAAATCAGGAGGCAGATTGGTTTCCTTTCGAGAGCAGCGCAGACTCACCCTTCTGCTGCCTTGAACATCGGGATTCAAAGCGCACCTACGTTTGGGCTCCAGGGCTTACACTCATGGTCTCCCAGGTTCTCAGACCTTCAGCCGCAGACCAGGAGTTACACCATCAGGTTCCCCACCTCTGAGACCATCAGACTTAGACTAAGCCACCTGCCGGTACCCAGAGTCTCTGGCCTGCAGACCAGTA
>NW_006206814.1:689453-691044 GCF_000334495.1 Tupaia belangeri chinensis
CCAAGGGGGATGGTCATGCCACAATCCCTTCTCCTCCATTCTCCTCTCGGGATCTTGGGCATGCACGCACACACGCCCAGCGTGAGTTTTAAGCCACTGAGTCCAGGACGCGAACTGCAGTCGACTACGTGGGAGTCCAGCGACATAGTCATTACGCTAACTGCTGGTCCCTAGAGTAAGAACATTCTGTGAACAACTGCACCCCCAACATTTGGCAGCTTAAATGAAATGTAAGAAAGACACAAACTGTTGGGGCCAGTAGGTGGTGTGGTGGTTAAGACGCTGGGCTCCCACGTTGGTCGACCATGGTTCTAGTCCCGGACCTGGCTTGCATGCTCTGTAGCAAATTTAAAAATATAATAATGATAAATAAAATCGAATAGATAACTTTTAAAAAGAAAGACACAGGGAATCAGCAGTTGGCGTAATGGCTATGTCGCTGGACTCCCATGTAGTCGACCTCAGTTCGCGTCCCGGACCCGGTGGCTTAAAACTCAGGTCGGGCGCATGTGCGTGCGTGCCCAAAATCCCGAGAAGAGAATGGAGGAGAAGGGATTGCGGCGTGGCCATCCCCCCTGGGGGGTGATTTCTCACTTTCTGTCTCTATGTCTCTCTTTGTCTGTCTGCCGAGCGCGCGCCCTATAGCAAAAATCTCTCCAAAAAAAAAGACACAAACTACACAAAGCCCATCAAGAAGGAATAGGTAACCTAAATAGTTGTACGTGATGGGTAATTTGGGATATCGGCTTGATCAGATTAAGGAATACCTAGAAATCTGGTAAAGCATTATTCTGCGTAGGCCGCTGAGTGTTTCCAGAGCAGATTAACTTGTGAGTCTGAGCGGATGAGGTGGGGAAGACCTGCCCTCAGCGTGGGCGGGCACGTTCAGTCTTTCCAGCTGGAGAAAATCAGGAGGCAGATTGGTTTCCTTTCGAGAGCAGCGCAGACTCACCCTTCTGCTGCCTTGAACATCGGGATTCAAAGCGCACCTACGTTTGGGCTCCAGGGCTTACACTCATGGTCTCCCAGGTTCTCAGACCTTCAGCCGCAGACCAGGAGTTACACCATCAGGTTCCCCACCTCTGAGACCATCAGACTTAGACTAAGCCACCTGCCGGTACCCAGAGTCTCTGGCTTGCAGACCAGTAGGGGCTGCCTCGGCCACCGCCATTGTCCAACAAATCCCCTCTCGTGTAGCCATCCACAGATCTCTCCAGGGAACCTCAATACACACAATGCGTATTATATTGAACGTGTAGTTAAAGATACCAGGCCATAGCCTCTCAGGTGACTTGACCAAAACTGAGAGTCTAGGCTATATGCTTAAAATCTCCAAAGAGGGCCAGCTGATGGCATAGTGGTTAAGGCTGCTGGATTTGCACATGACTAACTTCACTGTTCGAGTCCAGGATCCAGCGGCTTGAAAAATGGTACTGGGCACATGTGCGTGTGTGCCCAAAATTCCAAGAGGAGAATGGAGAAGAAGGGATTACCCACTGAGAGGTCATTTCCCACTTTCTCTCTCTCTCTCTTTATCTCTGTGTCTCTCTCTGGCAAGTGCATGTGCCCTAGAGCGAAACAAACAAACAAA
>NW_006206814.1:691075-695663 GCF_000334495.1 Tupaia belangeri chinensis
CCCACCCCCACCCCCACCCCCCGCTGCTCAGTGCTGCAGGACTTCAGGCAGGAAAACAGTAAGATTCTGGAAGTTCTCGCTGTGCCTCCGTCACTGGGGGAAAGTACACCCGCTCGATGACGGGAGTGAAGGCAGGTGGACAGCAGGTCTCTGCCTGAGCCCATAGCCAATCACTAGTGACCTTTCCGCAAAAGGACACCCGCCCTGGAGCCCCAAGTAGCAGAGAGAACACTTGACAGATGGTTTGCCCAGTAGTCATTGAGAAGTTTTTTGGAAAGGGAAGTCACAGTTTTAAACACCTTACCTACATTATCTTGCTAAATGATCACGATCCCCCAAAGGAAGCAAAACTCCTCCCCATTTTAGAGATAAGGAAACTGGGAGGACCAGCAGTTAGTGCAATGGCTATGTCGTTGGACTCCCATGTAGTCAACTGCGGTTCGAGTCCCAGACCCAGTGGCTTAAACTCGCGTGCCCAAGATCCCGAGAGGAGAATGGAGGAGAAGGGATTGCTGCGTGGCCAACCCCCTGGAGGGTGATTTCTCACTTTCTGTCTCTCTGTCTCTCTCTCTGTCTTTCTTCCCAGTGTACACGCCCTATAGAAAAAAATCTCTCAAAAAAACAAACTTACATAAGGAAACTGTAGCTCAGGAGATTTACATGCCCACCTCGCACAAGGTCAGGGGCACTGTCCGACTCCAAGGCACTGCTACCTCCTTTAGAATGCTACGAAAGCCCTGCTTCCTTCCGTTCTCCAGAGTCCAGAGGGCATAACTCTAGTCTCCCCACTTGTCCTGCTTGCTTCCTCCTCCACCTTCTTCTGCGTCTCCAAGCGGCTGGAGCTTCCTGCTCAGCCTGGAGACAAGGCCCCGCAACCAACGCCAACGACCAGGCACTTTCCTCAGAGAAGCCCTTCTGCGGCTTCACAGCAGGTATTAATACTACTACCAGCCTAGGGAACCAGCAGTTAGCGTAATGGCTATGTCGCTGGACTTCCACGTAGTCGACCATGGTTCACGTCCCGGACCCGGTGGCTTAAAACTCACGCCGGGCGCATGTGCGTGCGTGCCCAAGATCCCGAGAGGAGGATGGAGGAGAAGGGATTGCGGTGTGACCATCCCCCCTGGGGGGTGATTTCTCACTTTCTGTCTCTGTGTCCCTCTCTGTCTGTCTGGCGAGCGCACATGCCCTATAGTGAAAAAAAACTCTAAAAAAAAAAAGAAATACTACTACCAGCCTAGTCTGTGACTTGGTGGTTATGGGAACAGGATCCCGCATGGCTGACCACATGGTTTGAACCCCAGACCTGGCAGCTTGAAAACTTGCTGGCATACTCACGTGTGCCCAAAATCCCAAAAGGAGAAATGAAGAAGGGATTGTGGTGTGGCAATCCCATGTGAGGTGTTCTCTCCCTCTCCTTCTCTGTCTCTCTGTGGTGAGCACGCACACCATCCAACAAATTAATATATGTGTGTGTTACCTTATCTAACACTTCAGACAGTCCTGCTCATACTATGTTCACATCTTATAAAATAAGAAAGCCAAAGCCCAGGAGTTAAGGAACTTGCACTCATGAGTGGGAGACATGGAGTGGGAGCTGGGCCTTCAGCCTGGTTTATCCAGCTGGAAAACCCATGCTCTTGTTTCTTCCCTCCTTCTTTTCTTTAATTGCCAGTGAGCACGTGCACTCACCATAGAGAGAGAGAAAGCTTCCCCAGTGGGACAAGGTCATGCCTCAATCCTGTCTCCATTTCTCCATCCTGTGGGGATGTGGGGAATGCACACACAAATCCCCGGGGTGGTTTTCAAGTTGCCGGGGCCAGGACGCAGACTGTGGTCAGCCCTGTGGAATCTGGCTCCCAATGCACAGTTCTTAACCAGCGTACTGTGGGCTCAGCCCTGTTCTTGTCACTATCTCACACCCCTACACCATCCCTCTTGGCTCTGATGGCAGTGTACATGCCACTTCATATGACATCACCTGTGATGTTTCCTGTTGCTACAAAGCCTTCAATGTTCTTCGTTTAAATAGCATATAATATTCCAACTATACATACCATTTCCTTGTTTTGACATGCCTTGCAATATATTTTACCATTAGAAGCAATTCTGAAATGAACGCGTTTCAGCATGTTGCTATAAAGCAGAAATTCGGGGGAGGGGGCATTCTTGGAAAATTTTGTTTTGTTTTTGGTATTACCAGGAACCACCTCTACATGCTCCTCTTCCAGACTCCTTCCACTCACTGGCTCCTCCACTATGACTGCCTCAATGAACATGGTTACCTGCCTCCAATAAGGGGGGGTTTGGCTTTGTTTTCTCCCAGGGCAGAGCAGAGAAAGTGGAGAAAAACAATTCTCTTGGAATTCACAGACTATTCAGGCCAGATGAGTTAATCACCTTTCAACAATTTAGTACAGGCTTCATCAATCTTAAACAGCTTGGACAGCTGGAAAAATTAAGATTGTCTTAGGATGCTTGTTGGTTTTGAAAAGATTAGAAATCCTCTTATCTCAAAGGGGCCAGGTGAAGGATCTGTAAATCCTATTAAGAATTTTAGCCTTTATGCCCAGGGCAAAGGATGGCCATTGAATGACTTTAAAAAGAGGAATGATGCCTGATCAGATTTTTTTTTGATCTAGAAAGAACACCCTGGTTTTGAGGGCAGTTGTAGGATTTAGTGATTAACTGAATGAAAAGTGAGGGAAAGGCAAGATCCAGCCTGACGCTAGGATTCTGCCCAGGACAGCTGAGATAAAAAGCAGGAAAGGGGGGATGTGGGGGGAGAGCATTTCCTTTGGGGGCCAGGAGAGTTAGGGGTCCCTGAGGGCAGGCCGTGGACAGACTGTCATTTAGGGCAGACAAGTCAGCTCACTTGCAGATGCTCATCTCCCAGGGATGTTGTTGCTGGCTGGCTCCTTGGTCACATGGACCCAAGCCCAGGAGGAAGGGCCGCATAGGCCAAGCCTGAGGGTTCACAGAGGCCATAGCTGCCCAGTAGAACTGGGGACGCTGGGGAAGATCTTTCTGCAGAGACGACTACTAAACTCCTAGAACTGCTGATCTCTTCTTTCCTCTGTAGGGAGTTGGGCTCTCTCATCTTAGGGGCTGTTTGATTTGTAGTTATCAGATCCCTGGAGCTTTTCAATAAAAGGATTCTTACTGATTTTATACTTGGGGATGAGCATACTTAGGAAGAAAGCTCCCCTGTCTTTCCCATTCCAAAAAATTGACAGCCAAGATGACAAATGACAGCAGCAGCTCAGATGCGTGCTTGGAGAGAGGACCAGCCAAGGTAGCACGTGCCGAGTGCTGTGGTGCAGCAGGCTGAAGCCCCATGGGAGGCCCAGGCTGGAGGCCCAGGACCTCCTCAGTGTCCAGGTGGTGGTGCACCTGTAGTCCCAGCTACTAGGAGGCTGAGGCAGAAGGATCCCACATAGCAATTCTCTGCCTACGAAAAGAAAAAAGACTTGAAGAAGGGAGAGTTTATTCTCAATGGTGGGCATCTGGGAAGAGGCAGAAGAAGGTGATGGAGTTTTTGAGCCAGCACCTGTCATGGAGGTTAAGCTGTTGAACTCCACATTGTCAGCTGCATGGTGTGAGGCCTGGATCTGCTGGCTTGAAAATCACGCCGGCTGCATGTGTGTGCATGGCCAAAGTCCTGAGAGGAGAATGATGGAGAAGGAATTTCCGCATGGCTATCCCATCGGGGGTGATTTCTCACCTCTCTTTCTCTCCCTGGCCCTATAACAAAAACAAAAACAACAAAAAGATACTCTTGGAAGAGGAAATTGCTTATGCAAAGATGAGAATATGTTGGACCTGCTGGAGTGGAGAGAGCTTTGCAGAGGCACGATACCATCTAGGTGCAAGGAGCTGAGATGATATTGCCCAGAGTCACAAGATTGCTCACAATCTGGGACAGCAATCTCGCCTTGGCCCTGAGGATAACAGCATCAATGGCTGACATACGAATGTCCTGGTGACGTCCTCTTGGAAAATGCCAGCAGGAGTGTGGCTGACTAGTCAGCCATGTTTCTTGAAGACTGACAACATCTTGTTTGCCCATTTCTCCAGGCTATGCTGCTAACATTAGGTCAGGGGGAAAGTCATGACACATCTTTGCATAGAAAAATCCATCGTGACTTTCCTGATGACCTAATAACTTGCCCTCCCTGACCCAACTGGCCATTAAGATGGGATGTTTCTGGGAGCTTGGGGCAAACATGCTCCTGTGGGATTGCTTCTGTGAGGATACCCAGGTCCTTGGTGTTTCAGACAAGGAATGGAACAAAACACACAGAGTAAGGAAAAGGTAGCTTATTAAGCAAAAGTAAAAGTACCCTCCTGAGAGACAGGAGCAGGCCTGGGCAGCCAGAGAAACAGCGGTTCAAAAGGCCCTGGCAGTTGCGTTCCGCCGGGTTTATAATTTTTAACCTCGGTTGTGTGGGTTGATCATTGGCTGGGCCCACTGATTATTTTCATCTCATTGGCTCTAGCAAATGTGGCTGGGCCCACTGATTTCTCATTGGCTATTTTTTTTTTTTTTTTTTGGGAGGTTTTTGCCATAGGGGACATGGGCTAGCCC
>NW_006206814.1:695764-700788 GCF_000334495.1 Tupaia belangeri chinensis
GGGGCACGCACACACACGCACCCGGCATGAGTTTTAAGCCACCAGGTCCGGGACGCAAACCGCGGTCGACTACGTGGGAGTCCAGCGACATAGCCATTACACTAACTGCTGGTTCCCTCTCATTGGCTATTTCAAATGTGGCTTAACCAGCTAGACACTACCCCCCACTAATCTCTTTCCTGCATTACCTTGGGCAGGGAACTTTCTGCCCTGATGGGGCTTTTCTCTCTAGCCACATGGGCAGAAAGTCTAGCCTCCCTACCCGCTTCCATTCGCTAGCTTTCTCCTGCCTTACTCCCAAATCAGTTGTATTACAAAATTAAATATTTCTTATTTTTTAAAGAATTACTTTATTTCAGTTTATTATTTATTTATTTATTTAAATTTGACCAGAGAAGGGCAAATTGTGAGAGAGAGAGAGAGAATGAGAAAGTAAACTGCCAGGTCTGGGACTCAAACTGTGGTCGGCCACATTGGGAGTCCAGTATCCTCAACCACCATGCCACCTGCTGGCCCCCAGGTGTAGCCTTTCTGAATATCTGTTTTTCTTTCTTTTTTTTTTTTTGTAGGGCATGTGTATTTGCCAGAGGGACAAAGACAAACAGAAAGTGAGTAATCACCCCCCAGAGGGATGGCCATGTCGTAATCCCTACTCCTCCATTTTCTACTCAGGACCTTATACACACACACACACACACACACACACACACACACACACACTGGGCAGGAGTTTTTAAGCTCAAGACTCGAACTGTGATCAATTACATGGGAGTCCAGAGACGTAACCATTACGCCATCTGCTGGTCCCCTGAATATCTTTTTTTTTTTTCTCTTTTGGGGTGGGATTTTCACTACAGGGCACATGCGTTCGCCAGACAGACAGAGAGAGACATAGAGACAGCGAGGAGAAGGGCTAATCCCCTGGGGGGATGGTCACGCCACAATCCCTTCTCCTCCATTCTCCTCTAGGGATCTTGGGCACACACGCACATGCACCTGGTGTGAGTTTTAAGCCACCTGGTCCAGGACGCGAACCGCGGTCGACTACGTGGGAGTCCAAAGACATAGCCATTATGCTAACTGCTGGTTCCCGTCCCCTGAATATCTTTTAAGAGCCCCCACTTGCTTTAAGGTGCCCCCACTTGCTTTAAGGTGGAGGGCTTTGGGGCAGGCAGAAGACAAGTATGTACTATCTAGAGCTAGCATGAGAGCAAAACCGCAAGAGCTTCGGTGTTACCATCATCCAGCCCTTTCCTGCACACGAGTCTGAGACAGGAGGGAGCTGAAGTGAAGGACATTCCAAATACCGAAAACCTGACAGACCAGAAATGGCAGAGACCGTCTGAAGCAGCTGGAAGCATGATGGTGCCCGGAAGAACCACTGTGTAAGCATTAGGCTCATTACACCCTCATCGTACAGTACTAGCATGCTGGACCACACTCCAGCTGTGATAGTGAGACACGCGTGTCTAAGATAGTTCAGAAGAGCCGTGGCAATGGGGGGCCTACCTTAATGAGGCTAGAAAATGGGAGGGCCAGTGCTTCAGGCAAACCACCACCCCTTTCCCGGAAAAATCGTGAAAAAAACCGCCCCTTAATTAGCCCAGCATAAGACAGCCAAGCAGGAGCGCTCTGCCTATATGGAGTAGCTGTCCATCCTTGCTCTCAGAGATGCAGTGAGACTGTTCGCCCACCTCCCCTCTTGCAGCTGCCCCACCCATGGAGTAGTTAGCTCTACATTTTCCTCAATGAGCTTGCTTTGGCTCTCCTCCAATGACTTACTCTTGAATTCTTTCCTGCATGAAGCCAAGAACCCTTACATCTGGGTAGAAACCCCCCTGGGTTGGGCTACCAGCAACACGTTTACTCTATAATAAAAGCCCCATGCACAGGCCAGCATGTGGATGGGGGCTGAGGTGCTGGACTCCCACATGGCCGACTGCGGTTTGAGTTCCAGACTTGGAAGCTTGAAAATCATGCTGGGTTCAGGACCAGCAGTTGGCATAATTGCTGTGTCGCTGGACTCCCATGTAGTCAACCACGGTTCAAGTCCCAGACCCAGTGGCTTAAACTCATGCCAGGCGTGAGTGTGTGCACGCCCAAGATCCCAAGAGGAGAATGGAGGAGAAGGGATTGTGGTGTGGCCATCCCTTCTGGGGCTAATTTCTCACTTTCTGTCTCTGTCTCTCTTTGTCTTTCTGGTGAGTGCATGCGCCCTATAGCAAAAACCTCTGGCGAGCGCATGCACCCTATAGCAAAAACCTCTAAAAAAAAAAAAAAAAAAAGAAAAGAAAGAAAGAAAGAAAAAGAAAAGAAAAGAAAATCATGCTGGACGCGTGTGCCCCAAAATCCCATGAGGGAATGGAGGAGAAGGGATTGAGGTGTGGCCATCCCTCAGTGGGGGGGGGGGGTTGATTTCTTAAATTCCCTCTGTCTGTCTCAGGCAAGTGCCCTATGGCAAAAACCTAGAAACAAACAAACAAACAAAATTCCAGTGCAGTGCTTTGTTGGCGTGGTCTTGTTCTCACTTCTAGTCTAACCAATCCCACACTCTAACAGAAACTCAGTCCCTAATTTGCCCTGTCTTTAATCCCAAAAAGTAACTTTTCCAGAGCTTTCAAATGTACTTAGGGGGGGAGGAGGCAGTAGGAGGTGTAGAGGTTAAGGTGGCTGGGTCTCACATGGTCAAGTGTGTGGTTCGAGTCCCAGACCTCCTGGCTTGAAAATTATTCTGGGGGGCCAGCAGGCAGCATGGGGGTTAAGGTGCTGGACTCCCATGTGACCGTGGTTTGACTCCAGGACCTGGTGGCTTGAAAATCACTCCAGGCATGTGTGTGCACATTTGCCCAAAAATCCCAAGAGGAGAATTGATTGTGGTGTGGCCATCCATCCACTGTCTCTTTCTGGCGAACACATGCACCCTATGACAAAAAAAAAAAAAAGAAAGAAAGAAAGAAAGAAAGAAAGAAAGAAAGAAAGAAAGAAAGAAAGAAAGAAAATCATTCTGGGTGCATGTGCATTTGTGCCCCAAATCCTGAGACGAGAATGGAAAAGAAGAGATTGAGGCATGGTACTCCCCCCTTGGGTGGGACTTTATCACTCTCTCCCTACCTTTCTCTGTCTAGCTAGCTCGCGTACTCTGTAAGAAAAACTTTAGGGACCAGCAGTTAGCATAATGGTTATGGTGCTGGCCTCCCATGTAGTCGACCGCGGTTCGAGTCCCGGACCCGGTGGCTTAAACTCACGCCAGGTCCGTGTGCATGCGTGCCCAAGATCCCGAGAGGAGAATGGAGGAGACGGGATTGCGGTGTGACCATCGCCCCTGGGGGGTAATTTCTCGCTTACTGTCTCTCTGTCTCTCTCTGTCTGTCTGGTGAGTGCACATGCCCTATAGCAAAAACCTCTCAAAAAAAAAAATACTTAAAAAAAAAAAAATACAATGTTTAACGGGGCCAGCAGGTGGTGTGGTGGTTAAGGTGCTGGATGGACTCCCATATGACCGACTGTGGTTGTTGCCCTGAATCCGGAGGCTTGAAAATCACCCCGGGAGGTTGATTTCTCACTCTTCCTCTCTCTATGTCTCTCTCTGGCAAGAGACTGCACTGTATAAGCAAAACTAAAAACAAACAAAAACTCTAAACACTAAACATATATTATTTTCAAAACAAATGTAATGCTAACTCAATCTACGGAGGCCAAAGGTACCTTGTGAGTGTCATGGGTGAGGCTCGACGGGGCGGAGCAGGCAAAGGGTCCCACGGAGGGCCTGGAAGGAAAGTCCACAGTAGTGAATGAAATGTGAAGGAGGCCCTGGGGGCAATGTTTAGAGTGAATGAAACTGAAAGCACTGGAAATCTTCGGGGACCTCAGAAGATTAAAGTCTTCCCCTCTTACATGGTTTCAATTGAGACTGGCCAGGCAAGGCCAGATGCGAGGTAGTTTTCATTTAAATAACATATCCAACCAAGGATTTGGAAAGGAGATTTTCAGGCTTTGCACATCCTGGGAAACACGGAGAGGCCCAGGGAGCTGGGGAGTGGGTTGGGACGTGGCGGTAACCATCTGCAGCAACTGCAGTTGCAGGGCTAGGCTGGGACCCGAGCTGCCATGGAAGTGGGAGCAGAGGGAGGGAGAGGCGCACGGCCGCTAAGAACCTTTCAGTGACTTTGTCATTTACTTACAAGCTCAACCAATCTCCATTGAGCTGTGTTTGGAAGCAGGTTCAATACATAGTGTATAACTGTATCTTACTGATTTCTATAAATTCCCAACTGTTTGTGAATACGAGTCAGGTGTTTTGTTCCTTGAGGGCCAAGACCCACAGGTCAAGATTGGCCGGCAACAAGGGAGAAAGCCCAAATGGCCTCACAGAAAATTTCCGATTTCTATGCTTTCTGTATTCCTTAGGCTGGGCTCTCCATTGCATGGAAAGGCTTGGCTGAGCCCAGGGAGGGGTTGGAGGGAAGAGCCCAGAATCCTACCATCTAGGATTAAATCAATGAAGGAGGTTGGCCACGTTCATCAAAATTTCTTCTTCTTGGGAACCAGCAGTTAGCGTAATGGCTATGTTGCTGGATTCCCATGTAGTCAACTGTGGTTCGCGTCCCGGACCCGGTGGTTTAAAACTCACACCAGGCGCATGTGCGTGCGTGCCCAAGATCCCAAGAGGAGAATGGAGGAGAAGGGATTGTGGCGTGGCCATCCCCCCTGGGGGGTAATTTCTCGCTTTCTGTCTCTCTGTCTCTGTCTGTCTGTCTGGCGAGCGCACGTGCCCTATAGCGAAAATCTCTCTCAAAAAAAATTCTTCTTCTTCTATGTAATCATCAACAGGCGGATAATCAATGATTTTCTGAGGCTACCCATACTCCCTCAAACTTCTGCCCCGGAGTCCAGGCCAGTTTTGTTTGTTTGTTTGTTTTTTTTTTTTTTTTGAGAGGTTTTCGCTATAGGGCGCATGCACTTGCCAGACAGACAGAGAGAGACATAGAGACAGAAAGTGAGAAATCACCCCCCAGGGGGGATGG
>NW_006206814.1:701496-703973 GCF_000334495.1 Tupaia belangeri chinensis
GGGGGGTAATTTCTCGCTTTCTGTCTCTCTGTCTCTGTCTGTCTGTCTGGCGAGCGCACGTGCCCTATAGCGAAAATCTCTCTCAAAAAAAATTCTTCTTCTTCTATGTAATCATCAACAGGCGGATAATCAATGATTTTCTGAGGCTACCCATACTCCCTCAAACTTCTGCCCCGGAGTCCAGGCCAGTTTTGTTTGTTTGTTTGTTTTTTTTTTTTTTGAGAGGTTTTCGCTATAGGGCGCATGCACTTGCCAGACAGACAGAGAGAGACATAGAGACAGAAAGTGAGAAATCACCCCCCAGGGGGGATGGTCACGCCACAATCCCTTCTCCTCCATTCTCCTCTCGGGATCTTGAGCATGCACGCACACACGCCCGGCGTCAGTTTTAAGCCACTGGGTCCGGGACTTGAACCGTAGTCGACTACGTGGGAGTCCAGCGACATAGCCATTACGCTAACTGCTGGTTCCCCCCAGGCCAGTTTTGATACAGCCATTTTAGGCTACTAGTTGGTTTAGTACAAGGAGTATAAACTACATATAATCAGAATATTATTATTACTGTTTTTTTTAAGAGAGTGTTTTTTACTATAGGGCACATGTGAGACAAATCTCTTCTTGGGATTTTGGGCATATATGCTCCATGTGAGTTTCAATCCACCGGGTCTGGGTCCCGAGCTGCAGTCGGCCATGTGGAAGCCAAGTGACATAACCATTATACCATCTGCTGGTCCCTATAAACAGAATATTTGAGAAGAACCCAAAATACCAAGCTATTTCATATTTAGTGACTTCAAATGCAAAGCATGAAACTTTAATTCATTCTTTAAAAATTGCCAACAAATGCTTAATGGCAGCCTACTATATGGCAGTCACTCAGAAGGCATTGAGGACCCAGTAATGAACAAGAGGTGGGAATAGAAAGAGAAAAAGGTGGTCCCTAGAGGCCAGCAGGTGTGTGGTGGTTAAGGCACGGAATTACACATGGCCAACCTCATGGTTTAAGTCCCAGACCCAGTAGCATGATGCCGGGTGCATGCATACATGCCCAAGGTCCCAAGAGCAAATGAAGAAGTGACTTAGGCATGGCCATTTCCACTGGGGAGGTGATTTCTTACTTTCCCTCTCTGTCTCTCTCTGGCAAGTTCATACACCTTATGGCAAGAATCTAAAAAATTAAATAAAACAAAAAAGGTGGTCACCAGCAGCTTCCCCTCATCTTCCCCCCCTCAGTACAATTACAAAACAGGACGTACGCCACCACCATCATCATCTGTAACGTGAACCGGGCTTCCTATCTGCCAGGCATTCCCCTCATTTAATCCTCATGATTTCAAAAAGCAGATGTGTTGGGAACCAGCTGTTAGCATAATGGTTATGTCGCTGGACTCCCATGTAGTCGACTGCAGTTCGTGTCCCGGACCCGGTGGCTTAAAACTCACGCCGGGTGCGTGTGCGTGCGTGCCCAAGATCCCGAGAGGAGAATGGAGGAGAAGGGATTGCGGCGTGGCCATCTCCCCCTGGGGGTGATTTCTCGCTTTCTCTCTGTCTCTCTGTCTGTCTGGCGAGCGCATGCGCCCTATAGCAAAAACCTCTCCAAAAAAAAAAGCAGATGTGTTGATCAACCCTACTTAACAGATGACAGAAACCTAAGAGGCAGAGAAAGGACTTCCTAGGAAGACACAGAGCTGTACCTTGCATACAGGCTCACTGCAGGAAGCATGCGCTTGCACTTGGCTATGAAGTAAGACGGGGCACCCAAAGGAAAAGAGAGGACTTGCTGTCAACGGGGCATGGGAGGTATTTCAGTGCTCCCCGCATGCCCTATCCTCACCTTTCCCCGATGTGCTTATTTATTTGTCTTTAGCCCAAGGAGAACGCTAATCCCACTGCCCTACTGACCTGGTAACCAGGACTTGAAAGGCTCTGAGTCAGAAGCAGAAAATGTCAGATGTTACAAGTACTTGTTAGGTCAAGAAGTCGGACCAGGAATGACACTGGGGTTAAGGACAGCATAATCACGCCTTGCCGTCATAATAACAGCCCTGTGCTCTGGGATCAAACTAGCTGAGTCAGAAGGTCTTGCTCTGTGCCAGCGTCATTTGACTGGTTCCCAAACAAGCCAACCAGGGTAACTATTCCTTGGTGAATTTATCAGAGCGAAAGCTGGTTTACAGCCAAGTCAGCGTCCTAGGGGCTGATCTGCCTGGAGAAGCCTAACTCCCTGCAATCTAGCTCTTGGGAGGCCGAAGTGTATCTCCCATCCCATGCATTCATTGACAGTTGGTACCAGTCCTTCCAGTGCCTTCTTCCCAGTGCACTCAGTCACCAGCAGGCTTGTTGGTTTGTGTATCCCAAAAGCCAAGGGAGGCAGACGTGGAAGGGCTGTTTCATCCAAGTCAGGGTGGGGCCTAGTGAGTCATCTCCTCCTCACAGCAGGGCACAACTATGTGAGCACCAGCGTCATGTCACTCTTT
>NW_006206814.1:704138-708596 GCF_000334495.1 Tupaia belangeri chinensis
TCCCACCCAGTGTGAGGTCACGGGGCCCACTCCTGGCCTCCTCCCCTCCTGTAGCTCACCCCTCGCCCTTCAGTTCACACATTCCCCAAACAACAGAGTCAGTGCGGTGGATGACCACTCAATGACCGCCACATTCCAACCAACCCTGCTCCCCTGACATGCAGCAGGGAGGTCAGTTTGGATGGGCTGGTGTTTCCAAGCTCTCTATCTATTCACAGAACGTTTTGATTTGTTCTCAAATAAGGTCAAACCTTACAAAATTGTTTCAATAGGTCAAAAACAGTCTAATAGTGGCAACCTCATATGGTTCAACTAACAGTAACCCACACCCACTGGGTGGGTTTAATGAGTCCGCCTGCCTTTCCCAAGCCCTGGCGGTGGGTGGGTGGGTGTGCCTGGGGGGTGCGGATAGGGTGCATGGAAACAAGCTCTCCTGGGCAGTCACTGGTGTCTGAAGCCTCATCCCTCTTACTGGCCATGAATCTTCCAACTAGGACCTTCCTGCTAGGGATAAAATAAGGAGGGACTCAGGGTTGAGGAAGGGAGGAGGTTGAGTTCTTTGTCATGTATGACAGAGTTAGCATGTGTTCAGAAGCCAACAAGGAAACCCGTATAGTCCATGGTCTGAGTGTTCCTATTTATGTGGAAAACTGAAGATTAATGGAGATACTTTTTGTTTTAGAAGCATTGCTAAATGCTTCTGTGATGCAGGCTGTATGCACGCCATCGCTCCTACCTCCGAGAGTTTTCAGCGTGTTATAACTGCATGCACACGAGTGTGTCTACTTCCAGCTGCCAGCCTACTGCACAAGAAGCTCTGCAAGGGTAGGGCCTAACTCCTCACATAGGACCTGGCATAGAGTAGTGCTCATTAAACACACGAATGAATGAATGTAGCTAAATGACAAATCATGGGACTAGTAAGAAGGTGTCAAACATCACACCAAACAAAAGGACTCTGGGCCAGGAAACCACGCTGTCTGTGGAGAAGTCAGAGGAGACCTCCCAGAGGAGGTGACCCATAAATAGCCACACCCAGCAGGAAAAGGACTGAACAGCTCAGGCAGTGAGGAACCACAGATGCAAAGAAGGATTCTAGCCACCCATTTCCTGGTGAGCTCTTTGGCCAGCATGAGCTGCATTCCTTTGAGCTGAGCAGGAGTGGAATTTCCAGCCTAGGTAGCAGAATGGAACTTGGAACAAACAGCTCAGCAGAAAAGAACCCAGGGACAATGAGGCTGGGCACAGCCACCCTTTGAAGCTCCTGAGCTCACAGAATACTGGAGCTCAGCGGCCTTGTCGAGGGAGACTGTGTCATCAAAGGCCCCCGGCTGGAATGCCTACATTCAGATAGCACCGGACCCCGTTGAAGACATGCCGAAACACCTGGGAGAGAGATCTGCGACCTCATCACTCAGCTTTCCCTTCTAGCAAGGACACGGGAAGGTCTGTTTTGCTTTAAGGACGGGCAAGGTGCAAACACATGAGAAGGTAGAGCTGGAAGGTAGAGCAAACCAGAGCTGGAAGGTGCTTCAGAGAAGGGGGCCAGGTAATGATGAGGGTCGTGGTGACGACGGGATTCAGGGTGCTGGGAAACCACGTGGAGGGGGGTGGCAAGGGCACTTAAGAGGAGCAACCGGTGGGAATAGATGCTCTCAACTTCAGAGAAGGAGATTTTTTTTTAAAGAATTATTTTATTTAACTTTATTTATTATTATTATCATTATTATTTTTCAGTTTGATCAGAGAGAGACAGAAAGAGAGGAAGTGAGAAAAGCAAGCCACCAGGTCCGAGACTTGAACTGCGGTCGGCCATGTGGGAGTCCAGCGCCTTTAACCACCATGCCACTTGCCGGCCCTCAGAGAAGGAGATTAAAGGAGGAAGAGAGAGCTTCTCGGAGGAGAGAATAACGACAGACACTTATACAACACGAAGACACTGGTCCCTCCTGGCCTGACCTGAATGTCTTCCACACCATCAGGTTCTGGAGCACGCCATCAATCACACGGTGCAGCGTGGTGGGAAGCTCTGCTCAGCCCTCACCGCTGCCCCTCTGCACTTCCTCCAGTCACTCACTCCTTCAAGACAATGATTGTCTGATGGGACCTGAGAACAGGAGGACTGCATTCTGGTCCTTCTTAGCTACATGTTCTCTTCTACATGATAAGGGAGTTGAATGTAGGAATCACAAATGATTCAAGTAAAGCACGCTTATTTTAAATCAGGCACGCTGCCATAGATACAGCGAAACGGATGCTTCCTAGAGGAGAAGAGCGACAGAATGGAAAGAGAATGAGAAAAGAAAGGGGAGGGAGAGATGGAGAGAAGAAAGGAGAGAAATAAATAAGAAAAGCAAGGAGGGAGGAAAGAAAGAAGAAAGAAAAGACATCTGGCCAGAAGTATTCAGGGACAGGTGGGCAGCACTAAGTCTGGCTGCATCACAGAAGGGTGAGTGGTGTCACAGAGGAGACCTAGGGACCCATCCCGGGGGGTTGGGAGCAGCTATGTTTGGAGACTAGGACGGCGTTGCTGGCACAGGCTGTGTCCTCGATTTACTTCTTTGGCACACTCAGAACTTATTTCATTAATAGTAGCAGAGGCGGGGGAGTAGGAAAAGATACTTTTTTCTTTTTTTTTAAAGAGAGATTTTTTTGCTATAGGGCGTGAACACTTGCTGGAGTGACAGAGATAAAGAGACAGAAAGCAAGAAATCACCCCCCACAATCCCCTCTCCTCCATTCTCCTCTTGGGATTTTGGGCACGCACGCACAGATGCCCAGTATAAGTTTTAAGCCACCGGCTCTCGGACTCAAACTGTGGTCAACTACGTGGGAGTCCACTGATGTAATCACTACACTATCTGCTGGTCCCAAAGATACATATATATTTTTTCACTATAGGGCGAGTGAGCTCGCCAGATAGACAGAGACAGAGAGACAGAAAGCGAGAAATCACCCCCCAGGATGTCCATGCCGCAATCCCTTCTCCTCCATTCTCCTCTCGGGATCTTGGGCACGCACGCACATGCGCCCGGCGTGAGTTTTAAGCCACCGGGTCCGGGACGAGAACCGCGGTCGACTACGTGGGCGTCCAGCGACATAGCCATGACGCTAACTGCTGGTTCCCCCAAAGATACTTTTTTATGGGGAAATTGCAAAGGAAAAGACAAAGAAGTTGCTCCATTTACTGGCTGGGTTCTATCTACCCCATGGGGCTTCTGAGTCATTTCCTCAGTGGTTGTGGCAGCTGTCCTCTGCCCTTGGAAGAAATGGAAAGTTCAAATCCTTACATTGGACCATCTTTTTTCATGCACTGTACAAGGATGCATTCTATTCTCAAAGCCCCAGGGTCTTACGCGATTGCAGCGAGAGTGTTCCCCATTAGTCTCTCTCCTCTCTGGGAAGAGTACATGCCCTTGGCAAAAATCATTTATCAGGGACCAGCAGCTGACATAATGGCTCTGTCGCTGGACTCCCACATAGTTGACAGCAGTTCAAGTCCCTGACCCAGTGGCTTAAACTCACGCTGGGTGCGTGTGCATGTGTGCCCAAGATCCCAAGAGGAGAATGGAGAAGGGGTTGTGGCGTGGCCATCCCCCCTGGGGGTTGATTTCTCCCTTTCTGTCTCTCTGTCTCTGTCTTTTTGGCGAGGGCACACACCCTATAGCAAAAAACATTTCCAAATAAATAAAATTGATTTTTAAAAAAATCATTTTGGGGCCAGTAGGTGGTATGGCGGTTAAGGTGGCCGGATCCCACCTGGCTGACTGCAGTTTGAGTCCCAGGTCCAAAGCAAGTGTTTGTGTGCCCGAAATCACCAAGAGGGAGCAACGGTGGGAAAACGGATTGCGATACGACCATCTCCCAAACAGGGTCCTTTTTCACACACACACACCAGGCCAGCTCATGCTTCCCCTAGCAAGTTAAAAGAAATAATAAAAATCATTTATCTCACATCTAACGCCGCCCTTAAGCATGGCGCTGGTGTGCTAACAGGTTCTCTCCCCTCCCCCAACACCTTGCAAAGACTCCTTATTTTACAGACGAAGAGAAAGAACGCAATTTATTTAACTTGACCTTGGTAGACGCATCTACGAGAGGGTGGAGTTCAGACAAAACTAATTCCCTTCTAGATACCTACTAGTTTAACTAGCGATCTTTCGGTAAATGGGATCTAAACGGCAAGGGCACTGCCCTCACATTTGAAACCACTATCCCCACAAGAGGAAACGGCTGTCAGCCCAGAGACGCGTGGGTCGGAGGCGAGCAGAGGGGACAGCACAGCCCTTACACAGCCGGCTTAACACAGCGTCCTTCCGGCTCGCGAACGCACAACGATGACCAGGCCAGAGCTCGGGGAGCCCAGACGCACGTGTACCCTGCGCATGCGCCCACACGGGACCCGCCCACCCCTCCGGCTGGACCTCTTTAGCCGAGTCACCAACCAGCCCTCTAAGC
>NW_006206814.1:709673-745901 GCF_000334495.1 Tupaia belangeri chinensis
GCGGGGAGCGCTGGCGGGGGACCCCGATCGCTCGGAGTGAGCTGCGTGCTGACCTCAGCCCCGTACTTGCAGCGGAATGCTCGAGGCCGTCGGCGACAGCGCTGTCGCCCGGCGTGGTCTCTGAGCCGGCGCAAGAGAGCCTGGTGGCGACGCTGAGGCCGAAATCCAGCTGGGGGTTACTACCGGCTCTTCTCGCTCGCCGACTTGCTTCACCGTAACCCTCTGTGCGGGAGGTGGCGGAAGTTACAGTGTTACACGAGTTGGCGTGTTCGACCGCCATCCAGGGCACAGCCCGCGAGGAGACGAGCCTGTACTTAACGTTGGGTTCCAGCCACTTGATCCCCTTTCCATAATCTGATATTGGGTTAGCCGTGTTTACAGGTAGCATGAATTGATCAAATGGTATTTGTTTTACAGGACGAAGACGAGTGGAAAGAATTTGAACAAAAAGAGGTTGATTACAGTGGCCTCAGAGTTCAGGCAATGCAAATAAGGTATGCTTTGGTTACCCATGTCTAGATAAGGACTATGTAGGGTGGGCCTTGGATGCAGTTTGTTACTAGTTCTAAAGCAGCATCGTGGTCTTGCTCTGTAAGTATGCTTTTGAGGACCCTGCCGGGTTGTGTGTGTTCTTGCTGGTGAAGGCAGCACTTCTGTGCACCCATCAAATTAGCTGCCAGCTGGAAAGTCCTGTGAGAGCTTGCCTACTTCCCAGTCTGCCTAGGCCTTTTATGTGAGACACCCAAAATGGATTTGTCATTTCAGGATTTTTCTTTTAATGTTGGTGGTTGAATTCAGTTTTCCTTTGGATTTTTTCAGATGTGCTCCAGTAAGTTGATACACAAACAGACACACACACACACACACACACACACGTGCGCACGTACACATGCAGGCTCTTCATCATGACCACGGAGTAAGATAGGCGCCCCAACTGGGTCCTCACCTGTGACCATCCCCAGCCTGGGCAATCCTAGGGCCCTCCCTGTGTGGACTGGGAGACCCAGGGACTGTACTCAGGCCCTTCTCATGTGGGCTTGGCCTTGCAGAGCTTTGCATTACTGCCATGCCAATGCAGCTGGCCTGAATGTGTTTTTGTAATTTACGTACTGTCTACTTAGGTACAGATTTCATACGTTCAGACAGTGGAGCCTAGGGAATGAACATTTGGGCTGAGAAATTGAACCTAACTCATAGGCCAGGGCTTCCCTCCTAATGTCTTCTGGCCACCCCTTTCACACGCAGTGATAACCTCTGTGCTGGCACCAAAGGTTAATTTTCTTCAGAACTTTCAGGGATGGAATCGTAGTCTGTGTTACTTTTAAAGTTTAAGGAAAGTAATTTTTTTTGCATTATGAGAGACAGGCAGGTGTCCGCAACAGGGTCTGAGGAGGCTGTGATCCTTCCCAGCATGTTCTGGTCTACCCTGGATCTGAAGTTTTTCTTCTGACTTAAGTATCACCTAGTCTGTGCCAGTGTGGCTGGGTTCATAATTTTTAAAACATTGGGCTCAGGACCAGCAGTTAACATAATGGCTGTGTCGCTGGACTCCCACGGTTCGAGTCCTGGACCCGGTGACTTAAAACTCACGCTGGGTGTGTGTGTGTGTGTGAGCGTGCGCGCGTGGGCCCAAGATTCCAAGAGGAGAATGGAGGAGAAGGGATTGCGGCATGGCCATCCCCCCTGGGGGGTGATTTCTCACTTGTTATCTCTGTCTCTGTTTGGGGAGCACACGTGCCTATAGCAAAAACCTCTCCAAAACAAACAAGCAAAAACATTGGGCTGATAGGTTTAGAGGATTTAAAATTAGCATACTTCATGAAGTCCCATCTATGGTAGCTAGTTCCAGATGTTAAACACAGTAATTTGAGGGATTCATAAAGTAGCAAGAAACTGGTGACTTTTATGTGCTTTCATTGGTTTAAAGTTAACAGTTCCTTATGCTCAACTTAAAGAAAGGAATGGTCTCCCTGGCCTGCCTCTGAGATTTGCATGCAGTGCAGTGACTACATGGCACAGTAAAGGGAAGACTGTCCTTCACCAACACTGTCCTTGGGCCTCTCCTGTTGGCGGAGTTTATGACCTTAACTAACTTGCAGAAACCATGGTTGATATTTTTGACATGTGCCAAATACCTTTCCCAGCTAGGCGTTAATATCCCAGGTGTTAACCGAGGGAAGCCTTCCTGACAGCCGGGGATTCTAGGAGCTGTGGCTTCTCCACTCTTTTGCAGTAGTGCTCATCAGGCATGGACAGCCTGGAGTTTATTTCCAGCCACTCGTTAGCGTCCTTCACGGTTTTGAAAAGGTACAGTTAAAAAATAAGCGTTTTCTTTCTGGGGCTTCATCTTTGAAAATGGAGGAGGAGGGGGGAACGTGAGTTTCTAACCCTCTGTGTGTGGCTGCTGGCTGGATCAAGTTAGGCTCTTGGTCTGCCTTGCCTTTCCTGTCTGGCTGCAGGTTTTTCATGTTCGAATGGCGGGAAGGGTAGTGTTAGACTACCAGCAGAATGGGCAGGAATTGTGTTTTGTGAAGAGAAAAGGTGGCAAGTTCACTGAACGTTAAAATTGATTTTATTTAAGGAGACTATTTAAGCTGAACCTGTTTTTCTGTCATTGAATATAAATCATGAATCTATATTCAGGGTTATTTTAGTCTATCTATTTTGGCTATGCCTGAGATGTCAAACATTTCTTAAATAACATACTTTACCCTTGGCAGGGGCCCAAGTAAATCATAGTACTACAAGCATTTGTGCTCTGCTTCCTCCGAAGTCGACCCGCTTTTGTATTGTTTCTTCATTATTTTCAGAATGGAATCATTGCCCCTTGCAGCATCCGAGAGGCCTCCTGCTAACGAAAACCAGTTTTTCTTCAGGGAGCTGCTTTTGTGGGTTTTGTGTAATTGTAGTCTGGGTTCTGTATTTCTGTTGTCATAAATCGTTCAATAAAGGGAAATCTTAACTTTCTAGGAAAGGGTTGAGGGTGAGAAACTATCTGAGGTTTAACAACAACTAAATTTTTACATTATATACTGACTATCCTTGTAAAACTTACATTAACTATTCTTGATAGGGAAAGTATCGCGTGGGAGTCCCCGAGAAAAGGCAGATTGGTTCCTCGGAGTGGGAAGTAGGTTTGTCATTTAAGTGAGATAATATGGCAAAGGCAGGGTGTGCATTTTAGCGGTGCTGCTTGCTGGCGTGGCCTTGCACCTCGGTGTGCGTTTTTAGCTCGGCTTGATGCTTATGTGACTTTGGGCAAGTCATTTTACTTTGAAAGTTAATCTTTTCTGGCAAATTGAGACTATCCGGGATTGTTAGGATTTCTTTGAACAGGATGGTGCCCTTAACCACTATGCCACCTGCCAGCCCCAAGGCATCCAGTTTCTAATACCAGGATTGAGAAGTAATGGAGACACACAAAGTTACCATGAATAGGGACCAGCAGATGGTGTGATGGTCCCATTGCTGGTCTCAAACGTAGTCGACCATGGTTCCAAGTCCCAGACCCAGCTGCTTAAAATCCAAACCAGGTGCGTCTGCGTGCATGCCCAAGATACTGAGAGGAGAATGGAGGAGAAGGGATTGCAGTGTGGCCATCCACCCTGGGGCTGATTTCTTGCTTTCTGTGTCTGTCTCTCTCTTTCTGGTGAACACATGTGCCCTGTAGCCAAAATCTCTCTTAAAGAATAAAAGTTATCTGGGGCCAACAGGTGGGGTTGTGGTTAAAGCGCTGGACACACTCCCACATGGCTGACCACGGTTCTGAATCCTGGACCTGGTGGTCTGGTGGCTTGCTTTCTCACTTTCCCTGTCTATGTCTCTCTCTGGTCAGAATTAAAATAAATGAATAAATAAATAAAAATAAATCATTCTTTACAAAAAGTTATCATGAATAAAGTCAGGCTCATGAACTGTGCACTGTGAACATAGAAGAAAATGGCATGTTTAGCTTGGTGCTAGTGTAACTGTACACACGAAACTCCCTGCTGCTAGAATCTTGAGTGGTTATTTTCTGTGGTCTGGTCCTACCATTTAGGCAGAAACACTTAGGGAGATAAATGAGGGGTTTTTTTGTGTGTGTGGTTTTTTGTTTGTTTGTTTTACTGTTTTTGGTGGGCAGTAATCTTTATACCTTTTGTCTGCTATTTTGTATTTTATGTCTATGAGAGATGCAACCTTGCAGTCTAAGTATTGAACAACTGGAAAATGAAACTTTTGGAATTTGACTTAAAATAGCTTGACGTTTTAGCCCTGCAGACTTTTTCTTGGAGAGGTTTTTGCTCTAGGGCATGTGCATTTGCTGGGAGACAGAAAGCAAGAGGATACATGGGGCGGGACCGCAGACGCAGTCCCTTCTCCGTTCTCCTCGGGATTCTGGGTATGCACACACACGGGCCTGGTATGCGTTTTAAGCTGCTGGTTCTGAAACGCAAACCGTGGTCCACTAGGTGGGAGTCCAGTGACATAACCATTACAACATCTGCTTGTCCCAACTTAAATGTTATCCCAACTTTTTGCTTTGAAAAGTTATAAACTTGGGACCAGCAGTTAGTGTAATGGCTATGTCGCTGGCCTCCCACGTAGTCGACCGCGGTTCAAGTCCCGGACCCGGTGGCTTAAAGTCACACTAGGTGCATGTGTGTGTGCCCAACATCCCGAGAGGAGACTGGAGGAGAAGGGATTGCGGCCTGGCCATCCCCCCTGGGGGGTGATTTCTTGCTTTCTGTCTCTCTGTCTCTCTCTGTCTTTCTGGCGAGTATATGCACCCTAGAGCAAAAACCTCTCCAAAAAAAAAAAAAAAATTGTGAACTCGAGAATTTTGAAGAAAGTTGAAAGATAATAAAATATCCATGTTCTGTTTACTCAGGCCCTACGGTCTTGTCATGTTTGGGGTTTTTCCTCCATATTCTGAGTTGGCTGTAGATTATTACATACAGTCTTAGTCCTATCGTAAGTTAGCAGGCTGTCTTTATTGAAGATACGTGTTTGTTTGAAATGGGAAAAATTCAGTAGCAGCAAACAAACTATAGTAAGATCCTATCTCATGTTTACCAACCAGGTCAGGATTTAAGTACCAAGATTACTTAGTATATCAGAGTTTTCATCTGAATTAGTGGCATAAAAGTCTTGCTGTTAGGGGACCAGCAGGTGGCATGGTGGTTAAGGCATTGCACACTCCCACATGGCTGACTGTGTTTCAAGTCTAGGACCTGGTAGCTTGCTTTCCTGCTTTCTCTCTCTCTGTCTCTCTCTTGTCAAATTTAAATAAATAAATAAATGAATGACTAAAATAAAAATTAAAAATAATAGTCTTGTTATTACTATAGACACAGGTTATTTTTGTTTTTTTTGTGTGTGTGTGTGTTTTTGGAGAGGTTTTTTGCTGTAGTGTGTGTGTGCTCGCCAGAAAGAGAAAGAGAGACAGAAATTGAGAAATCACCCCCCATGCCTCAATCCCTTTTCCATTCTCCTCTGGTGTGAGCTTAAGCCACTGGGACCGGAACTTGAACTGTGGTTGACTACATGGGAGTCCAGCAACATAGCCATTACACCAACTGCTGGTCACATATAGACAAGTTCTTAAGATGGGAGCCATTGAGATATTGGTTGATTATAGGACTGTAGACCTCTCCTGTCTTTAAGATGGATTTTTGTAGAACATTAGAAACAGGCTGGCAGGTGGTATGGGGGTTAAGGTGCTAGGTGCTTTGTGGCCAACTGTGTGGTTTAAGTCCTAGACCCAGCTGCTTGAAAACCACATGCGGGGGTGTACGCGCACACAAATCCTAGGGCACTGGAAGAAAAGGGATTGTGGCATGGGCATCCATGATTTCTCACTTCCCTTCTTCCTGTCTCTGTCTGGCATTTACCCTATAACAAAAATAAAAGGAAAAGGAAGATTTTACTTCCTTTTTGAGGTTAAAAAAGGTGCATTTGTCATGTTTCAATAAAGACTTGAGTTCTGGCCCACTGTGTGTCACAACGGTTCTCTCACGGGACTCCAACATGGCTGATTACAGTTCGAGCCCTGGACCTGGTGGCTTGACAGTCATGCTGGGTATGTATGCATGTATGTCCAAGATACCAGGAGGAAATGGAATGAGGACATGGCTATCTCTCCTGAGGGTGATTTCTCACTTTCCCCCAGTGTCTCTCTCTCTCTGGCAAACTCACTTACCCTAAGGCAGAAACATCTCAAAGAAAGAAGAATTCATGGAGCCCAGTGTTCTTGTAGAAACATTCTCGAGATGAAACCCATTCGGTAGAGATAGCCATAATGTACTTAGGAGAGAGGAGACTGTTCTTAACGCAGGCTGGACTCATGGTAACAAGTATTTATATGACTACTGTGTTAAAAAATACCGCGTACTCTAATAGACACCAATAGATTCTTAAAAGAAGATGTGCAGGTGTTACAGAGCATTTAGGAGAGGCATTTTAGTTTACCATGAAGGAGTTGGGAAAGATTGTTTGATGAAGTGCAGGGACCTTTTTTTTTTTTTAATTTGCCTGATGGCTGCATGTTGGAGAGAGGGCCAGGGAGAAAGCACCTCCCAGTGGGACATGGTTTTGCCACAACCCTTCTCCTTCATGTCCTATCAGGATTTGGGGCATGTGCATACATCCAACGTGATTTTCAGGCCACTAGATCTGGAACTTGAGCTTCACCATTTGGGGTTGATCATGTGGGATCGAGCTCTTAACCACTAGGCCATGGGGGTCAGGCCTGAAGTGCAAGCTGCAAGACCAGGCATAACCCACCAAGCCGTTTTTATCATGTCACTTCCTGTTAAAACGGTGGGCAGTGTAATAGGGCCAGACCTGTGGCAGCGCCCAGCATTCCAGCAGAAGCGTAGTTGGCTAGTTCAGTTTTAGCTGCTCGTTCCAGTGTTGAAGTAGGGAGTAAGCAAGGGCAAGGTCTCAGGTCGCGTCCCGAGGTAGGGAAATGAGAACGTTCTGTTCTTTGTAATTATGTTGCTGTGGGGTCTGTAACCCTAATCCGCCTTAATACAGTCGGAAACCAGGTGTGTGTCATAGCATGAGATGAAATGAGAGGCAGCTCGAAGAACATGGGCTCGGGGCTCACTGATCTGATCCGCTCTCGTGTAGCTCGAAGGCAGGCCGCTGTCAGCGTCCTCAGATGGACAGCGAGCCTCCTCCCTGCCCTCCTGTCCTTACGGGGCTAAACTTGGTGAAGTGTTCTGTTCTGGCATCATTGTCCCCCACCCTCCCAGTAGTGCCTATAGACTTAGCAGTATTCGAAAGGACTTCAAAAAGTTCATGGTAATGGGGTTACAGTGTAAGTTTATTTTGGTATAAAAAATCTTTGAAATACATACGTATATATCATAATAGGCATTTTTCATGAACTTTTTGAAGAATCCTCATAGTTTGGGACCAGCAGTTAGTGTAATGGCTATGTTGCTGAACTCCCATGTAGTCCACCGCGGTTTGAGTCCCCAGACTTGGTGGCTTAAACTCATGCCAGGCACGCGTGCATGCGTGCCCAAGTTCCCAAGGAGAATGGAGAAGGGATTCTGGCGTGGCCATACCCCCTGGGGGGTAATTTCTTGCTTTCTCTCTGTCTTTCTGGTGAGCACACGCACCCTATAGCAAAAAACCTCAAAAAAAAAAAAAAAAAGAATCCTCATAGTTTGAATGTAGTGATGAATTTACAATAGCATTATGTTTAAAAACAAAACTAGCTGATGAGAAATATGTATTAGGGTCAAACACTGAATTTTGGCCCAATTGTCTTATGTAGAAATATCTGTGTGTGTGTGTGTGTGTGTGTGTGTAATTATTTTACTTTTATTTATTTATTTACTTATTTTAATTTAACCAGTGAGAGAGAGTGAGAAAGCAAGCCGCCAGGTCCGGGACTTGAACTACAGTCGACCATGTGGGAGTATAATATATATATTCGTTTTAGAGAAAAAATTTTCATATACGGTGTGGGCTTGCCAGAGAGAAGTGAGACATCACCTCCCGCTCCCAGAGGAGATGGCCTTGGTACAGTCCCCTCTCCTCCCTTTTCCTTCAGGCACGCACGTGTGCCCAACATGAATTTCAAACCTCCAGGTCTGGGGCTTGAACCACGGTTGGCCATGTGGGAGTCCAGCGCCTTAACCATTACAACTCGATATTTACAACGTGTTTCTTCCTCTGGCTTTGGCATTGGGAAAAATAGTATTTTCTGGACTATGTCAGTGTGAAAGAATACCTGTGTACTTGCTAGTCCGTCTTTAGTACTGTGACCTTTAGTCCAGGCTCTCGCATCTCTGGCCTGAGAGATGCTTCCTCCATCTGTGGATGTAGGGTCTTGGCTAGACAGTTCCCAGTGTTTAATATCTCAGAATCTTAGTCAAGTGTGGACATTTTATTGTAGGCACACAATCCCCTAATTGAGGTGATGGGCTTTTTTTTTTTTTTTTTTTTTTTTTTTTTTAAGATAATTTCTTGCTATATGACATGTGAGCTTGACAGAGAGACAGAAAGTGAGAAATCACCCTGTAGAGGGGGTGACCATGCTGCATTCCCTTGTCTTCCGTTCTCCTCACATGATTTTGGGCATGCACGAACATGTGCCCAGCATGAGTTTTAAGCCACTGGGCCTGGGACTTGAGCCGTGGCCGATTATGTGGGAGTCCAGTGATGTAACCATTACATCATTGTCTGGTCCCCCAAGATCACGCTTGTTCTTTTTTTGGGGGGGGGGTGGTTTGCTGTAGGGCACATGTGCTTGCCAGAAAGACAGAGACAGAAAGCGAGAAATCACCCTCCGGGGGGATGGCCACGCCACAATCCCTTCTCCATTCTTCTTTTGGGAACTTGGGCACACAGGTACCTGGTGTGAGTTTAAGCCACCAGGTCGGGACTTAAACCATGGTTGATTACATGGGGAGTCCAGCGACATAGCCATTATGCCAACTGCTGGTCCCAAGGCCATGCGTGCTTTTTAGTAATAGTTGTAATCCAGGCATTTAAAATTTTGTGGTTATTTCATTCGTTTTCACTGTCTCTGAGGGCAAGCAGTCGTAGAACATGGGACGGTAGAGGAAACGTGCTTTACGGTAACGGCGTGTGTGTGAGAGAAACGGGAAGCTCCCTCAAACAAGGTCTCGTCACTGTGATCCTCGTCCCCTGCCGGCCTGTTCAGAGTCTGGGGTACGTGTGCCCACCACGTATTCAGTCAGACCTGGGAATTGAACCTGAGTCAGCCTCATGGCTCCTGGGGACTGCGGTTCAGTATTCGGAGGACTGCTTCGCCCGTGCTGGGTTGGAAGTGTTGACTTCAGATGCTGCCAGCATTGTGTTATCAAAATGGAGTATTTCTTTTTTCTTTTTAAATTTTAATTTGCTATAGGACACGAGCACTCACCTGAGAGGAAGTGAGAAAGCATCTCGGGGGGATGACCACACCACCTCCATTCTTGGGATTTTGGGGCGCGCATACACACACTCCCAGCATGTTTTCTAAGCTGCCAGGTCTGGTACTCAGACCATGCAGTCGGCTATGGGATCCAGCCACTTTAATCCCACTCCACCAGCATGCCCTGGAGTTCTTTAAAATAGTTTTGTGAATTAGGGAAATATGTAGTTTTAAGAAAATTGTAAAAATATAAAAGTATAAAGAAATGCATAAGAATTATCATCCTTTTTGCTTACAACTAATCAGTGTTAAAGGCTTTTTTTTTTTTTTTCTTTTTAGGTGAAGATTGTTTAGATTCCTCCCCACCCCAAGATTTTTCCTGGGACTAACAGGCGGTGTGGTAATTAGGAGTGCTGGACTCCCACATGGCTGACAAGTCCCAGACCTAGTGGCTTGTATTCTTACTTCTCTTACTCTGCCCCCTCTCTGGTCAAATTAATTAAGTAAATAAAGCAACTTAAAAGAGAAAATTTTTTTGCTATAGGGCTAGTGTGCTCATCAGAGACAGAGACAGAAAGCGAGAAAGTCACTGGGGGTAGGGGTGAAGGAGTGGCCATGCCGTAATCCCTTCTCCATTCTCCTCTCAGGATTTTGTGTGTGTACACAGGCACCTGGCGTTTTAAGCCATCAGGTCTGGGATTTGAACCGTAGTCTCGTGGGAGTCCAGCAAAGTAACCGCTACGCCGTCTGCTGGAACTATATTTTAGAGTTCAATATGTAATTGAACAGTTGTCATTGAATTCATTGAGATGACAACTGTTCCAGAATGTAAGTAACTGGAAGCTCTCACAGCCTTGGTCTGCTCTAAAGCCACTGCGCTCTTTGAGGGGCTCTCTGACATGGACAGGGTTGCTAGGATATCACTAACTCGTCGCTTGTAGCTGGGTGGGTAGCACCCATGCAGCTTAGCCTCGAATCAAGCAGGTCACATTTCATTGCAAGTAATTGCTTTGCCATAGATTTTGATTTGTTTTAAAGTCCTTTTAGAGTGAGTCAGATGTTTGGATACCACGGTATCTAGGTAAATTATGACCTGCATGCCCTTCATTAGTCATTCATCCCACGTAGAAAGCTACTTTTAGAAAACAGGGCCATACTGTGTGATAATCCATTTTTGAAAATAATTTCAAAAAGAACATGTTTTTTCATTTTTTTCTCCAAATAAAAACTGCATTTGTTTCTCCATTGTAAAGATGTGTTGGTTGGTATGAATATTAAAAAGTATAGCTATCAAATAGTGCGTACTATGTGCTGGGCAGTTTCGAACCATTTCATCTTCGTTATGGGGCTATTGGCCCTCTTTCAAAAGGGGGAAACAGACAGAGAAGTTAGTGCTGCACTCTTTCTCCTGCTAGTAGTTGGCAGAGCCTGGGTTTGAACCAGAAATCTGCTTTTATTGGGGGTGGGTGATATGGTAGTTAAAGTGCCAGACTCTCACGTGGCCAGCTACATGCTCTGAGTCCTGGACCTAGCAGCTTGAAAATCATGCTGGGCACATGTATGTCCCAGATCCCCAGAGCAGGGATTGTGGCATGGCCAACCCCCCGGGTGGTTTCTTTTTCCCTCTCAATTTCTTTCTCTCTTTCTGGCTAGTGAACACATTCTGTGGTAAGAACCTGAAAAAAATAAATATGCTCTTGTTTGTTTCATGAAGAATACAAAGCTATGCATTCTGGGTCTCAAAGGTAGTACTTACCAACATGTAAGAAATTCTGATGTCTTTATATTAGGTCTGTGGATGTTTTACAGTTGCTGATTCCTGCTACTTTCATGTCAGTATGGGCCTAACATTGCTTTATTTAACTGTATAGATACATACATAGAGGCTTTTTGTTTCTTTTTTTTGTTAGTTTGCTATAAGATGTATGTGCTTGCTGGAGAGCCCGGCAGTCGTGCTGGTTAAGGCCACAGTCCCTTCTCCATTCTCCACTCCAGACTGGGGATATGCACTCACCCACCCAGTATGTTTTTTGAGCCTCTGGGTCTGGGACTTGACCTGCACAGTTGGATATGTGGGATCCAGCTGCCTTAACTATCATGCCACTGGCTGGCCCACCCTAACATCATTTCAGATGACTGCATGGAGTTCTGTCATGTGTTAATGAAAAGGAAACGGAACACTTTGACCAGTCTCCATTCTTTTTTTCCTCGTGGATAAGTCTTAAGTAAAATCTTGCTCTAATGAAGGTTAAGCTAAGTCTTTTCTGCTGTTCTTAATTGCCAGTCTAGCCAATTGTAAATGGTTACCTCTTTCCTTTTTTTTTTTTTTTTTGAGAGGTTTTCGCTATAGGGCGCGTGTGCTCACCAGACAGACAGAGAGAGACATAGAGACAGAAAGCGAGAAATCACCCCCCAGGGGGGATTGTCACGCCGCAATCCCTTCTCCATTCTTCTCTTGGGATCTTGGGCACGCACACACGCGCCCGGTGTGAGTTTTAAGCCACCGGGTCCGGGACGTGAACCGCGGTCGACTATGTGGGAGTCCAGCGACATAGCCATTACGCTAACTGCTGGTTCCCTCTTTTTTTTATTTTTTAAAGAGATTTTTACTATAAGGTGAGTGTTCTCGCCAGAGAGACAGAGATAGAAAGTGAAGAATCACTCTCCAGGGGGGATGGCCACACTGCAATCCCTCCTTCATTCTCCTCTTGGGATCTTGGGCACACCTGCACCCAGCCTGAACTGTAAGCCATCAGGTCTGGGACTTCACGAACTGTTTGGACTGTGTGGGAGTCCAGTGACGTGACCATTTCGCCACCTGCTGGTCCCTAGGTCTGTAAATTGATGTTACCTGTAGTTGGTAGGCACTTCACATGATGTTGCCATTTTTTTTTTAAGTGTAGTTATTTATTTTTGAAGAATTATTTACTTAATTTTACTTGTTATTAATTTGACCAGAGAGAGACAGAAGTGAGAAAGCAAGCTGCTAGGTCCAGGACTCAAACTGCATTTAGCTACGTGGGAGTCCAGCACCTTAACCACTGTGCCAGCAGCTGTTTTTTTGTTTGTTTGTTTGTTTTTACCATAGGGTATGTGCACTCACCAGACAGAGAGAGGGAAAGTGAGCGGTCACCCTTGGGGGAATGGCCACGCCATAATCCCTTCTTCATTCTCTCAGCATTTTGGGGCACATATGCACACGTGCATGACGTGATTTTTAAGGTGCCAGGTCCAGGCCTCGAAGTACATTTGGCCATGTGGGAGTTCAGAGCCTAAACCACCATACCAAATGCTGGACCTGTTCTAAGTATATTTAAAGGGGACTCTTGAGTCTGGTCAAGAAATGTGTCTTGTTTGTAGAAATGGAACGAAAGCATCCGCACATGTTTTGCAGAAACCAAGAGAGACCATGATGTTCCCAAGGTCTCGTAGTCTAGGGCGCGGTCCTCTGTGTGCTGTGCCATGACTGTGGCCCAGCCTCTGTAGCACAGTTGGTAGAGTATTGAGCGTCATCTGCCGGTTTGGGTCCCTGGCTGGGTCAGTCTGAAACATACTCATGCCCAAGGTCTTTGCTGGAGGCCTGGGCCGAGAGGCCTGTGCTGTGATCAGAACCTGTTGAGGGTACTTCTTTCTCATACTCTCCACCCATGAATCACATGAATAACAACAAACAGCCACGAGGCCAGCCACATACGTGTAGAGTTTTATTTTACACCAAGAATGTCATCAAGAAAGACGAAAGAGTTGGGACGAAGGAAGTTTGATTTAGCAGTTTTTGTACTAAATATCTCTGCCTTCAAGCCAGCGTTAGAAAGACCGTACAGGGACCAGCAGGTGGCAATGGTACTTGAGGTGCTAGACTGCAGTTGAGTCCCAGACCTGGTGGCTGGCTTTCTCTCTCTGAGTGCTCGTGCCCTGTTGCAAGTTGAAAATAATAATAATAAAATTAAATAATTCTTCTAAAAAATTGAAGAAAGAAAAGGCAGAAGTACTTGATCTTTTTTTTTTTTTTTTTTTTTTTTTTTAATTTGCCAGGGGGTTTGGGTGAGTGCACTAGTGGGAGAGAGGCAGATGGGGAAAGTGAGAAAGCTACTCTATGGAGGTGGTCAAGCTGCGGTTCCTTTTCTTCCATTTCATCATTTTGTCGATTTGGGGGCACCTACGTGTTTTTTAGTCCTCTGGGTCTGGTATTAGAACCAGAGTCAGTCATATAGGATCCATCTGCTTTACCCTTTACCATGCCATCAGCTGTCCCAGGAGTTTCCTTTTTTTTTTTTTTGCAGATGACAAAGACACGTCAGGTGTTAGGAGGTAGTTCTGCATATTCCTTGTATTGGAGTAAAGACTGGCACTACTAACATAGCATGCACGTAAATGCTGGGCACAATCTTTCTCTATTGGAAAGTGAATTCTAATTTTGAGTGCATCTTATAACATGAGCTAAAGGATTAGCAAATGAAATTATACAACGTACAAAAACCCTTCATTCGCTTACTAAAAATATGCTCACCATCGATGCCTGATTGTACATTTCAGGCCAAGAAAATCTTGTAATTCTGATTTTAATCTATCAAGTGATCCTTTTCACTGCATAATTTTGTTTTAATTAAGTCACTCTCTTCCTTCCCTCAGTTAAGCTTGAGCTGGTAGCTGGGGTCCTGCTCTTACAACTGCTGCTATAAATAGCCAAACACATTGCGATATAGGCATGTCAGTGCTTTAAAGCATTTCTAAATTTTGTGGCCTGTATGAAGTGGTTTGCAAAAGAGAAGAGGAGACTATTAAATGAAGAGGTTTCTTTTTTCTTTTTTATGTGTGCTCTATAGAGAGAGAAAGTGAGAAAGCAAGCCAGCAGATCCAGGACTCGAACCGCGATCAGCCATGTGGGAGTTTAGTGCCTCAACCATCACACCACCTTCTGGCCCCTAAACTGAGAGGTTTCTAAATCTTTCTTAGAGTAATGGCATCCTTTTTTTTTTTTTTTTTTTTTACATGAAATCAGCTGGAAGTCCCAGTGCATAAAATAGATAAAAATCATAAAGATCTCATATTTCTCACCCTGTTTTAAACAAGTGAAGTACTGGGACCAGCAGTTGGCGTAATGGCTATGTCACTGGACTCCCATGTAGTCAAATGTGGCTCAAGTCCTGGACCCGGTGGCTTAAACTCACACCGGGTGCGTGTGGGTACATGCCCAAGATCCTGAAAGGAGAATGGAGGAGAAGGGATTGCGGTGTGGCCATCTCCCCTGTGGGGTGTTTTCTCACTTTCTGTGTGTCTGTCTGTCTGTCTGGCGAGCACATGTGCCCTATAGCAAAAACCTCTCAAAAAGAAAAAAAAGGATTTCGACTTTGAAGGGGTTAAGTGACTTCTATGGTCGCACAGATAACAGCATTGCTAGAACTGGGACTGACAGTTTTCCTCGTGGTTCTTAAATCACTGTTCACTTGTTTGCTTTTCCAATAGTGAAAAGGAAGAAGATGACAGTGAGAAGAGAGAAGATCCAAGTGACAGCTGGGAAGAAGGTGGAGGTGGTGGCGGTGGTGGTGGTGTGGAAAAGTCTTCAGGCCCCTGGAATAAAACAGCTCCGGTACAAGCACCTCCTGCTCCAGTAATTGGTAATCTGACTGTTTCAGCCTCAAAAGGTGTCTGGCTTATGTGTGAGCCTACCTGTCTGTGAGCCTATCTGTGGCCTGCCGAGGAAGTCTGTGGCCTACATGGGAGTCCAGCGACATAGCCATTACGCTAACTGCTGGTCCCGGAATTGTAGATCTTAACGGTGCCCTTTGGCCCTCTAGAGGGCCGTGTTCCCTAAGAAGATGTGCGCTAGACCTGCGGTAGTAAAGTTCACAGGGCAGGGGCTGTTAGGGTACGGACTTCTAAGCTCACTGAGAAGGCAGTCCTGAGAACAGTTTGAGAGGCACTGTTTTCAAGTCCTGGGTACCCCTTAGTTTACACAGTGTGTTATGGAGAATAACAGCTTACCCCAGTCTTGTTCAGGGAGGGCGGGTATCTCCTGCATGTCACCCTTCACACGCTTCTGGCTGGCACTGTGTATGTATTGCCCATTTAACTCTTTTTTTTTTTTTTTTTTTTTTTACCCTGAGTTGTGAGTGGTCCCTAATAATAATCTGACTTTGATAAAACAAATGCCCGAGTCTCAGTCTCAGCCTCAGCCTATCTGACTCCAGCAGCTTTTGCCATGACTGGTCATCTCCTTGAAATGGTCTTTTGCTTGGCTTCCAGGACACCACCTTCTCCTCCCTCAGTGTTCCTTGCCGCCTCTTCTCCCCCGCACCGAATGCTAGTCTGCTCCAGGGCTCTCAGTCCTTGTCTGTCTTTTCTGTTGAACCTTACACCATTGGTAGCCTTGTCTGTAACGACAGCGACTCTCAGATTTACAGCTCAGATCACTCCTGAATTCCCGATACATAAGCATAACTACTCAACATCTCGAACTAAACGCTCCAGGCTCCTCCTCACGGCTCTTGGATCTGTTCCTTCCCACGTTTCTCATCTCAGTGCTGTTCTTTCAGTCACTTAGGCTACAGATCTTGGAGCTACCTTGACTCCTTTCTCTTGGTCCATACCTCAGACTGTAACTTTTTTAAAAAATTAAGTCAGATGGCACATGTAATTGCTGGAGAGAGACAGAGGAAAGGGGAGAAAGCATCTTTCAAAGGGGTGTGGTCGTGCTGGAATCCCTTCTCCATTTCTCCACCCTGTTGGAATTTTGGGCATGCACGTATGTGTGCCTGGTGTTTCTCAAGTGGCCAGAGCTAGGATTCAAGCCTTGCTATTAGCCATGTTCAGTCTGACTTCCTTTAACCACCAGGCTGCAGGGCTGGCCCTGTCAGTAAATTCTTTCTGGTTTTACTTTCACAGATTTTTGAGGTAGCCTCTTAACCTGGTTCCCGTCTTCTCTTCTCCTTCTACTCCGTTCCCAACACAGCAGCCAGAATGTTAATACTTTTAAAATTTGTCAAACATCACTAGCTGGTCACAAATCTCCAGTGGCTTTCTTTCTAATTCAGAGTAAATGTGAGAGTTCTTTGGGCCAGCAGGTCCTGTGGAGGTTAAGGCAGCTGGATCCCCCATTGCCAGCTGAGTGGTTTGAGTCCTAAACCCAGAGGCTTGAAAAACATGTCAGGTGCATGTGTATATATGCCCAAAATCATGAGAGAAGAAGGGATTTCAGCATGGCCAAACCCCTCTCCTGGATGGAAGGGGAGGATGAGAAATCCCCCTGTGCACTCATGTGCCTTATAGTAAAAACTAAAATAAATCATAAAATCCAAAATTCTTCATGGATTACAAAGCCTTGCACATCTATCTTGCCCTCCCGTTTTCTGACTATCTCAGGGTGATTCAGTCCTCCCTCACTGTTCCTTACACAACCAGGCATACCGTTAACTGCACACCCTTCGTGCTTCTGATTTCAGCTTGGAATCCTCTTTCCTTGGTATCTAGACTGAGGCTCTTCAGTAAGGTGTTCAGGCTGTGAGGGCTGCTCAACTGTCAGAGTGCTTGGTACTGCCGTGGTGGCACAGGAGCTGCTGCGTGCCTGGCATCAGCAATTGACACCACACACACCACCTTCAGCGCAGGTCCCGCTGGTTTGCCAACTCGTTTTGTGCTTTTGCATCTTTTTAGGTCTTTGCTCAGTTCTTCCTTCATCATTCAGGCCCTTCTTACCACCTGCTTTAAATCACAGCCCCAACTAGCCGTGTGCTTGTGGCCCGAGATCCTAGCAGGCTGGAGGACACGAGAAAGGGGCCGTTGCACGACTGTACTCAGGGTGTTCGCCTCTGTCTCTAGTGCGTTATGTGCTTCAGTGTGAGTGACAAGAGAAAAGATGCAGCCCCTTCCAACAGGGCCTTATCTGTGTGCACTCCCTTCACTTTGTTACTAAAGCACCTGTTCGAACAGTCTGACACAGTAGCCACTAAGCCACCTTGGGGCTGCTGAATTCTCAGATGTGGCTGATGTGGCCATTTGACATGGCTTCATGTGGCTAGTGTCCAGAATAGAGTTCATCAAGGCAGCGGTGTTTGTCAGTGTTTGTGTCTTGCGTGTGGCTTGGTGCTCATTAAATAGAGTGCGTCATAGATACCTTCCCCCGTGTCAGAAACTACAGAACCGTAAACTTTTATAACAGTATTCAAATGGCTGTATCATTTCACCTCGTCAGTGATGACGTAGATGTCCATTTGAAGGGAAGTTTTTGGTAAATTGAAAAGATGTATTTAACACTGTTTCACTCCATATTAAGAATGAAATGAAAAAGCTAGATGGCTGTGTCCTCCACATGTCAACCCCTGTGAAAGATTTGGGGCAGCTGTCATTTTTATCCCTAGCTTACTTATGTTTTCTAAGATGACAAGAAAGAGACCCTTAAATGATACGGAAGGCAATGAAATAATTATAGTTTTCTATTGTACTGGGTTGTCGGAAAGGTCATGACACATTTTTGCATGGGAAAACAGAAAAATACATCCTGACTTTCCTGAGGACCCAGTATCTTCAAAACGTTTATACCTGATCTCAGCCAAAGGTCAGGAAGTGATTTTAAAATTTTTAAAAAAACTAAAACTAATCAGGTATTTTATGAGATTTACTTGTGACATCTTATTTAATCCGTGAACCTGAGAAGAGATTACCCACATTCGCTGCCAGGTACACTGCGGAGGAAGAGGGTCGTGTTCTCTTTTTTTTTTGGGAGAGATTTTTGCTATAGGGCGTGTGCCGCCAGCCAGCCAGAGACATTAGAGATAGAAAGCAAGAAATCACCCCCCAGGGGGGATGGTCACGCCGCAATCCCTTCTCCTCCATTCTCCTCTCGGGATCTTGGGCATGCACGCACACGCGCCTGGCGTGAGTTTTAAGCCACCAGGTCCGGGACGCGAACCACGGTTGACTACGTGGGAGTCCAGCGACATAGCCATTACACTAACTGCTGGTTCCCAAGGGTCGTGTTCCTGACAGCCCTCACTGGCTCAGGTGTACTGGGTTTCTTTCCCACTTTTGAGAATTTGGCTTATAGAAAATTAACATCGCCTGTGGAGGAGGAGTTAATATCTACTTCAGAAAAATGTCTACACTTTCTTGAGGCATTTCCTCAAATGACTCCTTCTTTCACACCCCATGAACTTACCTGGTTTTTGTTGTTTGTTTCCAGAGGTTTTTGCTGTAGGGCGTGTGCGCTTGCCAGAAAGACAGAGAGGGACAGAAAGAGAGAAATTGCCCCCCCCCCCGCCCCCCAGGATGGCCATGCTGCAATCCCTTTTCCTCCATGCTCCTTTCTGTATCTTGGGCACACACGCACACATGCCTGGCGTGAGATTAAGCCACTAGCTCCAGGACTTGAACCACAGTCGACTACATGGGAGTTTAGCATCATAGCCATTATTACGCCATCTGCTGGTCCCTGTTATCTGTTTTCTTCGTTTGTTTTCTATAATGGTTAAAGAATAGGAGTACAGGAGAAATTTGTTAAAATGTTGAACATTTGAATAGTTTACTGAACTGTTGTATGATATTAGTTGCAGAAACCCCAGAACCGGCCATGACTAGTGGTGTGTATAGGCCTCCTGGGGCCCGATTAACCACAACCAGGAAAACACCACAAGGACCGCCAGAGATATACAGTGACACACAGTTCCCGTCGCTGCAGTCCACTGCCAAGCATGTAGATAGCCGGAGGTAAGGACGAGTCACTGCATTTTGCTTATAGCCTCTGTCCCTTGGCCGCAGAGTGGCTAGAGGGTTCGTGAAGCCCTCCTGAGGGGAATTACTCCTTATTGGAGAAGCCCAGGCTGCATTGACTGGGGGCTGAGGACCAGGGTGGGACGTAAAATCTTCCCAGAAGGGAGGGTGGTGGAAAGACACTAAAGACACATTTTTCTCTGTCTGCAAAAGTTTCTTTTGTCTCTGGTTTCTATTGTTCTGTAGCAATGACAAGTTTCATTGAGTTGCTTTTCTTTATAAGTACATTATTACTGGCTATGTTCCTTATAATATGGAAACTAGAAATGTAAGAGCAATATTTCATTGTATTCCCAGTTAATGTTAATAGATGAAAGATGCTGGCATTTGTACATCTAATATTAAAATAATCTTATTCCAGCAGGTACTTAAAATGAATGCTACCTGGAGTTAAATGACCACATGTGGCACATCTACATCTTACTTAGGGACATGAATTTTTAAAAGTAAATAAAATGGGAAGAAGTGTAAATGACATCAGATGGAAATGCTTTTTGGGTGGCTTTTAAAGTATATCCCAGCCTTTTCTCCTCTTTGAGAGCACAGCTGGCTTGAATTTAAAACCTCCACTTGGACTTGACCCTCTGCTCTGTCCTGCAAAGTGTGTAAGGGACCTCTGGGAGGCAGTGGCTCACCATGTCCATCTTCCGTGACGTGGTCCACTCCCACAAAGTAGAAGTGAGGAGAAATCATTAACAAGTAGAATTTTACTTGAATGAAAAAATCGTTGCTCTTATGCATAAAGAGAGAAGTATAAAAGTCAAAGTCTTAGGAAGAATGTCTTTTACACAGATTTTTAACTTTGCATTTGTCTTCTAGTTGGTCCTAAAATAGGGTTGCAGTTAATGCCATTCAGTAGAAGGTAGGATTATAGAGCTCTTAGTACATTATTCTGTGTTTTCTGTTCAATTGAAGCCTTAAAACTGATTTGATAAGGATTTTATATACTGTTCTCCCCTCCTGCCCCTCCCCAAAATTCTTCAAAGGGATGGCCTTTTTTCTTTTTAATTCAAGGAAGAATATTTTCAAAACCCTAGTGAAGAAGAAATATTTACTGATTACATTTCTTTTCCCTTAGGGATAAAGAAATGGAGAAGAGCTTTGAAGTAGTAAGACACAAAAATAGAGGTAGGGATGAGGTTTCAAAAAACCAGGCCCTTAAACTTCAGCTAGACAACCAGTATGCTGTGCTTGAAAATCAGAAAAGCAGCCACACACAGTACCATTAAGGAATGGTCTTTGCTAACCCTCTAAGGTAACTAGACCACAGCTAACCACCCCGAACAGCCATTCGTCATCTGGAGCTACAGCAGCCGATGCAGACCACGCGATGCCCAGGACCGGCCCTGTTGCACTACGGAGGTTTAAAGTGTCACAATGCTCTCTCTGTGTATTGGACTTAGGGGGATTTTCATTGTCATACCTGTGTGAACCAGATTCAGCAGTGTTCTTAATTACTCTGCAAGTACAAAAAAACAAAACCTGCAGCTGGTCATTTCAAAATCTTTTTATGTTCAGATACTGAGCCTTCGTAAGGGTTGACTACCTCAGATTTGCTGCATTCATTGTGGACTTCATGTGGATCACAACTTCTGGATAAGAAGGTTACAGCAATTAAGTGTCAGCGTGAACCTTGAAACCAGCTCTCCTGGATTCCTGTCAGAAATCCTGCAGAAAGTCAGCCGTCTGGGTTCTGATCTGCTGTAAAAGATGAAGATTTAAGTGACCTTAACTAACCTGTCCTGTGCCCCACCCGTACAGAGTCCTCTGTAGTAGGCTGTGGCTGTCTAGACTTCCTGAAACATGCCGCACTCAAAGAACTGACCTGTTCAGATCATCTGTGTAGCGCTGTGATTTATAATTTAAACTTTTAGTTGTATTCCGAAGTAACTGCAAATTAAATTCAACCAATCTTGGGTCTATGTGTGGATAAACGGGGTGGGGAAAAGAACAATTTTATTTCTTTTAGTACTTTTTTATTCAGGTAGTGCTTTTCTGTGTTCCACATTAAGGCCTTTTTTGCTTTGACTGGGAATAAGTTCTCAGAGCACATTGCTTGGTTAAGTGAGTAACCTGAAATATGCGTTAGAATTGTGAAATGTCTCCTGAACTTGCCAATCCCTGGAGTGGAACCAAATGGCCTTTGATACAAAGGGCAGTGAATGCTGGAGGCTCTATCTGAGGTGCTGCTAAAGCCTCCTCTAATCAGGTCTAAATCGTGTAGTCAGCTGCTGTGGAAAGAGTATGAATTCTGCTCAAATGAAGAGCCACTGACCTGTCCTTAGAAATTCAAAGCAGTGTGAGCAAAATCTCAGCTAAAATCCATTCACGTTTCATGGATCTTGCACGATCTTTATTAAGAATTCATTATGTACTCGTGCCCAAATTTTTATGGTGTTCGACATTCTTTAGGTGCAGTGATTGTCTCGGCCCGCTCTGTTGCCAGCCTTTTGGTGTGCTTGATGTGCATTTGAGAGCCAGGCGAGAGAGAGGTGATGAAGCACTTCTGTTTTTAATTACAGCCTGAACTATCCAGTAGTTTTTAGTCTTTAAAAGGAACTTGAGGAAGCTACCCAGGATTGCTGAAAAGTCTCTTTCCACCTATTGAGATAGTCTGGCAATTTCCTAGTTTTATATCTTTAGTTCAATAGAAATACTTCAAAGTAATATGTGACCATTTGATGTAGAGTCTGGGTTTCTCTCTAATAAAAATCCCTTTGCCAAATGTGGGAGTTGCAGACTTGATACTAGCCAGAGTGAAGCAAACGGCTGAGTAAAACTCTCCTGCTGTGGGAACATTGTCCTGTAGGAGTGTAGTCTTGATGAAAGTGTCAAGGCCGGAATTGGACTCCTAGGAGGGTGTCATTGTCTCCTGGCAGGACCTGCCAGTCACTTCTGGGCAGTAATATTGACATTATTTGAGGTGGCAGGCAGGATGCTGTCCTCATGTACTGGGTGAGTAGCTGAGCAGCCAAGGGGAGGTTGAGTAACTGAATGAGAAACAAGGGATTCTTGGTTAAACTGAAAACATTCATTTGGGAACCAAAAACTTGAACAAATGATCTCTTGGACCTTGAGCCACATATTTTCCCTGAAAGTATGCGTTATTTTTCCAGTAAAACTAGTTGGGGGTTATAAGGAATGAACTAAGAAGAATATGCAGAGGTGTTATGTAATGGCATACTATACTAGAAATTTGAAGGCCTACAGCAGACTTCAATTCCATCTCTTGTTACAACTTTTTAAAACATTGTGAAATGATCAAAATGCACATGAATCAAGTTTTAATACACTGTGTGATGGGTGGATGAGGCTGTCCATTGTACCATTTTTTCCTTTGGATTCTCAGGCATGGTTTGGCAGTGCAAGAACTCTGTAACATTAACAAATTCAATAAAAAGTAAGTATATGGATTTTGGAGTGTGATAGTTTTATTCTGAACCCTCAGCCCATATTCTGTCTTTGAAGATTGAGAATTGATGTAATTCTTCCTGTGCTGTGGGAGGGTGATAGTGCTCTCAGCTAAGGAATGTGCTTTCTAGTTCAAAAACGCATGCCAGACTCAACATTAAAAAGGCAGATATGGGATGAAAGAGACTATTCTGTATCTGGTCCCTCTATTTAATTTATTTCTGATAGAATCTTTTTTTTTTTTTTTTTTTTGGAGAGGTTTTTGCTATAGGGTGCATGCGCTCACCAGACAAAACAAGAAATCACCCCACAGGGAGGATGACCATGCCACAATCCCTTCTCCATTCTCTCGGGATCATGGGCATGCACGCCGGGCGTGAGTTTAAGCCATCGGGTCTGGGACTTGAACCACGGCTGACTACGTGGGAGTCCAGCAACATAGCCATTATGCTAACTGCTGGTCCCTCCACAAATCTTTATTTCAGTCTTAATCACTTCAGTAGTGATGAAGTCATTCAAAAGTAGGTTATTTAGTTTCCATGTATTTATGTATTTTCGAGGGTTCTTCCTGAGATTAAGTTTTAATTCCATCACAGTCAGAGAAGATGCTGGGTATAGTTTCTATGCCTTCAGATCTGTAAAGGCTGGTTTTGTGCCCTATTATGCGGTTAGTCTTTGACAAGGTACCATGCGAGACTGAGAAATAAGTATATTTTATATTTTCTGGTTGGAAAGTTGGATAGGTATCTCTCAAGTCCATCTGATGTATGGTATCGTTTAGGTCTTGGATCTCTTTGCTTGTTTTTTGTCTCATTGATCTGCTTAAAGGAGATAATGGAGTGTTGAGATCTCCAATTAGTGTGTTACAGTCTATCCTTTTAGATCTGTCTTTCCTTTTCATATTTGGGTGCTCCTGAGTTGGGTGCATAGATATTTATAACTGTTGTATCATCTTGGTGAATTAGTCCTTTTACTATTATATAATGCCCTTCTCAGTGGTTTTTGGCTTCCATTTGCATGGAATACCTTTTCCAGTCCTTCACTTTTTTTTTTTTTTTTCTTCCAGGTTTTCACTTTTAACCTACGCATGTCTTTATCCATGAGATGGGTTTCTTGTAGACAGCACATTGACAGTTTCTGGTTTTAAATCCATTCAGCCAGTCTATCGCTTAATCAGAGAATTTAATCCATTACCATTCAGTTTTATCAATATTTCCAGACTTGTCCCTACCATTAAGTTGGCCATATTCTCAGTTTTTTGTTCTCTTATTGCTGTTTGTCTGTCTTTAGTTTTCTTGGTACAATACTCCTTTCAGGATTTCTTGGAAGAGCTGGTCTGGAGTTGTTAAATTCTTTCAGGTTTTGTTGATCTGAGAATGTATTTATCTTTTTTTTTTCTCATATGAAGGATAATCTCCCTGGGTATAGTACTCTTGGTTGAAATTGTCTTGAACACTTTGAATATATTTCCCCATTCTTTCCTTGCTTGCATTGTATCCAATGGGAGGTTTGGTGTCAGCCTGATGGGAAAGCCTTTGTAAGTGACTTGACCTCTCACCAATCTTGGTATCTTGTCTTTGTCTATGGTTTTGGCCAATCTGGCTATGATGATATGTGGAGAGGATCTTCTGTTCTTTGTATTTCTTGGGTCTGAATGTTTGAGTGCTTCTCTAGACTTGGAAAGTTTTTTTTCCAGGATTTTGTGGAATAGATCATCAATTCCCTGATTAGTTTCTTCTTCTGGGATACCAATTATTTGGATATTTTCTAGTAGTTCTCATATATTATCCTTATTTTTCTTGGTTATTTTCTCTGCATTTTTTAAAAGGTCTTTTTATTAAGCTTTATTTATTTATATTTAAATTTGACCAGAGAGGGACAGAGTGAGAAAGAGAAAGCTACCAGATCTGGGCCTCAAACCACCGTTGGCCATGTGGGAGTCCAGTGCCCTTAACCACCATGCCACCTGTCAGCCCAGTTTTTTCCGTATTTTAGATAATTTTTTCTTGGTCAGAGGTTTTGTCTTCTACTTCTGAGATAGGATCTTCTGTATGGTCTCACCTGTGTTTAATACTTTCAAGGGAGTTTTTGATTTCTTGTATTACAGCCTTCACATCTAACAGTTGATTCTTTTTTATAGCATCCTATTTCATATTGTGGAAAGACTTCCTCATCTCTTGGAGCTCAATGTCTCTTCTCTTGCATCTCGTAGTTTTGTTGCCATACGTATTCTAAATTCTTTTTCTGACATTTCGGTAATGCCCTCTAGTTTTTCTCAACTTGAAGACAAGTTACAGTGGAGATGTGTTACTTGATTCTCTCATCCTTGAGGCTCTTCTCCAATTTTAAGTCATTTTGTAATGTATTCACTTTTGGCTAATTTGTGGGAGGATTCTGTAACTGTGAGCTTGTGTTTCAGTTTCATAATACTGAATTATGCTATGAAATAATTGAGTACTATTTTCCCTCTTCTACTGTGTCCTCCAGTGATAATCACAGTTGTTTTGAAATTGGACTTATGAAAGGGAGTTTCACTCTTTTTACAACCAGGAAAGTGAGGAGCAAAGAATTCTCTAAATGTCACAATATTCAGATGTTTAGCTACTACTCACCGAGACTTCTAGGCTGTGTAAGGACTGAGCAGTAAAAGTAAGGTAAAAGGAAATAAGCAAATGGGAAGAAAAAACAGGAAAAAGAAGGAAAGAACTAGAACAAAAAGAGAAAGCAGAAAACATGTTGCAGAAAATAAAATTGAGTTAAAAGCAGAAAATGACGCAGTAAAAGGCAGCAGAGACAAACGGAGATGCCTGCAAGGATTCTGTTCTAGATGAGAGAAGAGACAAGATGAAGGAACACAGGGACAGAAAGCTCTTACAAGTCAGAAGGGACGAGAAGAACATGAAGGAGAGAGAAACCCAGCCTGACTAGCACTGGGGTCTGGAAGGGGGGGATCCGGATGGGGAGAGCTGGACCCAGAAAGCGGCAGCAGCAGAGATGGAGATGCCTCCCACCGGGCTACTTTTTGAAGACCCGTTGTACTCTTAGTCCAATTAACCAGTTCAGTTTTTAAAGATTTTTGTCACACACTAGAGAGAAAGTGAGAAACCACCCCTCAGGGAGGATGGCCACGCCCCATTTTCTTCTCCATTAAGCTGATTTTGGGGCATGCATACATGTACATGTGCCTGGTATGATTTTTCAATCTCTGGGTCCAGGACTTGAACTGTGTGGTCAGCCAGGTGGGACCCAGTGCCTTAACCTCAATGCTGTCTGCTGGCCCTCCAAATGACTTGATGCTACAATCCACTCCCAGCGCTAGCTAGCCTGGGATCATGGGTACATGTGCCTGGCCACACTCTGGAAGTCTCTGGACATAAACCTGGCGCACTCTGGTGGGTTACAGGTGCAGAATGGTATCACCACTGGGCCACCATCTGGCCCTGTGGATACTTTAAAATATACCCTTCCATTACATTGCTTAGTTACACCCCTGAGATTTGTTTTTTTAAATAATTTTATTTTTTATTATTTAATTTGACCAGGGGCGGGGGAAGAGTGAGAAACCAAGCCACCAGGTCTGGGACTTAAACCACAGTTGGCCATGTGGGAGTCCAACACGTTATCTACATCACCTGAGTTTTAGGGGTTTCTTTAAACTTCAGTTCTTTCCAGTGGCTGAAACGAGCGATGATTAACCAGCTTTACCAGAGGGAGGCTTTGGCAACTGCGGACTCCTACAGCTCACCTCTTCAGGGGCTACTGGCTGTTGGGAAAGTCAGGATGTTCTTCTCCGTCCTGTGCAAGAATGTGTCATGACTTCCTGACAACCCTGTGGACACGGACCCTGTACCTACACCCTTGGTCTGTGGTTGGCTTTCCTCATTTAAAGACCGTGTGGACTGCACTACAGCGTCCTTCACGGGGGTTTGCAGTGAGATCTTTTAGGCTAGCTGCTGGGGCTATTCTGGCTTTTCCCTGGAGTTGTTTCGGATTTTATAGTTCACATTGATTCCTTTCATTAGAACCTGAGTTAAACTTGCAGGTCGGGGCCTCCCCCTTGAGTGGCACCATGTAACTGTTAGCGAGCGGGATGCGAACTTCTTTACATTCCTTCCCTGACATACGCTTTTTAGACCTTAGCTTCAGTTTAGGAAATGCTGAATGATCCGTCTTCACTGGAATTTAGATCGTATTCAACTTGGGTCAAGCATTGTCCTAAACAGCTAACATGACTTGTTTAATCCTGAAGTCCCTTAAAGATGGGAAAATAGGTTCTGAGAGGTTAAGTAGCTTGCCCATTGCGGTCAGTCACAACTAGCAAGGAAGGAGCCAGGATTCAAAGCCAGGTGTTTGGCTCCACGCATTTTTTTAAGAATTATTTTATTTAACTTTATTATTTATTTACTTTTTATTTATACTTTTAGTTTGGCCAGAGAGGAACAGAGAGAGAGAGGGAGGGAGGGAAAGTAAGCCACTACCACACCGCCTGCTGGCCCCTGGCTCCATGTTCTTTCATGAGGCATCATTTCACTCTTCTCTCCCCAAGAGAAAGTGGCAAACGAATGCTTGAATTTGACTTGAAGGTCCCTTTGCCCTGTTCCCGTCCCAGGGTCAGCAGGGTCAGCAGGGATGCACAAGCACCGTGCTGGCCTCTTGGTGGTTTCTCTCAAAGCAGCAGAAAGTTGGGACCAGCAATTAGCATAATGGCTATGTCACTGGACTCCCATGTAGCCGACTGAGGTTCGCATACCGGACCCGGTGGCTTAAACTCAGGCTGGGTGCATGCGTGTGCCCAAGATCCCGAGAGGCGAAGAGCATGGAGAAGGGATTGCAGCATGGCCATCCCCCCTGGGGGGTGATTTTCTATCTGGCGAGCGCACGTGCCCTATAGCAAAAACCTTTCCAAAAACAAAAAACAAAACAAAGCAGCAGAACATGTTGAAGTGAGTTGTACTATCCCCTTTTTTTCTACCTTTTTATTTTGCTACAGGGCAGGTACATTTGCCAGAGGGGGTGAGAGAACTCCCCGGGGGGGGGAGGGGAAGGGGGTACACCTCAGTCCCTTCTCCAGTCTCTTGGGATTCGGGGCAGGCATGCACACTCACATACCCACTGTGTTTTTCAAGTTACCATATTCAGGACTCGAACTGTGCAGCCAGCCATGTCAAATCCAGCTGTCTTGGGGACCAGTAGTTAGCGTAATGGCTATGTCACTGGACTCCCACTTAGTTGAATGCGGTTCGCATCCCGGACTGGGTGGATTAAAACTCACGCCGGGTGCGTGCGTGCCCAAGATCCCGAGACAAGAATGGAGGGGAAGGGATTGCGGCGTGACCATCCCCCCGTCTCTCTGTCTCTCTGTCTGGCGAGTGCACACGCCCTATAGCGCCCTATAGCAAAAACCTCTCAAAAAAAAAAAAAAAAAAATCCAGCTGTCTTAACCCTATGCCATCTCTGGCCCTGTAGTATCCTTAAAAAAAAGGTAGAATTTAATTTTTTTAGACTTTCATAGTAAAAATTTCAAATAGTGTAGAAACTAGTATAAAAAATGCCCTTGAGCCTATAACCCAACTTCAACAATGATCATTTTTGTTTATATTTCAACTGCGAACATCCTATTTTCTAGGTTACTTTAAAGCTAACGCAGACTTATTTTATCCATAAATATTTCACCAATAGGTAAAGACAACTTTTTTAAGAGAGCAATTTTTGCTACAGGGTGTATGTGCTCACTAGAGAGACAGAAAGCAAGAAATGAAACCCCCGCAGAGGATGGTCACGCCACAACCCCTTCTCATCCATCCTCCCGGGATCTTAGGCACGCTCACAATGGTCCGTGTGTCTTAAGCTGCCACCAGATCTGGGACTCGAACCACTATCTCCCTGGGAGTCCAGTGATATAAATATTATGCCATCTGCTGGTCCCAATAAAGACACTTTTAATGTCCAAAATACCATTGTCACATCCAAAACCTTTTCTCTATCAGATACCCTGCTAATGTAACAATTCCTCTGATTTCTCATAGCATTTTACAGTTTTGACTGTTTTTTACTTTTTAAAATTTGCTACAGAGTGTATGTTCTCACTTGGAGAATAAGTCGAGAGAGAGAGGTAAGTGAGAAAGCTGCTCTTGGGGGCATGGCCATGCCACAATCCCATCTCCTCCATTCTCTTGGGGTTATAGGCACACACGTGCACCTCGCGTGGTCCAGAATTCGCAGCTGGCCATGTAGGATCTGGCCACCCCAATCACCACAGCACTGACTGGCCCTGACTGCTGGTATCGCCACAAGGTACAGGCACTGGCTATAGAGGGAGAAGTCACCCCTAATGAAGCATGGCCACACTGCAATCCCCTTCCCTCCATTTCTCCATCCTGTCAGAATTTTGGCCACACATAGGTCCTTTTCAGGCTGCCAGGGCTGGGATTTGAACTGCATTTGGCTATGTGGGATCTGGCTCTCAATACATAGCACTTAACCACAGTGCCATGCTGTGGGCCTTACAATTTTTTTTTTTTTTTTAACAGATCCAGACACATAAGCGCCACTGCATTGTCTTTTAGGCTCCCTAAATTTCCATCATTTTCCTTATCATGTAGTAGGAAACTTGGTCTTTTGGTTTGCAGAATCTGCCAGTTTGCTAGTTGATTGCTTTTGTTTTCCTTAGTGTGCCTGTTACTAATAGCACTAGGTAGAGCAGAATTCATTGATTCGGGTGCATTTACTCACTCCTGGGTTTAAGGGCCTTACCTCTGTGCACACACGCTCCTGGGGTCTTTTCATGGGGTCTTACACGGACAGTAATCCTATCAGATTAGGCCCCATTCTTATGACCTCATTTAACCTTCATTACCTCCTTAAAGGCTCTTCTACAAATACAGTCACATTGAGGCTTATTCATCAACCCATGAATTTTCAGGAGGACGTAGTTCAGTCCACAATATAAATACTAAATCCTCAAGTGTGATTGAGGACTGTGTCCACATAGGGACTCCTGGCTCTTGGATGCCCAGGATGCTATGTTCTAGGTAGTGCTGCTCAATTCCAGGCACTTACAGGCCTATTTGCTGGATACACTGTGGTGAGATTAGACTAATGCACCAAAAAGTTCATGGAAGAATACAGGTGCTCATTTTAGTATGAGTAAAAAACTATAGCAGTTCTGATATAAAACTAATAATCATCAAGGACTCCTTCCCTGCCCATTTTAAATTCAAGACCTACCTATGCTTGGAATTTTTGCATGTAAGAGGATCTTCCTGCTGGCATCAGGGCATTTACAGACTAAGAGTCAAAGCCAGAGTTTAAGTGGCTTATTTATACAGGGTGTCAGCAGATACTGGCGAGTCAGGAGAAACCGATTCAGAGCCTTAAAGTTATAAACCGAGGCCTCATTTGGAAAACAGTTCACAATTTCTGCAAAGAAAATAGATAATTTTATCTGCAATAGAAATAGGATCTTAATATTTATCAATAGTGTGTTCATGGGGCCAGTAGGTGGCTTGGTGGTTAAGGCACTGGACTCCCACATGGTTGACCAGTTTGAATCCTGGACCTGGCTACTTGCTTTCTCACTTTGTCTCTCTGATGAGCACACATGACCTATAGGAAATTAAAAATGCAAAGAAAATAGTATGTCCTTCGAGTTTTTAGTAGTAACAATTTCAAAGAATTTTAACTGGTAAAATTCAGGGAGCGGGGTCAGCAGGTGGTGTGGTGATTAAGGTGCTGGATTCCACATGGCTGACTGCATGATTCAAGCTCGACCCGGCAGCTTGAAAAAACATGCCAAGAGTGTGTGCACGCATGCTCAAAACCGCGAGGAGATAATGGAGGGAGTGCAGTGTAACCATTCCTCTTTCCTTTCCTCTCTCTGGCACACACACATGTCCCATGGAAAGCAAAGGCAAACACAAACCGGAAAACTTACTACAGATCTACAAATTCATGCAGCTTACGTGGCTTTTGTTGGGAGTACAGTGCTGCCCCATTTCTCCATGTAGAAAGCTGAAACTTTGGAGGGTCAGTCTTGAGGCAGGGACACCTCCTTTATTTTGGGGAGATTCTGATATAAACTTGGTTTTTGTGTCTGGATTAAAGACTCACTTCACTGGGGAGCAGCAGTTGGCGTAATGGCTATGTTGCTGGACTCCCATGTTGACCCATGGTTTGAGTCCTGGACCGGTGGCTTAAACTCATGCTGGGCACATGTGTGGGTGTGCCCAAAATCCCAAGAGGAAAATGGAGAAGGGATTACAGTGTGGCCATCCCCCCTAGGGGGTGATTTCTTGCTTTCTGTCTCTTTCTGGCAAGCGCATGTGCCCTACGGCAAAAACCTCTCCAAAAAAAAAAAGGTGGGGGGATTCACTTCACTGAGTTCGCCTTTCAAAGAATCATTAAGAATTGAATCTTTACAAGAAATTATAATACTGTGCTTACTCTAGCTTGTTTTCAAAAAGACAAGGTTGAGGTTTTTGGGGTTTTTTTTTGTGAGCTTTTGCAATATGGCGTATGTACTCAAAGAGACAAACCGAGAAATCATCCCCCGGGGGGATGGCCACTTCACAATCCCTTCTCCATTTTCCTCTTGGGATTTTGGGCACACCCACACATGTGCCCAGCATGAGTTTCAAGCTGCTGGGTCCAGGATGCGAACTGCAGTGGACTACTTGGGAGTCCACACCTTAACCACTATGCCACCTGCTGGACCCTAGAGGTTGAGTTTAATTTTTTAATGTTTATTTATTTAATTTTTTTGCTATAGGGCATGTGTGCACTTATCAGAGAGAAAGAAGCACCTCCCCAAGGGGGAAGACGACGCTGTAACCCTTCATTCTCCTCTGGGACTTTGGGGTATGCACGCACATGCACCTGATGTCTTTTTTTTTTTTTTTTTTGGAGAGGTTTTCACTATAGGGCGCGTACACTCACCAGACAGACAGAGACAGACAGAGAGACAGAAAGCGAGAAATCACCCCCCAGGGGGGATGGCCATGCCACAATCCCTTCTCCTTCATTCTCCTCTCAGGATCTTGGGCACGCACACACACGTGCCCGGCGTGAGTTTTAAGCCACCGGGTTCAGGATGCAAACCGCGGTCGACTACGTGGGAGTCCAGCGACATAGCCATTACGCTAACTGCTGGTCCCCTGATGTCTTTTTTTTCAAGCAAACAGCGCAGTCAGCCATGTGGAACCCGGTGCTTCAGCCACCATGCCACTGGATGGCCCAAGATGAAGTTATTTTATAGATAGATGATTATGGTAATTCATGTAGCATTTAGTATTTAGGTTTGGCATAATTAACAATGTAGTAGCTCCAATAAAAGAACACTATTATAAATGAATTATAACATCAGAAATGTAAATAGCAATTTGCTTTTTAAAAAAATTTATTTAACTTTATTGATTTAATTTGACCAGAGAGGGACAGTGTGTGTGTGCGTGTGTGCACGTGCATGTGTGTGAGAGAGAGAGAAAGTGCAAAAGCAAGTCATCAGGTCCAGGCCTCGAACCATGGTCAGTCATGTGAGAGTTCAGCACCCTTAACCACCACGCCTCTACAATTTGCTTTTTAAGCTAAGTTTTATGAGTCTTTTTATTGATTCAACAAGAGAATGGATTCCAGAGCATTTTTTTCTTTTTAAAATTAATCTGAATACATATTAATACTAATTTGACTCACTACTTTTATTCTTTATTTTCACATTTTCCAAGTCTTGGCACCCAAACCTGGCAAACATCATGGAGATTTGTACAAACATACATATACATATATACACATACATATTTACGTTTAAAGCCCCAGCTTCCTCATAAACCTGTGCTCAGGCTCCTGATAAAAAAGAGGTTAAAATGATGATGAGATAAAAATCAGGAAAACACAAATAAATCCCAACCATCGATTCCTGGTACAAATTAAGGCAGATATTCAAAGCAAAATCTATCACCTTGCTAAAACTTCCACTGAGCCTCAGATGTTTACGAGAAAAATAAACAAAATGCCCCTTAAGCACGACAGCATGGTGAAAGCAGCAGCTGGCTGAGGGTATGATTTGTCTTTACCTCAGGTACCTTCTGATTCAGGAAGCATTACTATTTCAGTGATTAAAATTTCCGGTGTTTAAAAACTTCCAGTGGAGTCGTCGTCATACTCGGAAGCGAGCTTCTTCGGAGAGCTAGCTGTCTTTACGTTTCTGCACGTCTCTCACGGGGACGCCTGAGTTGTTGCTTTCAAAGCACTGAATGTTCCCGAGCAGACAGGGTTACTGCACTCGAGGTCGTTTGATGGTGTTCTTGTCTGAGGGAGCTTTTCTCTTTTGTGATAATCCAGGACCAAGTTCCTTATTATTCTGAAGAAATGGAACAGCTTCTGGTAGACAGTAATTTTCTACACAAGGAGGGGATTCCTGTGAGAGGAACAAAATGAACATTTTTGTTTTTATGATTTCAAACTGAAGGGGACCAGCAGTTAGCGTAATGGCTATGTTGCTGGACTCCCATGTAGTCTACCGCAGTTCGCGTCCCGGACCCCGTGGCTTAAAACTCACGCCGGGCGCGTGTGCGTGGGTGCCCAAGATCCCGAGAGGAGAATGGAGGAGAAGGGACTGCGGCGTGACCATCCCCCCAGGGGATGATTTCTCGCTTCCCGTCTCTCTGTCTGGCGAGTGCATGCGCCCTGTAGAGAAAAACCCCCCAAAAAAAAAAAAAAAGATTTCAAACTGAAGTGATTAGGTAGTAGACGGCTTTATTCTGCCTTTTATCCTCCCTTCCTTTTCTCTTTTCTTCATGGAGTTTCCTTGCCCTCTCTGGACATGCTATTCTGCTTTTTTAATCACAAAAAAAAATTAAAGAAAAATTAAGGTCATTCCTAGGTTTATGCAAAGAAAACTTGTCTTTCAAAGTATGCTAATTAGTAATTGTCACATTTAGCGAGCAGACTTTTGTTCTGTGGGACAAACGCTCCTGTTTTATCAGAAAAATATGGTATTTAAATGTGAGACATCATGCATAAGTTATTTTTATTTTTTAAAATTTGCCAGAGGGCATGTGTGCTTGCTGGAGAGAGAGAGAGAGACAGAGAAAGTCAGAGATCACTCTCTCACGGGGAATCACCTCCACCTTTCTCCCTCCTTTTGGGATTTTTGGTCATACATGCACATGTGCCCAGTGTATTTCTCCAGCTGCGGAGTACTCAGTCAACTATGTGGGATCCAGTCTTCTTAACCATCACCCAACAGGCTGGTCCCTGCTTAATTTTTTTATGAAATTTTAAAACTTTAATGTTTACAATAAACATGAGTTTGTTTTTTTTTTTGTTTTTTTTTTGTTTTTTTTTTGCCATAGGGTGCATTTATTTGGCAGAGAAATAGAGAGGGAAGGTGAGAATTAGCCCCCAGGGGAAATGGCCACATCACAATCCCTTTTCCTTCATTCTCCTCTTAGGTCCAGGACTGGAACCGTGGAGTTGGACACATGGGATCCACCACCTTAACCACCACGCCACCTGCTGGTCTGAGAGTGATATTTTCAATCCCCATTTTATAGATAAAATTTTAAAAGTTAAATAACCAATTATCACATGACTTGAAGATGGTAAAACCAAAACCCATACTACTATCTTCCTAACTCCAAAACACTTGGGTTCTTTCTATTTTCCAATATAGAAGAGAAGGATCTCCCTGCCCCAAAGGGTATGTATACTCAAAACAGAGAGAGACAGAGAAAGACAGAAGAAAAGTGATGAAGCACCACCCAGAGGGAATGGCCATGCTACAATCCCTTCTCCATTTTCCTTGGGATTTTGGGCATGCACGCACACACCCCCAGTGTGTTTTCTTGAGCTGCTGGATCCAAGACTCCAGATGCTCAGTCAGCCATGTGGGATTCAGTGCCTTAAACACCACACCACCTGCTGATCCTCTCCTCTTATTATAAATGTAAACAACTTAATTTTGTGGCAATATAGCAGAGTAAACCTGAAAATTATCACAAAATGCATGTTAGTGCCTTTTTTTTAAAGATGGGAAGACAGAGTCTTTTTCTTCCCCAAAGCTTATTTATTCATTTACTTACTTTCATTCAACTAGAGAGAGACACAGAGAGACAGAGAGAGGGAAAGTGAGAAAGCAAGCCACTAGGTCCAGGACTCAAACCATGGTCGGCTACGTGGGAGTGACCAGTGCCTTAACCACCTCGCCACCAGCTGGTCCCTGTTAGTACATTTTGATTCAATCCTTCCACAGAGAACTATAAATTCTGACCAGAGTATATACAAATCAAGCAAAAACTAAAGGAAAACTGACATTTGGAAAAAGTGGTACAGGGTAGAACCCCCCTACTCTTTTAATGGCTTTTAGTTTGGGGAGAGGCTTCAGTCTGTGTAGTCATGTGGGCTAGCTAGAACTTTAAGAGAAAAAAGCCTACAGTCTTAATGGTTTGAAGAATTAGAAAGGATGGCAACTATAACCACTAGAAAAATGAGGTAGGAAGTCCCAGAAAGGAGAGGGAGTATGGAGCCCCAGGCCCAGAGTATGAACTCTACCCAAATCTTTGCTTGACCCCTAAATCCTATATGCACAGGTAGTGCCAAGTTAAGGTGGCTGGAACCCACACTACTGTGTGGTTCAAGCCCAGTCCCCAGTGGCCTAAAAATCACGCCAGGTGCATGCACGTGTTTGTGTACCCAAAAATGCTAAGAGGAGAGTGGAAAAGAGGGATGAAGAGGCATTTGGGGGTGGGGAAGGGGGCGTTTCTCACTTTCACTCTCTTCCAGGCAAGCACATGAGTCCTATACCAAAAGTAAAAAAAAAAAGGATCTGCATGCTGAAAATTACACAATGCCCATGAAAAATCAAAGACCTAAACTAACAGGTATGCTAAGTTCATGGTTGGAAGACTCAGCATAGTGAAGCTATCGATTTAAATGATCTGTAAGTTTAATGCAATTCCTACCAAAATTCCAATGATTTTTTAATTGACATAAAATAAACTTATTTTAAAGTTTATATAAAAAGGTAAGAAAAAAAAAAATATATATATATAATAACTGAGAACCCAGAAATAAGACTCACATAAAAACCCCAACTAAATCCCCCCCCCTTTTTTTGTAAGAAAGCATAATGAGATGACCAGAGACTGAACTAAGGGAGAAAAGAAAGCACTCCCCATGCACAATCCCCTGCTGTTAGGCCCAGAACTCAAACTAAGAGGTAGGTTATATGGGATCTGGCCACAGAGCCACCCAGCCCTGATTTTTTAAAGTTTATTTATGAAAGCGTGTGCACACACTTGAGCTAGAGAAAAGCACTGACGGGGTCTTGTCACGCCATGATCCCTTTTCTCAGCGCTCCAGCCTTTCAGAATTCTGAGTGTGCACACATGCACCTGACGTATTGCCAGGCCAACCTGGGGATCTGAACCAGCAGTCAACTATGTGGCTTCTAGCACTGCTGCTGGATAAGCTGCTGTCTGCGCCAAACACCTAAATTTGGACAAAGCTACAAAATTGAACAATGGTGATGCAATTGGACATTCTTAGGGAAAAATTCATACAAAGCTGAAAGCATTTTCAATAAAAACTGGTACAAGGCAAGGCTGCCTACTCTCTCCACTCCTTTTCAATACAGTGCTGGAAGTCCTAACCAATGCAATCAGAAAAGAGAATAAACGTCA
>NW_006206814.1:745911-751616 GCF_000334495.1 Tupaia belangeri chinensis
TGGAAAGAAGAGATGAAATTAACTTTTTGCAGATGACATAATTTTATAAATAGAAACCCAAAGGCTTGAGAAAACTCCTGGAAGTGATAAATGAATGCAGTAAAGTAGTAGGTAAGTGATCCAAGATCAACATTCAAAAATCTACAGCATTTCTATATACCAATAACAAGCAGAGTGAGGTAGAGCTGAAGAAAGGAATCCCATTCACCGTAACCACAAAAAGTATAAGATACCTAGGACTAAGTCTAACCAAATAAGTCACAGACCTCTAAAGAAAACTGAAAATCTAAAAAAAGAAATAAAAAATGACACCAAAAAGTGGAAGGACATCCCATGTTCCTGGACTGGAAGAATTAATAAAGTCAAAATGGCAATTTTACCCAAATCAACCTACATATTTAATCCAATCCCAGTCAAACTACCAGAGGCTGTCTTTGCAGATCTAGAAAAGACAATCATAGAATGTTTCGAATCATAAAAGACCCCATTACTGCCAAAGCAATCCTGTGCAAGAAGAATGGAGTAGGGGTATCTCATTCCTGGACCCCAAAATATATTACAAAGCTGTGAAAAAATAGCGCAGTACTGTCACAAAAACAGATATATGGACCAACAGAACAGAATACAGACCCCGGAAATAAATACCAAAACTTAAACTGTTATTGACAAATGGTACCAGTCAACCCAGTGGGAAAAAGAAAACTTCTTGAGCAAATAGTGCTGAAAAAAAAAGATGAGGTATCCACCTGCAGAAAGATAATCCAGACCCCTAACTCTAACCATTAACAGAAATCAACTCCAAGTGGATCAAAGATCTAAACCTAATACCTCAAACTATAAAACTGGTGGAAAACACGGGAAAGTTTGGGAGTAGGCAAAGACTTCTTAAATAAGACCACCAAAGCCAGGCTATAATCTCCAAAACAGACAAATGAAATTACATCAGATTAAGAAGTTTCTGCACAGGTAAAGACAGTAATTAATGTGAATCGGCAACCCTCGGAATGGGAGAATGTTTTTGTGAACTGTGCCTCAGATAAGGGACTGATAACCAGAATACACAGGGAACTCAAGCAGCTTATCTGGAAAAAACTGATCAACCCAATTAAAAGATGGGAAAATGAGTTAAACAACTCTCTAAGGAAGACACATGAACAGCCAAAAAACATGAAAAAAAAAAACAAAAAAAACTCAACATCCATCATAATAACGGAGATACAAATCAAAGCCACCATGAGATACCACCTAACCCCTCTCAGAATAGCAAAGATTAAAGAAACGAAAACAAAAAATAAGTGCTGGTGGTAGGGCTGTGGTGAAAGGGGACCTCTCCTACGTTGTTGGTGGGAATGTAAAGTAGCACAACCACTGTGGAGATCAATACGGAGGTACTGCAAAGATCTAGAAATAGAACCACCAGCAATTCCACTCCTGGGTATCTACCAAAAGGACAGGAAAATGCTCAATCAGAAAAGTACTGGCACATCTATGTTTATTTTAGCATTATTCACAATTGCTAAGACATAGAACCAACCCAAATGTCCCGAACAGATGAATGGATTGAAAAAGTGTCACATATATACACTGTGGAATACTACTCAGCCATAAAAAGCAACAAGACCCTGGCATTTGACAGAAAGCAGATGAATATGGTAGATTTACTGCTGAGTGAAGCAAGCCGGGCTATGAAAGAGAGACACTGTATGTCTCCACTTAATATATACTGACTGTCCTCACTCTATGGTGGAAACTGAAAGATTAGAGGACATAGAACTATGAAAAATGGGTACAGATACCAGAGACAGTGTGCGAAAGAGGGTGGGAGGTGGGGGAGAATGCCAGGAAAGGAATCAAGAAGAAAAACAGGCAGGCAGGACATCTGAGAGACACAAAGTGGATGGATGGCTGTGGATAATGTGTATGATATCTTCAACTGCACTGGTGTGAAGTGTATTCATTTTGGATAAATTCATTTTACAAGCTGTAGTGATGTACAGTGATTATATAAAATAAAATAAAAAGTGCAGCAGAAAAATACTATAGTAAAAAAGAACCAAAGAGAAATTCTAGATGTAAAAAGATCTAACTTATGATCTCACTGGATAGGTTTCAGGACAGAATGAAGATAACAGAAGAAAAATCAGTGAACAGAAATTGGCCAATCAAACACAGACACAGATTGCAAAAAATTGAACACAGCCTCAGAGACTTGTGGGACAATATCAAAAGTTCTAACATGAGTAACTAATATACCACTAACATGGCACTAGAAACAACAGAGGCTAGCAGACAAGTCTCTAATAGAAGGAAAAACCTGTCAAATCAAAGTCTTGTACTATCAAAGAATGAAGGCAAAACTGACACTTTCCATATTTTACTTTTAATAGATTTTGCTTTTAACAATCATGTATGTAAGAGGACTTAGAAGAATTTGTCTCTGTCTCATGCACAAACATGCTCTATCACAAATAAAGAAAAGAATTTGGCTGTGTTGCTGGACTCCCATCTAGTTGACTGTGGTTCGAGTCCAGATCCGGTGGCTTAAAACTTATGCCAGGCATGTATGCCTAAAATCCCAGGAGGAGAAGGGACTATGGTGTGGCCATCCCCCATGGGGGGTGGTTTGTCACTTTCTTTCTGAAAAATCCCTCTTGAAAAAAATAAATAAATAAAACAAATACTCAGCAAAAATATTCAAAAGGAGGACCTGCAGCTGACGTAATGGCTATGTCGCTGGACTCCAATGTAGCCGACCACGGTTCAAGTCCCGGACCTGGTGGCTTAAACTAACACCAGGCACATGTGCGCATGTGTGCCCAAGATTCTGAGAGGAGGATGGAGAAGGGAATGCAGCATGGTCACCCCCCAGGGGCTGATTTCTCGCTTTGTCTCTCTGTCTCTCTCTTTCTGGTGAGCGCACATACCCTATAGCAAAAACCTCTTGGAAAAAAAATATTCAAAAGATATACACATACTCTATAGCAAATTAAAATAATCAATCAACCAACCAACCAAACTAGATAAATAATTCTACTTTTAAAAAAAGAGCCAATGGAGGGGCCAGTTAGTGGCAAAGTAGTAACTCAATAAAACCTACATGTGAAGCTTCTGGTTTATTTTTTTATTTTTCGGAGAGGTTTTTGCTATAGGGCGCGTGCGCTCGCCAGACAAACAGAGAGAGACAAAGAGACAGAAAGCGAGAAATCATCCCCCAGGGGGGATGGTCACGCTGCAATCCCTTCTCCTCCATTCTCCTCTCGGGATCTTGGGCACGCATGCACGCACATGTGCCCGGCGTGAGTTTTAAGCCACCGGGTCCGGGACGCGAACCGCAGTTGACTACGTGGGAGTCCAGCGACATAGTCATTATGCCAACTGCTGGTTCCCCTGGTTTATTTTTTTAAACAGGTTTTGCCTTAGGATGCATGCGCTCGCCAGATAGAGTGAGAACATACCCTCTGGGGATATGGCCACACACAATGCCTTCTCCTCCATCCTCCTGGGGTTCTGAGCATGCACACACATGAGCCTGGCATGAGTTTGAAGCTACTGGGTCCGGGACTCAATCTGTAGTTGGCCATGTGGGAGTCTAGCAACACAATTACTACAGCTTTGCTGGTCCCAGTTCCTAAATTCCAATCCTGGAGTTTCCCTGTGCACTCTGGGAGTATAAGCCCTTGATCCAGGCTGGTTGAGGCTGAGAATGAATCATGGAATGATGACCCTGTTGGGAGTGTCTGTCCCTCTTCCTGTTTAATGGAATAAACCAATAAACAACACAAACCTAACGATTAAAAATTAATCTTAAATAACATTAATACTAAAATAGACAAGAAAGGTAGAATAGGGACAAAAAACAGAGAAGACAAATGAAACAAATGGCAATAACATCCAATCTGCTCAGTAATAACATAATGGACTAAACATCTTTTTTGTTTGTTTGGTTGGTTTTTTTAAGGTTTTTGCCATAGGGTGCATGTGCTCACTGGAGAGAGACAGAGAAAGACAGTGAGAGGGGAAAGTGAGAAATCATCCCCAAGGCGGAAGGCCAAGCAAAAATCCCTTCTCCTGGGGTTTTGGGCATGCCCACACATGTGCCCACTGTGATTTTCTCTTTTTTTAAAGAGAGATTTTCTGCTATAGGGTGCATGTGCTTGCTAGAGAGACAGAGAAAGACAAAGAGACAGAAAGCGAGAAATCATCCCCAGGGCATGGCCACGCAACAATCTCCTCTCCTCCATCTCTCGGGATTTTGGGCATGCACATACACACACCTGGCCTGAGTTTTAAGCCAACAGGTCCAGGACTCGAACCGCAGTCAACTACGTGGGAGACCAGCAATGCAACCATCACACCATCTGCTCATCTGGCACCTAGTGTCATTTTCAAGCCACCAGGTCTGGGACTTGAACCATAGCCATGTGGGAGTCTAGCACCTTAACCACTATGCCACATGCTGGCTTTGGCCCTGGAACAAATATTCTCAAAAATGAAAATGCAAAATTCAGCTATAGCCTATGTACAAAACATAAAGACACAGGAGGAAAAAATAAAAAATAGATACCACAGCAAAAAGTAAACATAAGGCCACCATATTAATATCAGAAAAAGTATACTTCAAGATAGAATAGCCCTAAAGATACACATCATAACAAAGGATCAACACATGAAAACCACAAACGGATGTATTATGAATGGGTATATACAGCAACAAAGCTTCAAAATACATAGAACAAAAGCTCTCGGTATAAGGGAAAAATGAACAAGTCTACCATCACAGCTGAAGACTTTATTTAACATCTCTCTCTCAGTAATGGACAGAACTAAACCCAAAAACCAATAAACAACAGAAAATTGGATCAACATTAACAATACTGACCTATTTGATATACAGAACATTACACCCTATGTGCTGTATTACACGGAATATCAAATATTTCCACAAACACATGGTATTCATTAAGACTAAACTGGGCCATAAAACTAGCCTTGCTTGAGAACCTTAAAAGAAAACCATTCAGAGTATATTCTCTGATTATAATGAAAGCCAGTAAAAAATCAGAAACAAAGATGAAGAAAATTCTTTTATATAGGAGAATTAAATAAAAATCGTAAACATGTCCTTAGTAATTGACTATGGATCAAAAAGAGAAATCCTAAGAGATATCAGAAAATATTTTAAACGAACTAAAGAATGAAAACATTATGTAAAATTGTGAGATGTGACTAAAGCAGTGCTTAAAGGGAAATCTGTAGCTTTAAGTGGTTACACTACAAAGGAAAAAAATGTCTAAAATCGATTATTTAAAAGTTTAACGTAGAGTCCACCATGGGAGCTGAGTGGTAGTGCTTTCAGGGAATAAGAGAAATGAAGATTCTCTGCGAGAATTCACCCTGATAGAGCCCCCTATATCCTTCTTCTCTGTCTTTCTCTGTCTCAGAATTTGTCTGTCTTTTCATTTAAGGGACCAGCAGTTAGCATAATGGTTATGTCGCTGGACTCCCACGTAGTCGACCGCAGTTCGTGTCCCAGACCCGGTGGCTTAAAACTCAGGCCGGGCGCATGTGCGTGCGTGCGTGCCCAAGATCCCGAGAGGAGAATGGAGGAGAAGGGATTGCGACGTGACCATCCCCCCTGGGGGGTAATTTCTCACTTTCTGTCTCTGTCTGGCGAGCACACACACCCTATAGTGAAAACCTCTCCA
>NW_006206814.1:753097-755110 GCF_000334495.1 Tupaia belangeri chinensis
CACACCACAAGGCATCTGTGCCAAGGTGGCTGTGTGTCAGGGAATCCCTCCGCTCGGGAGCCAAGAGGAAGTCTCTCAAAACTAGAAGGGAAAGATGTTGTCCAAATCAATCCAGCTTCAGAGACATTCTATTAGTGACAAATGCCCCTTCCCCAAAAAACAACAATGAAGTGTTCTGTGTGCTAACAACATAGCTTAAAAAAAAAAAATTCTTTTTATAAAACTTGATAAAAAATAGTATTTCAAACTGTATAGTCATCAGAAGTACAGTTATCAAAAATGCACACACTTCACTTGGCATCTCCAGCACCTTTAGCTTTCTGTGCCTGGTCTGTTTTGGCATCTCCATTTTCTGCAGGGTTATTCCCATCCTTGCCAGCATCAGCTTTTCCCTGTGGGTACCTTCTCTCCCTTCTTTGCAGGGGCCTTTTTAGGCTTGGGCTCTGGCTTTGGAGGAGCAGGTTTCACAGACAACCTTGCAGATCTTCTCTGTGATTCGGCCTTCACCTTGGCTTTATCTCCTTTAGCCTCCCCTTCAGCCTTTCTCTTAGGCATGGTGGCAACGACAGGACGTAGACACTAGACATGGGAGATGCAGCAGCGCGCAGGCTTTGGTCGGTCCAGAAGTTGCTCTCGCCCCTTCTTCACACTGCTCCGTTTTTCTTAAATTTTTAAGGTAAAAATTTGTCTCTCAGCTCCTCCTTTGTGCTAATAATCCCCTTTCCCCCCTTTCATTTAGGAGAGGCAAAAATGGCAGGCCTTCAGAAGAAGAGTGAGTCTGTCATGGGATCTGAGAAATAGTGATTTCATTTTTTTGTTTTTTAAAATAAATAAATTTTTTGTTTTCCTTTTTTTTCTTTTTTTGTATTCTTATCCTTTTTCTTTCACCTCATCACTTTGCTGCTCAGTAACCACGCACTGAGTGCCTAGACAAGTCTAAGTGAATTGCAGCGCAACATCTGAATACTACTAGGGTCAACATATTCCTCACTGAATCTGCCACACAAAGGAAGAAAAATGGAACAGCAACGAGTTTGCAGTTTATCTCCTCCTGCATGCCCCTGAATGCTCAGATTGAACTTCTAGAAATGAGGAAGTAATGAATAACCCATCAGATGACTAGAAATCACCACAGAGGCACAAGAAATATGAGAAACTAAGAAAATACCTCTCCCCCAAGGAAAAAGGGTAACTCCTCTTTCTACTCAGACAGTACAATGGAACTCACAGAAATGTCTGATAAAGAATTTAGAATATTCATAATGACAAAGCTAACACAGATGAAAGAGAAGAGACACAATGAACTCCAGAAGAGGTAGGAGAAAGGAGCCATGAGTTCCAGGTGAGGAAGTTCTTGCGAGAACTGAAAGAAGAACTATATACCATGTAAATGAATCAAATGGAACTGTCAGAGATGAAGGATATAGTATAGGAAGTAAAAACCTCCCTTGAAAGTATTAAAAACAGACTAGATCACACAGAAAATCAAATCTCAAATGCAGAGAACAGAATCACTAGCCTAGAAAAATCCACCACAAATACTGAGAAAATAGCCCCCCAAAATGGGAATATACAAGAAATACTAGATACAATTAAATGTCCAAACATCCAGATAATTGGTATCCAAGAAGGTGAAGAGACTAATAAGGGCACTGATAATCTATTCCATGAAATCCTGGAAAAAAACTTTCCAAACCTAGAGAGACATTCGAAGATCCAGACTCAAGAAATACAAAGGACCCCAAATAGAATCAACCCAAGAACATCAACTCCAAGACACATTATAGCCAGATTGATCAAAACCACAAAGACAGGATACTAAAATTGGAAAGACAGAAATGTCAAGTTACCTACAGAGGATACCCAATTAGGCTAACAGCGGATCTCTCGTCAGGAACAATGTGAGCAAGAAAAGAATGGGAAAATATACTCAAAGTGTTGAGTGAAAAACAACTTCAATAAAGAATACTATATTCAGCAAGATTATCCTTCATATGGGAAGAGAAGACAAGA
>NW_006206814.1:761953-772113 GCF_000334495.1 Tupaia belangeri chinensis
TGTCCAAATCAATCCAGCTTCAGAGACATTCTATTAGTGACAAATGCCCCTTCCCCAAAAAACAACAATGAAGTGTTCTGTGTGCTAACAACATAGCTTAAAAAAAAAAAATTCTTTTTATAAAACTTGATAAAAAATAGTATTTCAAACTGTATAGTCATCAGAAGTACAGTTATCAAAAATGCACACACTTCACTTGGCATCTCCAGCACCTTTAGCTTTCTGTGCCTGGTCTGTTTTGGCATCTCCATTTTCTGCAGGGTTATTCCCATCCTTGCCAGCATCAGCTTTTCCCTGTGGGTACCTTCTCTCCCTTCTTTGCAGGGGCCTTTTTAGGCTTGGGCTCTGGCTTTGGAGGAGCAGGTTTCACAGACAACCTTGCAGATCTTCTCTGTGATTCGGCCTTCACCTTGGCTTTATCTCCTTTAGCCTCCCCTTCAGCCTTTCTCTTAGGCATGGTGGCAACGACAGGACGTAGACACTAGACATGGGAGATGCAGCAGCGCGCAGGCTTTGGTCGGTCCAGAAGTTGCTCTCGCCCCTTCTTCACACTGCTCCGTTTTTCTTAAATTTTTAAGGTAAAAATTTGTCTCTCAGCTCCTCCTTTGTGCTAATAATCCCCTTTCCCCCCTTTCATTTAGGAGAGGCAAAAATGGCAGGCCTTCAGAAGAAGAGTGAGTCTGTCATGGGATCTGAGAAATAGTGATTTCATTTTTTTGTTTTTTAAAATAAATAAATTTTGTTTTCCTTTTTTTTCTTTTTTTGTATTCTTATCCTTTTTCTTTCACCTCATCACTTTGCTGCTCAGTAACCACGCACTGAGTGCCTAGACAAGTCTAAGTGAATTGCAGCGCAACATCTGAATACTACTAGGGTCAACATATTCCTCACTGAATCTGCCACACAAAGGAAGAAAAATGGAACAGCAACGAGTTTGCAGTTTATCTCCTCCTGCATGCCCCTGAATGCTCAGATTGAACTTCTAGAAATGAGGAAGTAATGAATAACCCATCAGATGACTAGAAATCACCACAGAGGCACAAGAAATATGAGAAACTAAGAAAATACCTCTCCCCCAAGGAAAAAGGGTAACTCCTCTTTCTACTCAGACAGTACAATGGAACTCACAGAAATGTCTGATAAAGAATTTAGAATATTCATAATGACAAAGCTAACACAGATGAAAGAGAAGAGACACAATGAACTCCAGAAGAGGTAGGAGAAAGGAGCCATGAGTTCCAGGTGAGGAAGTTCTTGCGAGAACTGAAAGAAGAACTATATACCATGTAAATGAATCAAATGGAACTGTCAGAGATGAAGGATATAGTATAGGAAGTAAAAACCTCCCTTGAAAGTATTAAAAACAGACTAGATCACACAGAAAATCAAATCTCAAATGCAGAGAACAGAATCACTAGCCTAGAAAAATCCACCACAAATACTGAGAAAATAGCCCCCCAAAATGGGAATATACAAGAAATACTAGATACAATTAAATGTCCAAACATCCAGATAATTGGTATCCAAGAAGGTGAAGAGACTAATAAGGGCACTGATAATCTATTCCATGAAATCCTGGAAAAAAACTTTCCAAACCTAGAGAGACATTCGAAGATCCAGACTCAAGAAATACAAAGGACCCCAAATAGAATCAACCCAAGAACATCAACTCCAAGACACATTATAGCCAGATTGATCAAAACCACAAAGACAGGATACTAAAATTGGAAAGACAGAAATGTCAAGTTACCTACAGAGGATACCCAATTAGGCTAACAGCGGATCTCTCGTCAGGAACAATGTGAGCAAGAAAAGAATGGGAAAATATACTCAAAGTGTTGAGTGAAAAACAACTTCAATAAAGAATACTATATTCAGCAAGATTATCCTTCATATGGGAAGAGAAGACAAGAACATTCTCAGATAAAAAAAAAAAACTGAAAGAATTTACCGACACCAGACTAGCTCTCCAAGACATTCTGAAGGAAGTTTTATAACAGAAAAGCTAAATACAGACAGACAGAAATAAGAGTTCAAAAACAACTAAGAAAATGGCCAACATAATGGTAGGGACAAGCCCAGAGTTGAATGTTATCTTCCAGAATTTAAATGGAAAGGTTGGACCACAATAGAAGACAGGTTAAATACATCAGACTGAACTGGTGAAATGGGATTTTATGACTTTTGACTAAAACATTACTTACCCATCTTCTTCTATGCTTATTTTTCAGATTTAAGGCTCTCTGTCTTCTCTTGAACTGTCAATAGATTCGTGTATCTACTATTTGAACAGAATCCTAACCTGTTTCCTGACCTTAAGTCTTAAGCAAAGTTTTCTTAACACTTTTTGATTTATTAAAGCTAAAACTGCTGTTCGTGAAATTAAAAAACATATTGAAAAATACCTAGTTAATGACCACAGTAAACTATGTAGCCCCATTAAGTGCTAATTTATAGTATATTCATTCTACTCAGTTTCATGCCTAAAGTAAATGTGTGTTCACAAATAAGTATATATCAGCTGAACTTGCTATTGAAAGTAGTTAGAATCATTAAAGTATTTTGTGAGTCAATAAAATGTGGGAAAAAGTAAAAAAAAAATGGAAAGCAACTGCAGATACCTGAGACGCGTGGGAGGAGGATGGGAAATGGCAGGGGGAGAAAAAAACATACACACACATACACAAGAAACAAGAAATTGGGAACAGCAGTTGGAATAATAGCTATTCTGATGGACTTCCATGTAGTCAACTGCTGTTCGAGTCCCAGACCCAGTGGCTTAAACTCACACCAGGTGTATGTGCATGCGTGCCCAAGATCTTGAGAGGAGAATAGAGGAAAAGGGATTGCAGCATGGCCTTCCTCCCGGGGGTGGGGGGGGGTGGTGATTTCTTGTATTCTGTCTGTTTCTGTCTCTCTGGTAAGTGCACATGTCCTATACCAAAAACCTTTCCCCAAAAAAAGAAATGGACAATTATTTGTTGACAACAACGTAAAAGTAAGCCACTATACAGTGTATTCTGGATGAGAAATCATATTTTGTATGCTGTGATGATGTTCAGTGAAAGAATGTAAAATGTAAAATAAATTAGTTTACAAAAAGTTTTTTTTAAAGTTTAACCTCAAGACTCTAGAAACAACAAAGTAAACTCAAGGTAAATGGAAATAAAGAGCAGAACACAATGAAATAGAAAGTAGATGACAAAAAATTAACAGAACTCAAAGCTGGTTGGTTAAAATTTAGTTTTTATAACAAAGCCATCCAGACATTTAAATATTAAAGAAATAACCATCTTACATGGATTCTTCAAAAACCACAGAAAGATAAATTCCTTCCTTGCTGATAAAACTCCAATAAGAAAATATGATGAAAATAACAACAAATTGAAAATTACACCCTAATATCCCCTCAAATCTAGCAATATATACAGAAATTAATATGCCATTACTAAGTAGACTGGGTTCATTAAGCATAACATTTGCAAATTAATGCAATTCACCACAGTAACAGAATAAAAGAAAATGCGTAACTTCAAAAGTGGGAAAAAAATTTTTTTTTTTTTTTGGAGAGGAGAGGTTTTCGCTATAGGGCACGTGCGCTCGCCAGACAGAAAGAGACATAGAGACAGAAAGCGAGAAATCACCCCCCGGGGGGATGGCCACGCCGCAATCCCTTCTCCTCCATTCTCTTCTCAGGATCTTAGGCATGCACGCACACGCGTCCGGCGTGAGTTTTAAGCCACCGGGTCCAGGACGCGAACCTCAGTCGACTCCGTGGGAGTCCAGCGACATAGCCATTACACTAACTACTTGTTCCCAAAAGTGGGAAAAACATATGACAGAAATCAATCTCTGGGCTAGTCAATGGCACGGTGGTTAGTGCACCTGGATCCCACATGGCCAACTATGTTGTTCAGTCCTGGACCCAGTGGCTTGAAACAAAGCAAAACAAAAACACCCAACAGGGGCACATATGTGTGCATGCCCAAAAATCTGAAAGAAAGGTACAATGAAGAAAAGAGTGGCACGATCATCCTCATAGGAGTACTTTCTCACTCCCCTCTGCCTTTCTCTGTCCCTTTCCAGGAAATGCATGTGCCCTCTGGCAAATTGTGTGTGTGTGTGTGTGTATTTCCTCAACCTGATTAAAAAAAAAATAAAGTCTATAAAAACCTATAACCGACATATTTAAATATTGAATGCTTTCCACCTGTGATAGTGACTAAGACAGGGTGTGTAGTCTTCTAAATTTAGCGGCAATACTTGAGGTTCTAGCTATAGAAGTTAAGAAAAAAATGTATAAACACAGCAGCACAGTACGGGGGAGAGCAATAAATACTGGTTCTTATCAAGAATCATCACGAAGGGGGACCAGCAGTTAGCGTAATGGATATGTCGCTAGACTCCCATGTGGTTGAACGCGGTTCACGTCCCGGACCCGGTGGCTTAAAACTCACGTCGGGCGCGTGTGTGTGTGTGCCCAGGGTCCCGAGAGGAGAATGAAGGAGAAGGGATTGCGGAGTGGCCATCCCCCCTGGGGGGTGATATCTCGCTTTCTGTCTCTATGTCTTTCTCTGTCTGTCTGGCGAGCGCACGCGCCCTATAGCAAAAACCTCTAAAAAAAAGAATCATCAGGAAGGAAATTGTAGAGGAGATATGATAGAGTTCTCTATATCCTCCAATTCTCCTTGAGTAAATTTTTATAACCATACATGAATCAATAAACTAAGCTTGCTTTTTTTCCCCCAAGCTATTTAGGTGCTCAAGAAGAGTTATTACTAGGTCACTAATTTTTTAAAAATTATTTATTTAACTTTATTTATCCATTCATTCATTTTTATTTTGACCAGAGACACACACACAGACAGAAAGAGAGAGAGAAGGTGAGAAAGCAAGCCACCAGGTCCAGGATTTAAACTGTGGTCAGCCATGTGGGAGCATCCAGCACCTTAACCACAATGCCACTCGCTGGTCCCACTACGTCACTAATTCTTAGTATATCCACTGCTTTATAACAAAACCTTCATGTTATATTTCAGGCATTTTTTCCTATTAAATCCTAAGCAGGCCAGCTGATGATATGGAGGTCAAGGCATTGGATTCCACATGGCTGGCTATGTGGTTTGACTCCCAGAACCAGTGGCTTGAGAATCATGCCAGGCACATGTGTGTGCATGCCTAAAATCCCAAGAGGAGACTGGAGAAGGGACTGTGGTATGGTCATTTTCCCTGGGGAGTGATTTCTCACTTTCCCCCTCCCTCTGTCCCTCTCTGGCAAACACACTGCCCTATAGCAAAATAAATAAATAAATAAATAAATAAATAAAAATCCCGAGCAACTCCCAAACATAGTTATAAAATGAGGAGGCAGGCTGATTTGAGCTTCCCCTTACTTTTACACCTTTCCACTGGAAAACCTTCACAGTAAGACATGATTACATGTCACCCTCACTAATTCCCGATGGCCTTTCAGGCACTCTGATCATCAGACTTTTCTATGTACACTCAAATCATACAACATAGGCTAGTTCTAGACCATGAGTATAGTAAGCCCTCCATACACTACACTTAATTTACCAATTTACAGAGGTAAATTATTATATATTAATGCAAAAGGCTATTTGGAAAAATATTTTCCCTTGGCCTCCTGGAATATTTTCTTTGTATTTCAACATTATAAAGAGTACTTTTAAAGCTGTTAGCGGTACTTAGTTTCTATACCCTTTTCATATTTAACTTCCGAGGCTAAATGTCTACCTGTTTCTATTATTATAGCAAGCCAAGGGCTGTGATTTGCAGTTCCTTTTTTACACATACATGTATCTCCTAAAAAGGAAGTCGAGGACAGACTCTCACAAACCTGTGTAAGATAATCAGCGATGTATTCTGTTCTCAAGCAGTACACATTCTGGGCCGCAGCTTCTGCTACATTAATTCTGGAGTCATCTGGCTTCATTTTGTTAAAGTCAGAAAACAGATGTGTGGCCTCTCTAAATAAGGACACAGAATGACCGGGTAGCACCTAATGAAAACAATAGGTATCACAATTGATCAGTACCCAGAATACTCAAGGTGTGTATGTGCTTAATGACCATCTCGGAAAGCACAGAAAGTGAATAGCTGATGCACAACTGCCTTGGTTAGATAGTAATTCACGTAAAAATCCAGAAAATTGATTCAATACGAACCTTTGCTCCTCCTGACTGAAGAAGGCGTTTAAACCCTGCTTCTCGGGACTGATCAACATGTAAAATAACCTTCCACCCGCTGAATGCCCCCTACAAACAGAAAGCAATCAGTGTTGATATCATTTACAAAATAAATGGCAAAATAATATAATGCATGACTTATTAGTAGATTGAGTTTTACATCCACGAATAATAGCCTTATAACCTCTATTTTTTCCACAGTGCAATCTTTTCACAGCCATGGTATATGACACACAGCAGGCCATTAATACTTGAGGAATGAATGGGAACAAAATCTTTAATGACCAGGTAACACCAAAACAAAGCAGCTTGATGTATGTTTAATCTTTAACAGTATTTTCCTTTTTCTCACAATTAAATAGAGAACAACAATTAACAGAGCCAATGCAATTAAGGAAAGGAAATCCAGGCTAACAAAGATTAGAAGATATCAGAAAGCTTGAAATACAACATGAAAGACTGTCTAACTCAAAGGTTCTCAACACTTTTTGTGAACTATGGACCCTTTCTTGAAGGAATTTAGTAGCTTTAGGGTCAGCCTATGGTGTGGTGGTTAAAATGGCTGGATCCCATGTGACCAACTGCACAGTTCAAGTCCCTGGAAACTTGGGAAACAGGTTGAACACTTGTGTTTACATGCCCAGGATTCAAAAGGAGGGAGAAACTGGGGAAAAAATGATTGCAGTGTGGTCATTCCCCCATGGGGATGCTTTCTCACTTTCCATGTCTCTGATCCTCTCCAGTGAGTACATGTACCCTCTGGCAAAATTAAAAAAAAAAAAAAAAAAAAAAAAAAAAAAAAAAAAAAAAAAAAAAAAAAAAGAATAAATAAATGTGACAGCTGTACTGAGATGCAATTCTCATACCATATGAATGTTTTATTTTTAAACATTCAAAATAAAATATAAAGGGATACGAAGGAAACCATTTTATTGAAAGTTGTCCAAAATTAAAAATAAATTTATGTATAATATAATATATGGGCTTTATATTAAAGAATTAAATTACAAGACCCAGTGGTGAGTCTAATAACTACTATGATTTTAAGGTAGTGATAAACATAAGCAGAATTTTTTTTTCTATCTTTTCTGGAGGCTTCTGCCTTAGGGAGTGTGTACTCGCAGAGAGAGAAAGAGAGAAAGAGGGAAAGTGAAAAATTCCTAAGGGGATGACATACTGCAATCCCTTTTCCTCCATTCTCCTCCCAGGATCTTGGGCAACCACACAAATGCACCCAGCATGATGTTCAAGCCACCAGTCTAGAACTGAAACTGTGGTTGGCCATGTGGGAGTCCAGCAACATAACTGCTACACCATCTGCTGCCCCTCCCCCCACAGAGTATTTCAAAATGGTTACAATTATACTGCAAAACAAAAATATCTGATTTCTGTTGGTACAAAATCACAAATATGGTTAATAGTGTAATTTGTTGCCTTATTAATTAATTAATTAAAAGGAAATGCTAACTTGGAATTAGTAAAAATGAGAACACATTTTTCTGACATCCAAAGTATATAGCTTTCTAGGTTAAGAACCTCTGAAACTAGATGCTGAAAAGAAATCCAATATGGGTCACATTTTATACATTTCTAAAGAATAATTATTTTATTTAATTTTTAAAAGTATTATTATTTAATCTGACCACAGAGAGTGAAAGAATGAAAGAGGGAAACTGAGAAAGCAAGCCTCCAGGAAAAATTCAAACTGCAGTCAGCAGTCAGCCATGTGACAGTCTAGGCCCCTAACCACCATACTACCTGCCAGCCCACGCATATACACTGTCATTATTATTATTTTATTACCAGGGGGCGAGTATGCTCACCAGAAAGAGAGCGAGCAAGACAGGGAGAAATAAAAATTACCCCCTAGAGGGCCTATTCACACCACAATCCCTTCTTCTCCATTTCTCCAACCTTTTGAGATTTGGGACACACATGCACATGTATCGTGTGATCACCACGCCTCTAGGTAAAGATCCAAACAACGGTTAGCTTGCTCCCTTAACCACTAGGACATGGAGTCAGCAACATTATAGGGTGTTCAGAAAAGTCATGATGCATTTTTGCACAGAAAAACATAGAAAAAATACATCATGACTTGGCCAACAATGTAATATATATCTTACTATTAAACACAATTAGAAGAACTAAGAATTGGGGTCAGCAGATGGCGGGGTGGTTAAGGGCACTGGACTCCCCCATGGCGAATTGCAGTTCGAGTCCTGGACCTGTTGGCTTGCTTTCTCACTTTCCCTCTCTTTCTCTCTCTCACTCTGTTCAAATTTAAATAAAATTATTTAAATAATTCTTAAGAAAAAAAAAAAAAGACCCACTAAGAAATTAACATTAAGCTCAATTTAGAAGGCCCAACCTAAGTATATCAGTCAAAGAATAAAAGACAAATATGAAGCACTTCTGTTTGGTCAAATATATTTTCCTTAAAAATAATTCTGGAAGAGGCGCAATATTTAATGTCATGCATTTACGTATATAAGCATGCGTATTATTACCTCAACAATGCCTAATTCTTGCCTTTGCTGGATTTTTTTCCTCCATCTCATTGCTGCCAGTGCTAGTCTTCGCTGCTGTACATTGATTCCAGTCAGAACATCAAGTATGGAGCTACATCCCCATTCATAGTCTTCTTCCTAGAGGATTGATTGGTCCAACAACATTTTTTTGAAACTTGCATCTTTTTAAAGCATTATTTATATCTTCCATGAGTGAGATGGGGAGACACAGAGCACTCCCGAAGGGCCTGATGCCATGACCCACCCTGAGTTTCAGCTAGCTCCGGTCACAGGCATGCAGGTGGCTGGCATGCTTACAGAAGTCTCTGGGCATGAACCCGAACCTCCCGGTGTGGGTTTGCCCCTTTGAGTGTCACATGTTACTGCTGTGCCATCATCTGCTCCCCCATTTTGCCCAACAACCTTTTGAATCACAATATGGGGAGAGCCACTGTGCTGTGTTCAGATTTCTCTACTAGAAGAGCCCACAGTCTACACATTAGAGCTATACACTCAGTTATCATAAATACGTAGAGTATATACATGAGTATCATTTTATATGCATGCAGAATATGTTAATTTGGCTCGAAATAGTCAAGTATATCTGGTTTTTAACTAGGCATCAGAAATAATTGGTTGCACGGGTCGACTACGTGAGAGTCCAGCAACATAGCCATTACGCCCACTGCTGGTCACCCGGCCCCAACATGTAGAGTAAACCTTCACATGAGTTTGAGTACACACCTGCACGAAATGTCCAGCTGTCCTGCATGCTTCAAGGTAAGAGCGATGGAGTACCCACTTCCCAGCTGCCACTGACGCTAAATACTTCTCATTTCGAAGTGGGTGTCCCACAACAATGTGTGTGCACTTGGGATCGAAGCACTGCTTCTCTATCACCGATCCACCTGAGGCAGAGAAACATCAGCTGCACTTAACTGATACTCTTTTCAGGAAAAAAGTTTTTTCAACTATGTACACAAATGATTTGTAAACAAAACACCCTAAACAGCCTAAACCAAAGAACACTGTGTGTGTGTATACATGAAGTACCTTTTTTTTTGGAGAGGTTTTTGCTATACAGCATGTGCGGTCACCGGTAAGAGACAGACAGAGAGATAGAAAGTGAGAATCATCCCCCGGGGGGATGGCCGCGCTGCAATCCCTTCTCCATTCTCCTCTTGGGATCTTGGGAACATATGCACACATGCCCAGCGTGAGTTTAATCCACCAGGTCCGGGACTCAAACCATGATAGAGATCAGGGAGTTCAGTGACATAGCCATTACGCTAACTGCTGGTCCCATGAAATAAGTTTTATTATGAAAATTTAAAATATAAAAGTAGATAAAACAGTCAAATAAACACCTATACACTGGCTGCCTGGATTCTAAAATTAACAAAATTTTGCCATCCTAATTTCAATCTCCCATTTTTTCTTA
>NW_006206814.1:772235-784608 GCF_000334495.1 Tupaia belangeri chinensis
TATATATACATATATATATATATGAAACTAAAAATGGAAAATTATTGACAATAACATGTATGATTGAACCACAATGAAGTATATTCTGGATGGGAAATCACATTTTGTATGCTTTGACAATGCTCGGGAAATGAATGTAAATTAATTAATTAATTAAAAAATGTTTCAGAAGAAAAAAAAGTATAAGATAAAATTCCATACTATAAAACAAATTTATTCTGTGACTCAGAATACAGACTGATTTATTTATGCATATCAGCTAGCCACAGGTGCATCATTTACAATACAAAGGGTCACATAGTATCTATTATTATTTTTGGTTTTTACCACAGGGCATGTGCATGTGCCGGAGAGACAAGAGTGAGAGAGTGAGAGGGAAACTGAGAAATCACCCCCTTCCAGGGGGCAGCCATGTTACAATCCCTTCTCCTCCATTTTTCTCCTGGGATTTTGGGCACACACCCAGCATGAGTTTTTTTTGTTTGTTTGTTTTAAATTCTTTTAAGAATGATTTAATTTAATTTTATTTATTTACTTATTTTTTTAAATTTTGATCAGAGAGGAATAGGAAAAGAGAGGTAAAGAAAGAAAGCAAGCCACCAGGCCTAGGACTTAAATCACAGTTGGCCATACGGGAGTCTAGCACCCGTAGTCACCATGCCACCTGCCAGACCCTACCCAACCTAAGTTTTAGCACCAGATCCAGGACCTGAACCACAGTTGGCCATGTGAGTCCAGTGCCCTAACCACTGTGCCACCTGCTGGCCCTGATACAACATCTATAACGTCTCTCTGGGTTTAAACCTCAGAAACTCTCAGACTCCAAAAATCAGAGCAAAATCTGTACCATCTGCCTCTGCTTGCTGTCCTTTTTTAGATTAACTCTTTAATCTCTACTACTCTTGCCCAGAGTTTGCAGAAATGTAAAAAGCTCTATGAGATAAATACTTGAAGCCTTTCATCTTGGTGACTTCTGGGTAAAGCGCAGCAATTCTGACTAATAAGGTCAACTAATTTTTCAAGCCACTGGGAAACAAAATGTTCTATGTAAATAGTTTCTAAGAAACAGTTCTCAAATATATAAGTGTGTTAGACCAAAAAAAAAAAAAAACACGAGAAATGATATATATCATAGTTATTCACACCCTACAAAGGACAGCACTAACACTCTTCCTTGATGACTCACAGCCACTAATAAAAATAATCATTATGTTTTCTCGCTATCGAGCCGTCAGATTAAGTTCTCACTATAATTTCCGTAACTCTGTGAATTGTTTTGTCCTATATGGTGGGACCCAGAAACATAAGGAGATAAAACCTACCAGACACAGCTAGGCCGAATTGAGATGTTTGACAAGTATAACGTGTACCGATCTCAGAGACTCGGCACCAAAAAAGGAAAATAGCTCTTTGATATTTTATACTGAATACATGCTGAATGCTAATGTTTTGTACATGAAAAGATAAAATACATGTTTAAAATTAATTGCACCATTTTTTTTTTTTACACTTTTAAAGATATGGCTCCCAGAAAACTCAATGACACACATGGGTCATGTTCTATTTCTGTGGGACAATGCACAATGCTGCAACAGCACGTCGTCAGGTTACTGTTCTGGCCCGTCTAGGACACTGCTTCAAGAATGACTTCAGGTGGACAGCCTGACAATTAGGAGAACAAGAATAACATGACCCTATGGCCTGTGGTGAAGGGATCCAGATCCCATGTGGCCAACTGTGGTCCAAATCCCAGCCCTGGTGGTTTGAAAACCATGCCAGGGGCAAGTATGTGCATGCTCGAAAATCCCAATAGGATGGGGAAATGGTGATGGGATTGCAGCATGAGATTGCACACCCCACTGAGAGGTGTTTTCCCTCTCTGTCTAGCACATGCACCTTTCAGAAAAAAAAATAAAATAAGTTATGTAAGAACATAGTATGGGAGTGGGACTCGCACATAGTCGACCACAGTTCAAGTTTCGATTAAAACTTACACTGGCTACGTAGGCATGCACGCCAAAATCCCGAGGGAAAGAAAAAAAAAGTATCCTTGGGTAGTACTACACTTTCAGCTTCACTCATTTACGTTCTAAGCTAATTGTTTCACTGACTTCATCTGAGGTTTCGTAAAGCAGCTAAAGCAGCACAAGGGACTCATTTTTTAAATCTAGTGAGTGTGAGAGAGACACAAACCCTCCACACAGGATCTGGCTACGAGTGCTCCCCTTCACCTTCGTCTACTCCTCCAGTCTGTCAACACTTAGGCTAATGGGTCTGGGGATCCAGACAAAGGTTGCCACTTGGGACCCCCTTCCCTCAAGCAGCACATCACTGCTATGCCACGGAGCCGGCCCTAGCATGGGAGTTCTTAAATCTTAACTACTGGCTTCAGTTTGAAATTTAAAAATCTCTAGTCTTTCATCATGATCTCGGGCCAGCAGGTGTAGTCGTTGAAGCACCTGACTCACAGAGTTGTTCCAGCCCAGACCTGGCAGCTTGAAATTCACACTGCGAGTGTGTGTGTGCGTACCCCAAATCCTGAGAGAATGGAGGAGGACTGCAGTGTGGCCCGCCCCCTGGGGGGGTGATTTCTCACTTTCCCTGTCTCCAGCAAGCACACACGCCCTATAGAAAAACAAAACAAAAACTCTAAAAATATAAAATAAATTTCATGATCCAGTGACTAATTTTTTTGGGGGCGGGAGGGTCAGAAGGCATGCGCATACACAAGAGAGACAGAAAGAGCACGCCCTCCAGCGGGGCTCGATCACAGCGCAATTCCCATTCTTCAATCACTCCTCACTGTCAGGATCCTGAGCACTCATGCTCAGCATGTCTTTCAAGCCACCAGGGCCACAATTCAAACGAGTCAGCAACACGGACTCTAACCACCTCTGTGTGGGATCTGGCTACCTTGCGCAGCGCTTAGCCACTGCACTACCAGAGGGCTCAGTACGGTGACTGAAGATTTAGATGAAAGCTTCGTAAAATCAAAGGTCCAGGGCTGACTCAATCTATATCCCAGCCACGTTAATCATATCGTTTCTTGATTTCTAGACCTTAACAATGTTATCAATGTTGGTTACATTTGACTTTCCAAATAAGGTACTGATTGGGCACATTGTTGGTTTAAGTGAAATAGTGGTACCTAGTTTTTCAATCAAGTGACAGTAATCAATACGTTCTTGAGGATTCAGAGATGACAACTGAAATATGTACTGTTTTTTCAATTCTTCACAATTCTCCTCCATCGTCGTAATCTAGAACAGAAGAGCTCTATTTTAGAAAATATTAACATTAAAAAAGTTACCACATGTACATTTCCTTTATAGTGGTCTTCTGAGTGATCAAACATATAAATAATTTTAAAAATGCAAAGAGATACAGTTTCCAACATGTGGGGAATCTTCAATATTGATACCAGCAAGTTTCCAATGTAACATGACGATATGACCCAAGGATCGACAAACCTTTTCTCCAGGGTGTGGAGCTACAGGTGGGTTGGCCAGGGGGAAGGCAATACTGGGGGCTTGAGGCGTAGGGATCAGATGGCCATCTTTTACCGGAGTCCCTGGCTCTTCAGGGATGGGGTGTTTGGGGACTTCAGTCACACACACATTTCCAGGATCACAGACAGCTGAAGGCAATAAAAGGCTGCAGTATAATATTAGCCAAATACAATGAAGAACCAATTCCAGGAAACACTCTTAGTTAAGATGAAAGTGATTGCAAAATCTAGAATGTAAAAGGCACAGCAAAAGACGTCTCTATTTCTGTAGTTTATAAATAAATGTGATTCATTAGCTTTAAACGGGCAAATGTATTACCCATGGGCTTCTCTGAACCCTTTAATTTTTTTTAAAACGTTTTTGACATGGGGAGTGTGCGCTCACCAGAGACAGACAGTGAGAGAAAAAGCAAGAAATCACCCTCCAGAGAGGATGGCCACACCCCAATCCCCTCCCCTCCATTTTCCTCTCAGGATTTGGGCACGCACACACACGCACCCAGTATGATTTCTAAGCTGTCAGGTCTGGGACTCAAACCGTGCTTGGCCATGTGGAAGTCCAGTGCCTTAGCTACTATACCACCTGCTGGTCCCTCCCAATCCTTTCTTTAAATACCAAGCTTCTATCAATAAAGTGTAACCAAGATTTGTAACCTAAAAATGAAAGCAACTCCACACTTAGAAAAAAATTCATTAGAATCAGAGATAAATCTATACATCTAGGGTAGAGAAATGATCTTGGAATAAGAAAAAGAAGAGAAAGGGGTTAAAAAAAAAAGAGATATGAAGCATTCCATTTTTGAGGCAAAGAAGAAAATAGGAAATTCAGAAAGGAACTCATACAATCCAAGAACAAATGTGCTGAGCAGAATTCACAACACAAAGAAAATCCAAATATTAACTTTACACATTCAAAAACACTAGACTGAAAGGACAATGGGTGGGGAGAATTATGTCTGGAAAGAATATTTCATTTTAAACCTCCAAATTTAATGACCAAAATATAATTTCAAATTACTGACAGAGTACCTTGTTTAAAATGATTTTTCCTACTCTTATGTGTAAACCAAAATCAGAAAGATCTGCTAAGTTTTGTTTTCATAGTCAACTCAAGAGAACCTCGTCGCCCTTACCTGTTATTTTGAAGAGGTCAACATGCACATACAAGGGAACACATTCTCTCCCCTTACCTTGTTCAGCAATTCCTAGACCCTGTAAAGGCTCTTGGAACGGAGAATCCTCCAATTTTTTAATGTCAACCTGAAGCTCAGAGTACTGTGTAGGACAACTAGGCCACTGCAAATTGCTGGCGAGCCTTGCTCTTTCCTCCCTTGCTGTAGGATCATCCCAAATGATCTGTTCATTTTGGGAGGGCTCTGTGTTGACATCGGGCACCGTTTGACGAGACTGCCTAAGGAATAGAAGTGGTAATTTAAAACAGACAGGCCAAGCCCCCAGGGGGTTCTCTCTCTCTCTCTCTCTCTCTCTCTCCAGCAAGGTCATACACCCTATAGAATGAGAATTTTTTCAAAAAAAAGGCCTCATAAAATAAGTTAGCATAAGATAAATACAGTTCAATTAATCATTTAAAGACCATACAATTAGAGATTTTTCTTCTATCAGAAGCAAGGTGAATTTATGCTACTGAACTTGTCACATCCACTAAGATCTGTAATCATCTTTCCTAGAAGATAAATTCAGAGAATATAAAGTGCACGTGTAGTTCTAGTAATAATTTAACTCTATTTCCCCACTGATTTTTTGAAGCCCCCTTGTACTATATCATATTGATACTACAGAACAGAAAGGACTGCCCAATGAGTCCATTTCAAATGAGACAAATGGGTCTTTTTCCCTTAGGGGAAGAAGGAAGAAGTATTAATCATGCCTCACTCTGAAGCAGGAACGTGGAGTAGGACAAACCTCTGCATCTGTTTCCTGCCTGCGAGTAAGAATTCTTGTTTTTACTTTATTTATTCATTTACTTATTTACTTCAACTTGACCAGAGAGGGACAGAATGAGAAAGTGAGAAAGTGAGAGAGAGAGAGAGGAAGAAAGGAAGATGCCTGGTCCGGGACACGAACTACAGTCAGCCATGTGGGAGTCCAGCACCCTTAACCACCACGCCATCTGCCAGCCCCTCAAGTAAGAATTCTAAAACCACTTGGAGCATGAGGGGGAAAGAAGCTAAGCTGGGAAGGAGAAATTGCTACTCCAGACTTGTGCTTCATAAACCTAACTGAGGGAATTGCACCAGCAGGCATAAGGAGCTTCTGGGCCAGCCTGTGGCCTCAGTTATGGGAGACAGAACCCACATGACTGATTGTAGAGTTCGAGTCCTAGAACCAGTAACTTGACAAACAAGCCAGATAGCTGTGCATTTGGGTCCAAAATCCTGAAAAGGAGAAGGGACTGCAGCATAGCCATGCCCTATGGAGAGTGCTTTCTCATGAGCAAACATGCCCTCTGGCAAATGAAAACAAAAGACCTTCCTTTCAAGTCATCCAGTCTTCTTGTCATCGGAGACAGATACACACCTCAGTGCCTCTAGGACTCTACTTCGACCACTGCGAGCAGAGCGGGCACTATCGGGCGTTGAGGAAGCACTGTTACAGCCACTCCTTGAGAGAGAAGTCCTCTGCCCTTGGGGTCTCACTAGTGATGTTGCAGACATTATCTCCTGAAGCTGCTTTTGGAAGTTCTCTCTCATCTCCAAGGCCTGTGTCAAAGCTGGAAATAAACATAAATACCCAAAGTGAGCTTCTCTTCATCATTAAAAAAAAAAAAAAGAAAAAAATAGGGCATGTACGCTCAGCTAGAGAAAGACAGAAGGGAGAGACAGGAGGATGGCCGCACCAGTCTCTTCTCCTCTGTCCGCTCAGGATCTGGAATGCGCAGGACACGTGCTCTGTGAGTTTCTCAAGCTGCTGGGTCCAAAACTGAAACCACACAGTTGGCCATGTGAGATCTAGTTGCCTTAACAACCACATCAGCTGGTCCTTTCTTCCCCATATCTTACATATATTTTGTCTAGATCTGGCCAAAAACAAATGTGACATAACATGTGCTAAATACTCACGATAGGCTACAGTAAGGTAGAAGGCTCTGAATACTGCAGAACAGAAAGGCACTCTTTACCACAAGGACGCGGTCTCAAAGTCAGGAAGGCCTCGGAAGGGATCTCACCAGGACTTACAGGATGGCAACCTTCTGCAGAGCTCCCTGTCTGCTTCTGACCCTCTCTCGTCGTATTCACAACTCAGGGATGCACCATAGCTATTTGTGTGTTACCTGATTTTCCCCAACAATTTCTGAAACAACAGACTACACATATTTATCTTTGATTACTTTGTAAACTAATCACTAGAGTAGGTACTAAATAGCTATCGCTAGGCGCCAGCAGATGGTGTAGCATTTACATCACTGGACTCCCACGTGACCAACTGAGGTTCTGAGTCTCAGACCTGGTAGCTTGAAACTCACACTGGTACCTTGTGCATGCATATCCAAGATCCTGGGAGGAGAATGAAGGAGAAGGGACTGTGGCGTGGCCATTTCCCTTGGGGGGGAACGGGTTTCTCACTTTCCCTCTCACTGTCTCTCTCTCTCTGATGAGTGCACATGCCCTAAGGCAAAATCCTCTACATAAATAAATAAAAATAAATAAATATTTTTAGAATGAACAGAGTGGGACTAATAAAATAAGAAAAAGCTGTAAGGAAAATAGAAAATAAAAATACAATGAGTAAGGGAAATAGAAAATATCAATCTTTGAAAAGAGGACTCCTAGGGTCTGCAGGTGGCATGGTAGTTAAAGTGCTAGACTCCCACATGGCCGGTTGTGGTTTGAGTGCCGGGCCTGGAGGTCAGGGAATCACACTAGCCGCATGTCCGTGCAAGCCCCAAATCACAGGAGGACAGCAGAGAAGGGACTGTGGCATGGCCATTACCCTGGGGAGTGACTTCTCACTTTTTCTCTTTCTCCTGCAGCACGCGTGCCCTATGGCAAAACAAAGACACCTACATATAAAAATTACTCAGTGCAACACTATAACAAGAAATGAGAAATAACCTAAATGCCCATCAACAGAGGGTGGCCAAATACAGGTTGGTTATTCATACAATGAATACTACAGTTGCAAAAAAAAAAAAAAAAAAAAAGCAGCTCCTTATCTACTAGTAGGAAATATGCTCCAAGTAGAACTGTTCAACAGAAAGATCAAGGTCTCAAACGGCTGCACAAAGGTCTACTACTTACATATTTCTGTTAGAAAAGATGGGAAAAATGCCCATTTATGATTGCAAACACATAAAACAGCTCTAGAAGGGTATACAAGGAACTAGTAACATTGGGAGGCTAGGAGTAAGGGTGGGAGAGACTCTTCATACTCTTTGTATCTTTAAAAACCATGTACATATGTTAAACTAGATTTTCACACATAATAAAACTTCTTGAAAGAAATCACTAAAAAGAATGAATCGAAGAACAATTTTTGAAAAAACTTTTTGCCAGAGGGTACACGTGCTTGAGAAAGAAACAGAGAGAGAAAGTGAAAAGGCATCTCCCAGAGGGGATGGACAAGCTGCAACCCCCTTTCCTTGGTCTCTCCCTTCTTTTAGGGTTTTGATTTGCATATACAAATGCCCCATATGTTTCTAAAGTCACTGGGTCTGGGACTTGAACCATAGTCAGTCATAGGGGATCTAGCTGCCTTAATCACACCACTAGTTGGCCCCCAAAAAACAACTTTTTAAAAAATCACCAATCCTGGGACCAGCAGTTCGCATAATGGCTATGTCGCTGGACTCCCATGTAGTCGACCGTGATTTGTGTCCCGGACCTGGTGGCTTAAGACTCACGCTGGGCACGTGTGTGTGCATGCCCAAGATCCTGAGAGGAGAATGGAGGAGAAGGGATTGCGGCGTGACCATCCCCCCGGGGGGTGATTTCTCGCTTTCTGTCTCTTTGTCTCTGTCTGTCTAGCGAGCACATGCGCCCTATAGCAAAAACCTTTCCAAAAAAAAAAATCACCAATTCCTACCTACCTTTAATGAATAAGGTCATACCACACCAACTCTGTAAATTATCCAGTTTCATAAATTTCACAAGTTTCATACTTAAGTCACTTAAAGCTTTACACATTATCACTTTATGATCAGCATGAAACCATGAACTGATTCTCAAATATATGCCTTGCTTGTATTTAGCAGCATAGAAAATTTTATTTTTCCAGCGGATATAAAGACAGCATAGAATGAGGCTAGCAGGTGGTGTGGTGGTTAAGGTGTTAGAATTCGGACATGGCGGCTTGATTTCTCATCTCCCTCTTTCTCTGGCAAAACTCATGTGATAAAAAAACAAATAAAAAACTAATAAATTAAATAAATTTTCTTTGACAAAAGAAAGCATATATTTTACAGGAAATATATTTGAAAAAAATGTGTAACTTAACATACTTACCCCCTTTAGAGTCAGTTTTTCCACTTCCATGTGATGGTGCTGATTCTTTATCACTGGTGCTCATAACATCTATATCATTTTCTTCTAAAAGCAAATGATCTGGCTATCAAAAGTGAAAAATGACAACTCCTCAAATCATGCCACTGCGTAAGGTTTCACAGCAATGTACGGTTATACACCCACACGTCTAGTCACAGGTAAGTGCACCCTCTGCATCACCTACCTCGCCATCCTTGGCTGCAGAGACAGGCAAGAGCAGGCAGCTGGTCCGGGGTCTGCCATCTTGCACTGCACTGATATCCAAACTCATTTTGGGATTGTAAGTATGTGGGTAAAGAGATTCGGGAAGATGTTTATATTCTTGGGCACACTGGAATACAATGGCATGCTTTAAACAGGACTGAACGAATTCTAGTGAATAAACGATATTAAGCTGGATAAGGACGGCCAATACACTGGGTTGCTGGAAAAGTCATGATGTATTTCTATGCAAAAAAAAAAAATGTGTCATGACTTTTCCAACAACCCAATATTACAAAGATGTTAAAAGTTCACCAAAAAGTTTTCAAAAGTAATTTACCCTGAAATGTTCCCATCACACAAACGAGAATTTGTCCTCTTTTTAAATGTCATAACTACTGAAGCATAAACTCTTAATTCTATTTCTATGCTTTCACCAAGGTCTAATTATGGTCCAGGGAATGCCCAGGAAAAAAAAGAAACACAGTCTAACCTGTATTAGTATGCTAAACATTAATTCTCCTCATATTGTCATAAAATTCTCATTCATATTTAGTAAAGAATCAAGAGAATCAGAAAGAGTACCCATTAAAGATCTGTCAAGTACAATATTTACACCAAAGCAATGACGCGTGCACAGCAATACAAGACATCATCAAACCTGTTTACGTAAGCTCAGAGTCTGAGTTTTTTCTCTATGCAAACATTTGAACAGTTACAAAATGTTTTAAAACAACTTGCCCGAGGGTGCACACATTTGCCAGAGAGAGAAAGGAGGGGAGACGCCCCTCAAGGCGCTGTCATCACACCACGATCCCATCTCCATCTCCCCATCTGGTTGTGATTTGGACACACACGGTATGTACCTGGCATGTTTTTCAAGCCCCGAGGGGTCTGGTATTTGAACAATGTAGCTGGCCCCATGGGATTTGGTTCTCTTACCCAGTAGGCCACGGGACTGGCCTCCGTATACATTTTTAATGAACAGAAAGGGGAGGGGAAAAGAGCATTGCTTACATCTAAAAGCCAGTGCTCAGAAACAATGTGTACTCCTCTTTCTTTTACAGATTTATACTCTCGATTGCTGTCATTTGGCCGTCCTTGGTAGATGAAATGGGTCACTGTATCATCAAAATTCCACCTGAATAAAAACAAATACGAAAGCACAAGTAACTAAGAAAAACATTCACAGTAGTTTAAGATCATCCTTACTCACTGTGAACAGAAGATTCTGGCCTTCACAAAACTTGCAGAACTAGAGTGGGCAAGGACACTAAATTACAGTTGTTGGTTTTGTTTCTGATAAATCTTAGGCATAGAGCTCTAAGTACAGAAATGCAGAGCGGTTTAGAAGGGGAGTCTTTAAAACACTTTCTTGGACCAGCAGTGGTGCGGTGCTTAAGTGGCTGGATCCCACGTGGCCGGCTATACAGCTTGAGTCCTGGACCCAGCGGGTGAGCACACACTGGGTTCATGTGCGCACATGCCTGAAATCCCAAAAGGAGGGAGAGATGGGAGACAAAGGACAGCGACGTGGCCATTCGTCATGGGTGGTGCTTTTCACTTTCTCGCTCTGTCTCAATCTATCGAGCACACACGCACATGTACCTTCTGACAAATTGAAAAAGAAAACCACATAAATCTTAGGAAAGTCCTGGGTGCACCTCCCAGAGCCCCTGAGCATGTTGGGTGCACACATGCCTGGCTGCGATCCGGGCTGCTGAGACTGGGATGGACTACAATGTGAAGACCCTGTTAAAGGTGCCTCTCTCTGCGTCTCTGTCTCTCTCTTATGGAAGAAATAAACTTTAAAAAAGCCTTGCTGTAAGTTCCATTTTAAGTCTTACACAAAGTCTACATTCAAACAGATGATCCAAAGCAGTATTCAATTCTGACACATCTGTAACCTCACGGGGCTGCTTTGAGAGTGAAATGAGACAATGCCCAGGGACTGGCAATAAGCAGTATAGTAATAGGTATTTAATATCACATTATAGTTATATACATAATACGAACATTAGGTAGAAGTTTTGCTATTACACGACAGACACATTAAACACGAAGATGTGTATTTATAATTATCACATTTAAAAACTAAGATTTTTTTTTTTTTTTTTCTATAGGGCGTGTGCAATTACCTGAGAAAGAGAGAGAAAGTGAGAAATCAACCCCCAGGGGTGATGGCCACACTATAATCCCTTCTCCTCCACTTTCCTCTCAGGGTTTCAGGCCTGCACCCAGACATGCCCAGTGAAATGGGCCATGAGGGACCCAGTCACATTACCCTCCATGCTACCTGCTGGCCCCAGACAATTTAAATTCTTACATTCTCCTAACGTTATTTCTCTATCAAATAGAAAACTGAGAAAAGACTAAGGGAGAAGAGGAAACTAACTGCACCAAACCCTTTATTATATTAACTACATCACTTGTACAGCCAGTCGTGATGTTGTGTGCGCATGCTGATGCAGAGATCCATAACTCTGGCAGTGCAGACAGTGGAGGGCAGGTCGGCTCAGGACTGGCCAAGCTAGGTGGGACTCTCAGTCCCTGGCATTAACATCATTTATGTAGAGATCTGTTTCTAGCTTAGGCTGTCAGGTGGAAGGAGATTTGATAATCTGTCTCCAAAGTCTTTTTTTTTTTTTTGGAGAGGTTTTTGCTATAGGGCGTTTGCGCTCGCCAGACAGACAGAGAGACAGAGAAACAGAAAGTGAGAAATCACCCCCAGGGGGGATGGTCACACCACAATCCCTTCTCCTCCATTCTCCTCTCGGGATCTTGGGCACGCACGCACACGCGCCCGGCGTGAGTTTTAAGTCACCGGGTCCGGGATTCGAACTGCAGTCGACTATGTGGGAGTCCAGTGACATAGCCGTTACGCTAACTGCTGGTTCCCTCCAAAGTCTTTTAAAAGACCGTCTGTTTTTAAGAACTGGTTTCTCTATGTTGCCCAACCTGGCCTTGAACTTGTAACCCTCCTGCTCAGTTTCCCAAGTCGTGGGTATGACTTTTTTGTTGGGCTGCATATCACCATGCCAGGCAAAAAAGACCACCTTAATCCAGGAGCATTCCTAGAGTATTATCACTCAGAGGAGGGTTATCATCTGGGTATCGCTAAGGAAAAACAAATGTGGCCTCAGACCCAGGTATACACCTACAC
>NW_006206814.1:784639-785489 GCF_000334495.1 Tupaia belangeri chinensis
CGCTTCTTAAATACAGTGATTATTTTAGATCGTACTGATCATTCATAGACCAAGTTCCTAAGACAGTGAGTGAAACAAAATAGGTTTTCAAATATTTGTTGACTGTTCCTGAAAAAGTACACACGTAACAGTGAACTGACATTTGAATATTTTCAAGAAATGTGGTAAAATTGGGGCCAGCAGATGACACCGTGGTTACATTGCTGGACTCCCACGTGGCTAACCAGTTTGAGCTGCAGAGCCAGTGACTTGAAAATCACACCGTGTGCATGTGTGCTCAAGATCCCAGAAGTAGGGATCACAGCATGGCCATCCTCTCTGGGGAGTGATTTTTCACTTTTCCTCTCACTCTCTCTGTCTCTCGCTGGTGAAACAACGTGCCCTAAGGCTAAAACCCAGTTAAGGCACCGGACTCCCATACGGCTGATCACGGTTTGTGTCCTGGATCTGGTGACCTGCCTTCTCATTTTCTCTCTCTCCGCACCTATAGTAAATTAAAAAAAAAAAATAATAATAATAATAAATAAATTTTTAAAAAAATTCTTTAAGTCAGGTAGAGAGATTTTGTAGATAATGACAAAATAAAGGGAGTCGCGATTGGCGTTAATGGCAATATCGCTGGACTCCCATGTAGTCGATCATGGTTTAAGTCCCAAACCCGGCAGCTTAAACTCACACCAGGTGTGTGTCCAGAGAAGGGACTGTGTCTCCAGAGACTCTGTCTCCATTGAAGGGACTGTGGCATGGCCATCCCTCCAGGGTGTAATTTCTTGTTTTCTGTCTCTCTGGCAAGCTCACGCACCCTACAGCAAAAACCTCTCCAAAAAAAAAAAAAGAAAGAAAGAAAAGA
>NW_006206814.1:785627-822979 GCF_000334495.1 Tupaia belangeri chinensis
AAGCAGGATACTAAGGAGAAGAAACCTGAAGCCAAGAAGGCTGATGCCAGTGGCAAGGTTAAAAAGGATGACCCCAAGGCTATAAAGCCCAAGAAGGGGAAGCCCCATTGCAGCTGAAACCCTGTCCTACTCCGGGGCATCGGCAGATATTCCCGGTCTGCCATGTATTCCAGGAAGGCCATGTACAAGAGGAAATATTCGGTCACTGAATCCAGGATTGAAAAGAAAAAGGAGAAAGTTCTTGGCGACTGTCACAAAACCAGTTGGTGGAGACAAGAATAGTGGTACCCAGGTGGTTAAACTGCGCAAAATGCCTAGGTATCATCCTACTGAAGATGTGCCTCAAAAGCTGTTGAGCCACAACAAAAAACCCTTCAGTCAGCATGTGAGAAATCTGCGAGCCAGCATCACTCCTGGGACCATTCTGATCATCCTCACTGGATGCCACAGAGGCAAGGGAGTGGGTTTCCTGAAGCAGCTGAGCAGTGGCTTGCTACTTGTAACTGGACCGCTGGTTCTCAATCGAGTTCCACCTTGTAGAACACACCAGATATTTGTCATTGCCACCTCCACGAAAATAGATATCAGCAAAGTAAAAATCCCAAAGCACCTTACCGATGCTTACTTCAAGAAAAAGAAACTGCGGAAGCCCAGACACCAGGAAAGTGAGATCTCCGACACAGAGAAGGAGAAATACGAGATTTCAGAGCAGCACAAGATTGATCAGAAAGCTGTGGATTCACAAATTTTACCAAAAATCAAAGATGTTCCTCAGCTCCAGGGCTACCTGCAATCCGTGTTTGCCCTTACAAATGGAGTTTATCCGCACAAATTGGTGTTCTAGATTTATTTTTGCCAAGAACCTAATTAAATAACTGATCATATATAAAAAATAAAAAATAAAAGTTTCCTTGTAGTTCCAATTGCTTTAGGACTCCTAATATTCTTAGGCCACATCACCTCCAAACAGAACGATGAGCTAACTACCTGTATTCTGCTCCCAGAGAGGCTGCAATTCCATTTAGTTCGCTCTGCCTCTTAATGAGTTTTTTACTAACACATACTACCGCCTTGTGAAGTGGCTTTGGAGCTTCTTCCTGTCCACAGAAAAGAAAAGAAAAAGATTAGCCATTATTGTTTGAAATATTTTATCTAGGCCTTCCTTTTAATTAGGGAATTTACTCTACCTTCTCGGATTGGGCATCCTTTAGTTGAGGGCTGGCAGAAAGAGCCACAGTATTTCGAGAGCTATTTGCCAAAGCGAGTTTCAGATTTCTAACGATGACTTCTGAGAGCGGTGTGCTCAGTTTCCTTTTCTGTTGACTGGGACCTCCTGGAGTTTCCAAGGCTGCAAGTGCATCCTACAGGTATGAAAAGACAGAGAAAAAGAAGAAAAAATTGTGCTTTAATTTTCCATTCTCTTACACTGATGAGATAAAGTATCTTCATGCATGTTTAATATTTGTTCTTAGTTTTTTGACACCTGTTCCTATGTCCTTTACCCAATTTTCTATTGGGTTGTATTTATTTATTCATTCATTCATTAAGAGAGGTTTTTTCTATAGGGTGCGTGCACTTGCGTGAAAGACAGAGAGAGAGAGAGAGAGAGAGAGAGAGAGAAAGCGAGAAATCACCCCCTGGGGGGGATGGCCACGCTGCAATCCCTTCTCCTCCATTCTCCTCTTGGGATCTTGGGCACTCACGCACACGCACACAGCCTGAGTTTAAGCCACCGGGTCTGGGACTCGAACTGAGGCTGACTACATGGGAGTCCAGCAACATAACCATTATGCCAACTTCTGGTCCCAGGGTTGTATTTTAAAATACTCACTTACGGGAACCAGCAGTTAGCGTAATGGCTATGTCACTGGACTCCCACGTAGTCAACCGCAGTTCATGTCCCGGACCCAGTGACTTAAAACTCACACCGGGCGCGTGTGCGTGCGTGCCCAAGATCCCGAGAGGAGAATGGAGGAGAAGGGATTGCGGCGTGACCTTCCCCCCTGGGGGGTGATTTCTCGCTTTCTGTCTCTATGTCTCTCTCTGTCTGTCTGTCTGGCAAGCACACGCGCCCTATAGCGAAAAACCTCTCAAAAAAAAGAATACTCACTTACATGAATATAATTTTGCACTTACTGTATGCATCAGGTGCATCTGTGTCCACTGTGATATGATAGCCACATACCTGTTCTCAGCTTGTCATCTGTCAAATTTTTGTTAGGGACAATCTCTGAATGCTGTCAAATTTATATGAATCTTTTATATGTGTTAGGATGTTGGTTATAATTTAGAAAGGCTTTCTTCACACTGAAATTATTTAAAAACAATCTTTCTCATGACTGGTTTTGGAAATTTTATGGGCTCATTTCTTATATTTAAATATCTGATCATCCAAACTTTGTTCTAATGTAAAATGTGAGCTTTAATCCCAATCTGATGTTTAATTATATGTATGTCTGAACTGAATGCCATTTTTACCATACAATAAATCTCCTACCTGTGGGGGGTAATCTTTTGCATTGGTTTAATTACTTATGTGATAATAATACAGTTAAATGCAGCAACTTTATAGGAGGTTTTAGTAACTGGTAACGCTAATACTTTGCCTCAATGATTTTTTTCTAGATTTTTCACACAATTTCTACTTCCATTTTAAACAGGACTTAAATACCAATATGGATCTTTATGATCCTTGGTCTATTCTGCAGAAACACAGTAGGTCTCTCTATAGGCTGAAGCTTTGTTTTCCCTTCTCTTATCGACATCACTACCTGGATCTCTGCTGGACCCATCACAGCAATATGCAATTATTGCTTCTATCTTAAAAACGAAATAGTCTTCCTCTTTTAAACGAATTATTTAATTTTATTTATTGTTGTTGTTTTTACTGGGTTTTTTTGGTTTGTTTTACTGTTGTCTTTTCACTGTTAATTCACCAAAGAGAGACAGATCGAGGGAAAGTGAAAAAGCAAGCCGCCAAGTCCAGGACTCAAACTGCAGTCAGCCATGTGGGAGTCAGGCACCTTAACCACGATGCCACTGGTGGTCCCCCAAATAATCTTATCTTGAGACTACTACGTCCTACACCACCTACAATCCCATTGCTCAACTCCCCTTTACAGCAAGATGCAAAAAGCACTCAATGTCTCCAATTCTCACATTCCTCTATGAACCCATCCTGACTTCTACCTCTACCATAATTCCAAAACCATTCCTGTTACAATCATCAGTGGCCTTCACAATGCTAAATCCAGTGTTCAATTTTCTGTTCTCACCTTTCTTTTTTCTTTTTTTTTTGAGAGGCTTTTGCTATAGGGTACGTGCGCTCACCAGAAAGACAGAGAGAGACAGAGAGACAGCAAGAATCACCCCCCAGTGGGGATGGCCATACCGCAATCCCTTCTCCTCTATTCTCGTCTTGGGATCTTGGGCACACACGCACATGTGCCCGGCGTGAATTTAAGCCACTAGGTCTGGGACTCGAACCGCAGTCGACTACGTGGGAGTCCAGTGATACAGCCATTATGCTAACTGCTGGTCCCATGTTCTCACCTTTCTTGATGTTTGAGAAGCACCAGACATAAGCTAAACTCTCCTGAGTCTTGGAAATACCTCTCTGATCTGGTCTCTAACACAATTTGCAGCTTTCCTCCTCACTCCCCTTGCCTCCTACTCTCTTGGCATCTATTCTCATAGGACTTTAAATATTATCTGCAAACTCAGAATCCAAAGGATAGCAACCAAAAACCAAAATAAGGATGAGGACCATTAGTTGAAGTATAAACAAACATTTTATTTTCTAACGAAGTAGAAAAATGCAATTAGAAATAGTAAAAGAGAGGGGCTGTTCAATCGGCTTCGTGGCTAAGCAAACTAGATCCCATGTGGTCGAGCAGTCCGAACCCGGGCCCCAGCAGGCTTCGAAAGCTTAAATCACAGCAAGTGCATGTGTGTGCCAGAGCGAAACCCCACCACGGTGTAGAAATGGAGATGGGGTTGAAGGATGATCATGCCCGCTATGGCTCTTTCTCCTCCTCCATCTCTCTGCCTGTCTCTTTCTGGCCAGTAATTTTCCCTCTGGCCAAAAAAAAAGAGAGAGAGAGGGGAATAAAAAGAGAGAAAAGGGGGAAGCAGAATAAAGTCGGCTGTAATAGAGTCAAAGAAACCTAATTTAAAACTGACAAATAAAAGGTTAAGTTAAAAAGGGCAGTAAGGGCCCTATAAAAAATACAACAGGCCCAGAACAAGGAGGCGGCAAAAAGAGTTGCCAGGGGAAATAGAAACACACCAATACAAGAAACGAAAACAGTCAAATGAACAAAAATAGGACATTTGCTATACCTCTCTGATGTGTATCAATTAAGAGTTAAGTATAAATAAAAGGCAGGTGTGTGTGTGTGTGTGTGTATGTGTGTGTGGTCTAATAAATGGTGTTATAATTTGAATATTATCCCAGAAACTCATGTGTTAAAATTAGGCTGTGGTGGGATTAAAAGGGTAGGGCCTTGGGGAGGTGATCAGGATCAGGTACGGTCATCAGGGTGGATCCCTTCGATTGCATACAGATGGGTTTCTAAGGCCAGGATGAGGCGGACATGGACAGATACAGCCCTGACCTTGACTCTCCAAAACCTCAAGTTGAATAAAGCCCTATTCTTGAGAAATTATCCAGGATGGTATTCAGTTCATAATGGCAGAAAAAGAGATTAAAATAAATGGTCAATTTTCTGATTATTCCATAGGCTCTCCTAGCTTTTGACTAAAAGAATTCAATGACAACTTCCAACCTCATTCTGAAGAACTACTGATAGCGCTGCTTTATGTTCCACAACACCAGATACTGCTCAACAAAGTGTTAGCTCTGAACAAGGAAATGTTCTTTAGAAAAAGAACATTCACTTATTACATTACTTACATATTTCATAAAAGACAGACAGATTAGGACCCATGGTAGCATCTTGCTGCGTTGTGGTCCTCCTCCCAGCCTTCCAGTGGCCAGGAACACAGTGCACTTGTAGGCGTGTTCAGGCTGACCTGGGATCCAAACCCATGGGTTTCCCATGTGGCTCCAGCATCATGGCAGTGCCCTACCAGTTAGTGCCACCATGGCAGGACCAATGATGCAATCAGTTTTTTTTTTTTTTTTTTTTTTAGAGAGATTTTTGCTATAGGGCACATGTGCTAGCCAGAGACAGACAAAGACAGAGAAAAAGTGAGAAAGCACACCCCCCGCCCCCCGGGGGAACGGCCACACAACAATCCCTTCTCCTCTATCCTCCTCTCAGGATGTGGGCAGGTACGCACATGCACCTGACACGAATTTCAAGCCACTGGGTCCGAGACTTGAACCATGGTCGACCGTGTGGGAGTCCAGTGCCTTAACCAATACAATACCTGTGGCCCCATGATCAAATCTTTAATGTGTGGGGTTTTCTGTACTATTTCAGACATACTAGCTTTCTACTGCAAAACAAATAGCAAGGTATCTAGAAAAGAATGCTCTGAACGACCAGAACTCTTTCTACTGCTTTCCTGCTGGCTAATACTACTTCCTTTACTACTCAGAGTCTGGCACGAGCTACGAGAGCTATGAGACTTTAGAGAGCGCTATTTACAGATGGAAACACTGACGTTTTAAGAAGGTAACTTGCTATAGGAGTTAACAGGGGATAAAGAGATAGAGGCCTGATCCTAAATCTCAAAGTTCCTAAGACAGTAATTTCTTCTATGGTTTCAAGTGTAAAAAGCAGAGTGGAGGACCAGCAGGTGGCATGGTGGTTAAGGGTGCTGGACTCCCACATGACCAACTACGGTTTGAGTCTCAGACTTAGTGGCTTGCTTTCTCACTTTCCCTCTATCTCTCTCTCACTCTGTCCCCCTCACTGGCCAAATTAAAAATAAATAAATGAATGAATGAATGAAAGCAAGAAAGATAGTCAAAAAAATAATTCTTTAAAAAAAAAGGCAGCAGTGTGTTTGGGGCCAGTATATGGCATAGCAGTTACAGCACTGAACTCTCACGTGACCGTCCACAGTTCAAGTCCCAGACCCAATGGCTTGAAAATCACACCAGGCATGTGTGCACGCATGCCCAAGATCCCTGGAGAAAAATGTAGAAAGATACTGTAGTTTGGTCATCCCTCGTGGAGGCTGATTTCTCACTTTCCTTCTCTCTCTCTCTGGCAGGTGTATGTGCCCTAAGGCAAATACCTCTTAAAAAAAGGCAGTGTTCATCACAGTACAAAATATTACTCCAGAAGAGGTTTTATGAAAGTTCAGGGTTCTGAATTATTATTAGGTAGTCAGGAAAGTCAGGATGTCTTTTTTCTATGTTTTTCTATGTAAAACTACATCATAACTTTGCCAACAACACAATATATTAAAGATGGGTGTTTCATGTGCATGACTGAAATTTTGATCAAGATGAAGGTATAAATTAGCTTAAAGAAAATCGTCCTGGTCACCAGTATTTATTTTGTGAAGATCGACAATCTGTAAACTTTATAAATCTGTTCTAGAACACACTAGTAAAAATTATTAAAACGTCTTTTCTTTTTTTTTTTGGAGAGGTTTTTGCTATAGGGCGTGTGCGCTCGCCAGACAGACAGAGACAGACAGAAAGATAGAAAGCGAAAAATCACCCCCCAGGGGGGATGGCCACGCCACAATCCCTTCTTTCTCCTTTCAGGATCTTGGGCATACACGCACACGCGCTCAGCGTGAGTTTAAGCCACCGGGTCCAGGACTCGAACCGCGGTCGACTACATGGGAGTCCAGCGACATAGCCATTATGCTAACTGTTGGTCCCAAAACGTCATTTCTTAATGATCTATGAGCAAATACCAACAGACGAATGGTGTAACAATGTGCGGAGTCTCACAATTAGATCAGACAGTGGTTTGAATGGCCACCGGGAGGCCAAAAGCTACTAAGGAAGGAGTGTAAGGAAACCACCTGTGGGAAATACAATTAAACCACTTGGAAGGTTACATTAGTCCTTGATTTGCAAATGGGCCTTAACACACTGCTCAGATCAACCAAAGGTGCTACTAACTCTTCAGGGGCAGTAACTGAAAGTAAGCTGATGATGCAGTGTTTCCACAGAGCAAGCCCCGGGCGCCCTCCAAGAGCGAGGCAGCGATGTGTTCCTGTGACCACACAGTCCACAGCATGAGCTCCTCACAGGACGTCATTCGGTCTTCACAAGCACTCTGAGTTTTCGGAGCAGGTGTTGCTATTCTCTCATATGAAAGAAGAAATGACGGTTGGCTACATTAAATGTTCTGCCTGGAGTCATGCAAGCAAGACAGTGCTTGAATCCCAGATGCCCTGGATTCTTACCATGTAGATCTAAGGCTGTTATCTCGACTCTGGGACTAGATTAGCGTTCTCTGCACAGTGGACCCAATAATACGAATACACTTGTCAAAGTCTCTAGAAAATGTACTACTATAAGCTTCAGAGGCAGTGCAAAATTTAGTGCTTTGACTTAATAAGCAGTAAGAAATCGTTAAGTCCAAGAGTATTTCTATACACCTTACCTTCACATCAAAAGAAGGCTTGAAGAGTTTGTCCTTGGACAGAAACTTTGATGGTGTGTCCAGGTGTAACGAGGGCTCCTTCTGAAGTGGCTGTCCTGCTGCCAGGGAGGGCACAGCCTGTCCGTTGTGCTGTGAAATCACAGCACGGAAAGCTTTACTCTGGAAGCGGTTCATGTCTAAGGGTGTGACAGCTGTTTTCCTGTGAGTTTCCAAGCAAGGGCCAGAATGCTCTGAATTTCTACTTGCTCCATTTGTTATTTCAGTTTCTAAATCTTGTTCTAGAGTTAAAGTGAAAAGAAAAGAGCCATTAAAAAAAAAAAGCCATTAAAATCCATTCTTCCCCCTCTAAAGCAGCATGTATGAAAAGATGTTTTTACATCTCATCGATACTAGTTTCCATGCTCTCAGGTATCTTACACTGCAGTTACATAACTACTTTCCAAGCAAGCCAGATGATGCCTTAAAATACAGGCAGATAGGCAAGCATAGTAAGTGAAATAAACATTTAATGAAAACAGGTACCACATTTCATGTTATTATCGTAATATGGTCTAAATAAACCTATTTGCCAGAAATAGTATCAATAAATGTCACCATAATGAATGACAGAGTAAAGAGAAAATCCCAATTACATGTACTCAGAGCTAACTACAGACAAGTGTTTGCAAAGTCCTGAATGAATTTTTCTTGCTACAGGGTATGTGCATTTGCCAGAGACAGACAGACAGACAGAGAAAGAAAGAAAGGGAAAGTGAGAAATCACCACCGTGGGGATGGATGGCCACAGTGCAACTCCTTCTCCTCCCTTGTCCTCTCAGGGTTTTGGGCACGCACGCGTACACAGGTACCCACCATGTTTTTTAAATCGCTGGGTCTGGAATCAAACTCCGTGGTGGGCCATGTGGGATCCAGCTGCCTTAACCACCACGCCCTACTCACTGCCCCTTAAATGAAATTTTACTATGATCTCAATGTCACTTTTGCCTCGTCATAAAATTCCACCCTGCCTGGGTAAATAAGTAGTGGTTTGAAAACTATTCCTGAGCTACTACTGATTTGTCCCTGAAATTTGCCCAGGTACACCATTATCTTATAAGAAAGGATGCTGTTGGGACCAGCAGCTGGTGTAATGGCTATGTCACTGGACTCCCATGTAGTCAACTGCAGTTTGAGTTCCAGACCCAGCGGCTTGAACTCCCACTGGGAGCATGTACGTGCATGCGTGCCCAAGATCCCGAGAGGAGAATGGAAAAGGGATTGTGGCGTGGCCATCCCCCCTGTGGGGGTGATTTCTCGCTTTCTGTCTCCCTGTCTTTCTGGCGAACTCAAGTGCCCTATAGCAAAAACCTCTCAAAAAAGAAAAAAGGGTGCTGTTTTTTTCCCTTAAAACCTGCTGTCTTCTAACTTTATTCATCATCTAATGAAAATACCTAGCAGATGGCTACTCCATGCCAGACCCAATGCTAGACACCGGAAATACAGAAATCACAAGACATACATATTCCCAGCCTTTATGGAGCTTATAAGTTTAGCAAGACAAAAAAGCCAGCCAGTATTGGGCAAAGAGGTGGTGTGGAGGTTAAGGCAGCTGGATCTCACATGGTTGACTGCACAGTTCAAGTCCCAGACCTGGTGACTTGAAAAACACACCAGGTGTGTATGTGTCTCCCAAGTCCTGGGAGAATGGAGAAGGGATTATGGTGTGGTCATCCCCCTGGGAGGTGTTTTCTCACTTTTTCTCTCCCTCCCTTTCCGTCTTTCTCCAGGAAGCACATGTGCCCTATAGCAAAAAACTTTAAAGAGTAAAAGAGAAAAGCGCTATTAAAGGCAGAGTACAGGCACAGTATTGTGGCTGAACCGAATGTCGTGGCAAGACGGTCACACCTGGTGAGTCAAGGCAGGTTTCCCAGGGAAAGTGATGCCCTAGCTGAGTGGGGAGAGCAGAGGGAAGAGCAGGTAAACGGGGTGTGATCCGGAGGAAACACTCGGAAGCCCAAAGGTGAGGGCAAGGAGTCGACGTGGGCTCCAAGTGCACACTGAGATTTCTAGGAAGACCTACCACATTCCCATATTTTTTGTATCCTCTAGCTTTCGAACAGTGCCTACAGGAGATATTACAGACACAAATTAGACTGTTGCTACCAGTAAACACTCTGCCACCTGGGAACAAACGCCTAACGGTGGCCCCCTGCACCCAGCCAAAGCCAATTACCTTTCTGAAAATCAAACTTTCGCACACTCATATCCCAGAAACCATCAAGTTTTAAAAATATATATGTATATAAGACTATGAGTATTGATTTACCTTCCTTAGGTGAGTTTTCAATCAGAAAATTAGTTTCCTCTCTTTTCTTTCCCAGTCGAGCAGTCTCCAACAGCCAGGCTATAGTAACTGCAGGTAATTTCCACTTCTTAGCAGCTTCGTATTTAGAACCGCTTGGTTCTTTCAATATAAGATGCGTACTGGCAAGCATACCTTTCTTTGCATTGGATTTACGAACAAAGAATTCTTGAACCCTAAAATGTACATTTAAAGAAAAGCAAATGGTCTTATATTCAATTAGTCAACAAACTAAAAACAAAATTTCTAATACAACGGTGTGGTTAGAGCTCCTGTAAGTATAAGAAAATATAATGACTGAAAGACAGTTTATGCAAGACCAGCACATGAAGTAATGGTTACGCCACTGGAATCCCATGTAGTTGGACCGTGGTTTGAGTCAAGGACTGACAGCTTAAAACTAACACCAGGACATATGCATGTGTGCCAAAAGTCCCGGAAGGAGAATGGAGGAGGGAGGAGAAAGAACTGAGTGTGGCCATCTCCCCAGGGGGTGATTTCTCACTTTCTGTCTCTTTTTCTGTCTCCCTAGCAAGTGCATGTGTCCTTTAGCAAACATCTCTTAAAAAAAAAAAAAAAAAAGAAAAGAAAAAAGTTTATGTTATCCTAAATTGAGCCAATATTACTAATGCTTAATTACTCCAAGATAAAAATGTACTGTCACTACAATTTTTATAAATAGAAACATAAGCAAATTAGATTTTTTTTTTTTTGAGAGGTTTTTGGCATAGGGTGCGTGCGCTCGCCAGAAAGAGACAGACAGAGAGACAGAAAGCGAGAAATCATCCTCTCCCAAGGGGGATGGGCATGCAACAATCCCTTTTCCGTTCTCCTCTTGGGATCATGAGCACACACACACATGCACCCGCTGTGAGTTTAAGCCACCAGGTCTGGGACTTGAACTGTGGTCAACTACATGGGAGCCCAGTGACGTAGCCATTATGCAATTGGCTGGTCCCAGCAAATCAGATTTATAGACAGAAAATGTCATTACCCACCCACCTTGTCCTTTCTCCCCAAAAGGAAGCATGTAATAATCACAGGAGCAAAATATTTATAAATAGCACATTATATCCTCTTATTATTATTATTTTAATCTGCCAAAGGATGCATGCACCCGCCAAAAACTTAGAGAGAGAGAGGAAAAAAGCACTCCAGAGTGGGGTGTGGCCATGCTACAATCCCTTCTTCATCTGTCTATCCCATCAGGATTTGGGGAAAACACCCCCCCCACGCACACAAACCTGCTGTGTTTTTCAAGCCCCCAGGGTCAGACGGGCCATGTGGGATCCAGTTCCTTTAACCACGTGGCCACGACACCAGCAGAGCACATTGTATTAGGTGTGAGAAGTCATGACGCATTTCTGCATAGAATAACACGAAAAAATACGTCATGACTTTTCCAATGACCTAATATATCATTTTAACTCACAAGTTTCCTTTTCTTTCTATTTATTTTATATATCTTCACTCATCCTTTTTGTTTAATCTAAATGTTCTGAATCACTTTTTAAAAAAAGCATCATGGGTTTGCTTCATCATCTAACCTATTTTCCATTAATATAAAAGTTTAGTTCATCAATATCTTCTTTTGTGATTTGCCAGAATGTGCATATGATCACCAGAGACAGAAAGAGAGCGATCGAGAAAGTACTGTCCATGGGACACAGTAAGTCGCAATCCCTTCTCCTCCATTTCTCTTCCCTTTTGGGGTTAGGGACGCACGCACACATACTCTGAGTTTTCCTAGCTGCCAGGTCAGAGGCTCAACATGACTGGCCACATGGAACGCAGTCGCCTTAACCACTAGGGCACAGACTGGCCCATTTTCTTTTATAAACAGCTACCATCTAAAGTTCCATTAAGGCTGGCCCAACATGGATTTTGGAAGTAATTTTTAAATTGACTTTCTAAGTATTCACTGCTCTCACTTAACATCCGTATTTTTGGCTAAAAACCAGAGAAACTGAACATATACAGAAAAAATAAAAAAATCACCCATATGGCACCATGGAAGGGTATTAGGTTTACACAAGCACTATTCAGTAACAGCCCGTGTACCTGATTTAATATTCCCTTTCCTGGGGTAAAGCTGAGAGAGCACTAATGCCTGAAGTTTTAGGAGTCTGCCAGGCATCCATCAAGTGCCCACCCTCTGCCACCCTGAGCCATCACACAGCTGTACCACACCACCCATAAATGGAATAATGACACCCACACAGACTCTAATTTTAACGTTCTGCAGTAAGTTGAAACAAATACAAAGGTATATAAGACAGCAAGCACACTAATTCCATACCTTGCTCCTAGGTGATTTGCTAAAAATACCAAAGACTCCTTTTCCGCTCCAGCATACTGGCTGAATGAAATAACACAATTCTCTAAAGGGGTCACTCCTGTCATCATGGAGACCGGCGTGAAGAGAGGACTTGACTTTGGATCAACTAAAGTCTCACAGTCCATACAAGTGACCTTTAAAAAGCAAGAGAAACAGTAAAGCCAACCTGAAAAAGGCAACTAAGGGTTACACTGAGTCAGTTACAGTAGCAGTAATTTCAGTTTCAATGAAAAGAAATTTTACTTTAATGCAACCTGTGTATGCTCATTCTCAACATAGTCCAAATTATAATATTAAAAAATTATATAAACATATATCCTGTATTAAGATATTAAAAGCAGTAAGAATTTTTTCTGCAGTTACCAAATACTGCCCTGGGCATGGTGGCACCCGCCCTATGCCAAATACTGCCCTAAGTTTAATTTCTTCTGATGTATTAGTTTATAAAAAATTTCCTCTTGGGAACCAGCAGTCAGCGTAATGGCTATGTCGCTGGACTCCCACGTAGTCGACCGTGGTTCGCGTCCCGGACCCAGTGGCTTAAAACTCACGCCGGGCGCATGTGTGTGCGTGCCCAAGATCCCGAGAGGAGAATGGAGGAGAAGGGATTGCAGCATGACCATCTCCCCTGGGGGGTGATTTCTCGCTTTCTGTCTCTATGTCTCTCTCTGTCTGTCTGGCGACCGCACGCACCCTATAGCGAAAATCTCTCCCCCCCCAAAAAAAAAATGAAAAAAAAAATTTCCTCTTAATTCTCTGAAAATCTTTTTTTAAGTCAATAATGAAATTACAAGGGAGGAGTAACGAGGTGGGATAGCACAAAAGGACGTCCAAGCTCTGGTTGTGAGACACAGGAAAAGAAACCATTCATAGCATGAGATGACCCGGAGCGCCCTCCTTGAAGGAGTGCTACTGCTGGGTCCCCAGGACACAGCCATCTCTACTAGACCAGCACGTCACATTTCCGTCATTTAGGATTTTCCTTGCTACAGACAAAATCCAGACAGCGTTCGAACCCAAACATCGTTGATCTCAAGTGAACGGCCTCAGAAATGAACGCCGACACCTCTGCCCTGAGACGCACCTCAGTGCTGTGCTCCACCTGCTGCACTTACCAGCCACGTGTTTGTAACCACTTCTCCCGCGGGTGCTTCTACCTCACACCCCAGCAGAGGAACCACGGCATAATCGGCAACAGTTTTGCTTGGAAGGGATATAATTTTTCCAGCATTTTCTCTTATGATGCTTGCAATATTAGATTCATTTTCATCACTAAAACCCAGAACAACAAAACTCTTCCGGCTAAATACACCTTCTTCAGGCACTGCAGGGACATCAGGGAGGCACTGACTGACAGGAGACTGCTTTTCCTCTTGAACAGAAATGTGAGTAGAATCATTACAGGTTTCAACATGAGTCGAATCATTGAAAGGCCCAGCTTCAGAGTTCACAGCTTCAGACTTCTTAGCTTCAACTAGAAGAGAAAAAAAAGTCCTCTCTTCTTTCTTTTTGGTCCGAGGACACATGCACTCATCAAAGAGACACAGAGACAAAAACCAATATAGCATGCTCCCACTATGGGAAACAGCAGTACTGCAATCCCTTCTCCATCTTTCCCTCCTCGCAAGATTTTAAGCACACATGCATGCATGTGTGCCTGGCATGTTTCTCAACTCCCAGGGCAGGGACTGGAACCAACAGTCAGTCATGTAGGATCCAGTCACCTGTTAGAACCACAACATGGGCTGTCCTGAGAAGTGTTTTCTATCAATCATCTTATAGCTAACGGGTATTACTGTAACATGGAATCTGAGAACCTTGGCCACACTTCAATCACTACGGCACAGGGTCCAGCAACATAGCCATTACGCTAACTACTGGTCCGTCCAGAAAAAGTTTTCTTGAAAGAACTTTGCTTTAAGAATTGTAAAACACTCTATCATTTCTAAGGAATCTGGAGGATCCACTGAGACTTACTCAGACTTGATCCTAACGAAGTCAGTAAGCCACTACCTGCCTTAGGAAGGTTTGCTAAGCAAATCACCGGCCCTCCACCTAGTACCCTTGCTAAATGTATAAATTCCTTCAAGTTAGTACGTGGCTTCTTAACAGAGCATCCTCAAAAACTAGGACTATCTTCTGATGTGATACAACACTAAAGCGTAAGGAACTAGTCCAGCAGCTTTACCCACAGTGTGAACAGAAGCAAGGACACACAAGGAATGCAAGGGCCTTCATTTCTAGAAGCACCGTGGGCTAGACATCTGAAACCTCCCCACTGCAAAATGCCCTAATATACAGGGTTAAGGGGCCAGCCAGTGGCTAGATGCCACAGGGCTGACTGTGCGGTCTGAGACTCAGACTTGGCAGCCTGAAAAACACCCAGGTGCATGTGCATGCATGCCCAAAATCCCACAGGGACAATCGAGGAATAAGGATTGCAGCATGGCATCTCTGGTAGGCGGTGCTTTCTCACCTTCCCTCCCTCTCTCTGGCAAATGCACACACCCATAATAAAACTAAAGTAATTGTGTGTGTGTGTGTGTGTGTGTGTGTGTGTGTGTGTGTATAAGGGCTGGCATAGTACTGAGGTGGCTGGATCTCACAGAGCTAACTGTGCAGTTTGAGCCCCGGACCTGGTAGCTTAAACACAGCAGGCATGTGTGTATGCATGCCCAAGATCTTGACAGGAGAAATGCAAATGGACTGTGGTATGACTACTCCCCATGAGAGGTGCTTTCTTACTTTCCTCTTTCTCTGTCTCTCTAATGCGAGTGCATGTGCCCTGGCAAATTAAGAAAAGAAAAAAAAGTGGATAAAATATTAAAAGCATCTTTATAACTACATAGTCAATTTATTTTTAAAAAGCAAAGGGAGGGAGCCAGCAGTTAGCGTAATGGCTATGTCGCTGGACTCCCACGTGGTCGACTGTGGTTCACATCCTGGACCCAGTGGCTTAAAACTCACGCCGGGCACGTGTGCGTGCATTCCCAAGATCCCAAGAGGAGAATGGAGGAGAAGGGATTGCGGTGTGACCATCTCCCCTGGGGGTGATTTCTTGCTTTCTGTCTCTCTGTCTCTCTGTCTGTCTTGCGCTCTCTCTGTCTGGCGAGCGCACGCTCCCTATAGCGAAAAACCTCTCCAAAAAAAAAAAAAAAAAGGCAAAAGGAATCTTCAAGGGCCTAAAATGAAAAAGCAGCATTAATCTAGAGTGTTAAGTGGTTGCCCTGAAACCACTGGCACAGAAACCTAGACTCTTGGAATGTACTGGTCTCAAGTGGAAGGACAGGAGCCAAGTCTTTGGTCTCATACCGAGATCCGAGGAAACACCCAGAACCACTGACGGGCAGTGCTGTCAGTACACAGGCCAAAATGTGCCAAACAACAAATCCGTCTTGCAAGATGAGAGGAACAACACTTGGTATTCCATAGAGGGGAACATCTCTCCTGAGAGTTACCATGGTTAAGGTACAAATTCACATTAACTAGCCTGATGGTCTAAGAAACCACAGGCAAATAAACTCAGAAGTACACTGACTTACACTTAGAATCCTTGGAGCATCCTAAGATTCTTTATCATTCAAGAGGAAATTAAAACGCAGCATCCTTATTAACTTTAGATGCACATTAAAAGTTGCAAGGGTGGGACCAGCAGATGGCGTAATGGTTACATCGCTGGACTCCCATGTAGTCAACCTTGGCTCAAGTGCTGGACCCAGTAGCTTAAAATTCATGCTGGGAACGTGTGTGTGGCCTCCCTCCAGGGGGTGATTTCTTGCCTTTTGTCTCTCAGTCCCAGTCCTTCTTTGCCTCTCCCTCTGGTGAGCGCATATGCCCTATAGCAAAAATCTCTTAAAAAAAAAAAAATGAAAACAACACAGGGCCAGCAGGTTGCATAGTGGTTAGGGGTGCTGGACAACCACATGGTCAGCCATGGTTCGAGACCTGGACCTGGTGGCTTGTTTTCTCACTTTCCCTCTCTCTGACTCTGTCCCTCTCAGATAAAATTTAAATTAATTAATTAAATAATTCTTAAAACAAAACAAAACAAAAACAAACAAACAAAAACCTCCAAGGGTAATCACTGAAAATATAAGTAGAATACATAACTTTTAAATCAAGTGAGGGCAAGATAAAGCGTTGGAAGTGGGATTTGCGACGGAAGAACCCAGGCTAGATCCATCCAAAATAAGACAAGGAAGTGCAGAAATTTGGGACAAATAGAAAGCACAAAATGAGGCTAGCCAGCGGCATGGCAGGAACCCAAGGCTCTGCGATGCTGAAGCCACATGAGGTGGTCCATGTTCCTGTTCCACGGCCCCTCTATACCGGCTGTGGTGTGTGTGTGTGTGTGTATGTAAATGTGCACACATGTGTGACTGAGATCCTGACTGGCTGACACTGGGGATGGCCAGTGGTGAGAGGACCGTACTGGGTCGTGCCTCTCTCTCAGTAAGAAATAAGCTTTAAAATGTATAGACTGATTTGACTTAAAGTTCAATAGCTCTTACTAGAAATCATACATGTATACTTAGCCACTGAACGTCTCACTAACTGCAAGGATGAAGCGATCACTCCTTACCTACTGTGGAACTATCGTTTTCATACTGAGAGAGCAGGTCCTCATCAGCTTGCTTGTGCTTTTCATCAGGAGCAGAGTCCTTCTTAGAAAGGCTGTTCTTCTTTTTTAAAAGAGCGGTCTTATTCTCAGGTTGATCTGAAACTGGAATTCCCACCGGCTGGTAGTTTGCATGGATATATGGTTCTTCGGGAAGCATATAACCCTTACTAAAACACTCTAGTAACCATTTTGCTCCCACTACATGAGGCCTACAAAAACAGTACACAGTTAGTTTACGCTGTAAGGACTATCATCTTACTCCCATGCTTACGCAGATATGCCATCTTAAGGAAAACTACACAGTAGAAATTGCTTTGAATTAAAAATTGTCATAACCTGTGGGCCGACTTATTCCAAAACTGCTTCAGTTCGTCATCATTCTCTCCCACGATAACATGAGTTACATCCTCACTAAGCTGATTAAAACGCATGCCACCACCACTGTTAATAAGCCTCCTCAGCTTATCCAGCTTCCTGCCACTAAAACCACAAAGATATATCCGACAGCCATCTAGTAAATCTTCAGGGGCCTGAAAAGCACTGACATCCAAATTTTCTAGGTTTTCAAGCGTAGTCTCCAATCTGCTATGTGGTTAAATGTGCTGGACTCCCACATGGCCGACCACGGTTCAAGTCTCAGACCTGGTGGCTTGCTTTCTCACTTCCTCTTTCTCTCTCTGATCAAACTGGAAAATAATAATGATAATAATAATAAAGTTAAATAACATAATTCTTTCAAAAAGAAATGTATTTATGGGTGGCATGGTGGTTAAAGCACAGATTCCCATACGGCTGACCACAGTTCAAGTCCTGTTCCTGCCACTAAAACCACAAAGATATATCTGCAAAGAAAGAAAATAGAAAAAAGGAACATTTAAGATTAGTTTTTACAATAAAGACATTTATTAAAAAAAATGTACTGGGGCCGGCAAGTGGCATGGTGGTTAAAGGTGCTGGACTCCCACATGGCCGACCACGGTTCAAGTCTCAGACCTGGTGGCTTGCTTTCTCACTTCCTCTTTCTCTCTCTGATCAAACTGGAAAATAATAATGATAATAATAATAAAGTTAAATAACATAATTCTTTCAAAAAGAAATGTATTTATGGGTGGCATGGTGGTTAAAGCACAGATTCCCATACGGCTGACCACAGTTCAAGTCCTGGACTCAGCAGCTTGAAAATCATGCTGGGTACTGTGCATGTGTGCCCAAAATCATGAGAGAAGAACAGAGAAGGGACTGCAGCATGGCTATCCCTCTAGGAGGGTGAGTTCTCACTTTTCTTCTCTCTCTGTCTGAGTCTCTGGCAAATGCATGCACTCTATAACAAAAACCCAAAAAAAAAAAAAAAAAAAAAAGGATATAAACCTAGTATGTAAGACAACTTGTACACAATTTTTTTTTTTTTGGAGAGGTTTTTTTGCTATAGGGCGCGTGCGCTCGCCAGACAGACAGAGAGACATAGAGACAGAAAGCGAGAAATCACCCCCCAGGGGGGATGGTCACGCCGCAATCCCTTCTCCTCCATTCTCCTCTCGGGATCTTGGGCACGCACGCACACACACACCCGGCGTGAGTTTTAAGCCACCGGGTCCGGGACACGAACCGCGGTCGACTACATGGGAGTCCAGCGACATAGCCACTACGCTAACTGCTGGTTCCCACAACTTCTACACATTTTTAAGATATATTAAGTATACTCTGAAACTTTGGTTTTAAAAATTATCTTCTATACAATTGCATAGTACCATTAGCTTTTGTTTTCTTTTTTTGGTAAGAATTATTTAACGATATTCATTTATTTTAATTTGATCAGAGAGGGACAGAATGAGATGGGGGGAAAGCCAGAAAGCAAGATAACAGGTCTGGGACATGAACCACGGATGGCCAGAGTCCAGTGCCCTGAACCACCACGCCACCTGCCAGCCCCAGCATTATTAGCTTTTACAGTAGAGACTTGATTACTATTTTGAGGCTTCACATGGATAGAAGCCAGAATGAAACAGCTTCTGAATATTCATGCACAGCGATTTCTAAACCATAGGTAGCTTCTTAAATTGTGATGGTTTTACTACCAGTTACCCCTAAAGCAGTTACAGAACACACTGTGGTTAACAGTCTGAATTCAGAAAGCCTGTGTTAAAATCCTGGGTTTTTTAAGTTTACAATGATTAACTACATAGCCACAGGCAAGTTCCTTATACCTTTTAAACCAATTCTCTCACCTATAAGTTGAGGTTTCTTTTTCAGAGTTGATTAAACAGTAAAATAAGTCAAAGAGCTGAGCACAAAGCTTTGAGAGTTATATGCATGCAATTAATTTAACAATCAAGTTAAATATATTTAAACCAATACAATCATATAAAAATCTTTCTCACCTCTCTTTTACATAAGGTGTCTTCTAAAAAATTTAAGAATGACAAATTTATCCCTAACTACATTTATATCCCAAACTAAGTCACCTTCAATACTGGAATATATTTTAACAAAAATCAGGAATCATAAATAGGGTTAAAGTTTTGATACTCTGCAAAAATTAATGTATAGCTTAGTCATTCTATAAATAGGAATACATTAAGTAGTCACATCTAGACATAGTACATGACATTTCTCTGAAGGCACTTTTAAAAGAGCTAACTTTTTCTTTTTTAAAGAATTATTTTATTGAATTTTATTTTGACCAGAGAGGGAGAAAGTGAGAAAGCAAGCCAAAAGGTCCAGGATTTGAGCTGCAGTCGACCATGTGGGAGTCCAACACCCTTAAGCACCATGCCACCTGCTGGCACCAGGAGCTAACTTTTAAAGGAGCTATTTAGACACTAAAAATTAAATAACCTTTAAGGGTTTTTGTTTTGTTTTGTTTTTAAGGTTCTGCTAGAGAATATATATGCTTGCCAAAAAGACTCAGACTGGGGGAGTGGTAAGAAATGACACCCCTTGAGGGATAGCCTCGCCAGAATCCCCTCTCCTCCATTCTCTCAGGATTTGGGGCACACATGCACACACGTCCAGCGTGGTTTTCAAGCTTCTAGGTCACGGACTTGAACTGTGCAGTCGGCCAGGTGAGATCCAGCCACCACGCCACCTGCTGGCTCAGTAACCCAGGAGAGAGTAAAGCAGTGGCCCAGATGTAGGCTTTGGTCTACATAACTGGCCACTTAGGAGTGTGTTTAATGAGTCTGAAGAATTTTAACCCTGTAAGTCTTAGCTTCAAGATACTATACTTAATAAACGATAGTTGTCGGTGAAAATCCAGTAAGTGGTTTAGAAACTAAGTACTATCAAACACAGTAGAGAGAAAGATTAATGTAGCTAAGAGGGTTCAAGGGAGAGTTAAAAACTGAACCAAAGTGGAAGACGACTGATGGGGCACATCCCTGCAGAGGGACTTTGCAGTAAAAGAAAGGACATAGCTAGTGAACACACCCTCCTGGCTAGAAGGGCTTCTTTACATGCAGAGCAAGTCCAACTCTAAAGGGTCTTCAAAACCTAGGAAGTACTAACATACATCACCACACACCATTTATTACATAACACAGACGTACCCGACAGCCATCTAGTAAATCTTCAGGTGCCTGAAAAGCACTGACATCCAAATTTTCTAGGTTTTCAAGCGTAGTCTCCAATCTGCTATTAAGAACTGAATTACAAATTGATTCACTTACACAACTTGCATTTATGTTGGAAATATGGCTGACATCTGAAAGAGTACGACCTATAAACAAAAGAAAATGATATAGAGGCTTATGAACATAAAATCATTTTTTGTGGATTAACTTTTATGATCAGAGAGCTATGAACAATTTCCAAAGACTCAAGTTTTTGCTAAAATTTTAGTGGCAAAGCATGAAAAGGGAAAATGAAATTAATCAGGGGTTATTATCTTTTGGATAGGTTTTTGCTATAGGGCAGGTGAGCTCGCCAGAAAGACAGAGACAGAAAGTGAAAAATCAACCCCAGGGTGATGGCCACGCTGCAATCCCTTCTCCTCCATTCTCCTCTCAGGATCTTGGACACACATGTACACGCGCCCGGCTGAGTTTAAGCCACCAGGTCTGGGACTTGAACCACAGTCGACTACATGGTAGTCCAATGACATAGCCATTACACTAACTGTTAGTCCCAAGGCTTATTATCTTATGCTAAAATATATTTAATACATTTTTCCTTCAAATCAACAGAGGTGTTTTACTATATCATTAAAATATCACAAACAGGTCTCAGGAGCCATCCAGTATTCTTGAAAACTACAAGGTCTTGTTCATCAGTCTGCTGAACTGCTCCTCTTCCAGAGACAGAGGCACCATCCAAAATCTTTGATGTTCTTGTTTAACTGTTGTGGCTTGCTCAATCAAAGCAGTTCAATTTGAAACAAATTCAATGTCATTCCTTTTTATTAAAAAAATTATTATTTTATTTATTTATTTACTTTAATTTGACCAGAGAAAGACACAGCAAGAGAGAGAGCAGGAAAATGAGAAAGGAAGCCTCCATGTACAGGACTCGAGCCATGGTCTGCTGTGCAGGAGTTCAGTGTCCCTAACCACCACGTCATCTGCCAGCCCGTCATTCCTACTAAGGATTAACTTACCTTTCTGGGTTTGAGAAGCAATACCTGGCCTCATCTAAACACAGTGGATGCAGTGATTACCCTCAAAATTTTTTTATTTCAACAAAAGACTCATTCTCCTGAATAACACTGATGGGTGAGTAAGCGAATGCAGAGCTCATCTGTAACTGACCACATCTGAACATGACTGTAGGTAGCCAGTTCCCTTCTACTTCCCACCACTTGTCAACCCGGAGCCTCTTCTTTTTCTCCCCAAGGAGAATGAGTTCTACATTGACGTGATTAAAGTCCCTCTGCAGAGTCCTCTGGGGTCCTTCAAAATAACTGTGTTCTTCCAGAGTGTTACTGACATTTTCTGGAACATCAGGACTTACTGCTAAAAATGGCCTTCATTTTCACAGAGATGCAGCAATGAGTTTAATACATTTTATTTACTTTATAATTCCCACAGGGTATGTGCACTTGCCAGAGAGAGAGAGAGAAGAAAGCGCCCCTCTCAATGGTGTTTGATCATGCCATAATCCATTCTCGACCTCTCCATCCTGCTGGGGGCAGACATGCACCTGTGCCCAGTGGGTTTCTGAAGCCGCTGTGGCCAGGACTCAAACTACAGTCAGCCATGTGGAATCTGACTCCCTTAACCACAAAGATATGGGACCAGCCCTGAGCACATTTAAATTATGCCTCACACATAAAAATCTGAAGTTGCTGTCTTAAGGTCCAAGATGCTCACATTTGAGGGATAAAACTTTATAAAGACATTGTATCAACACAGCACTTATAAAATAAAAACTTTAAAGTTTTGTATGAATACAGATGATCTGTAATAATCATAGTGAATAAATTTTATAAAGTATTAATATTTGTACCAGTAAAGTCCGAAAAAATTAATTCTTTTACATGTCTATCCACCTGTGTACTTAATTTCTTTGCAAACCTCCTGTAAGTATCAGGGACAGCTGGTGGTACGATGGTTAAGGCAGCTGGACTCCACATGGGCAACTGTGCAGTTCCCAGACCCAGTGGCTGGAAAGACATGCCAGGCACATGTATCCACAATCTCGAAAGGAGAGGTGGACAAGAGATTGTTGTGTGACCAACCCCCATGGGGGGGTACTTTCTTACTTTCCCTCCCTTTTCTCTCTCCTCTGATGAGCATATATACATACCCTCAAGCAAAATTCAAAAAAGAAAGCAATAATTTGCTTTTATCAAGAATAATACAAGACTATGTTCTTATACAACCATACGATTTAGTTATCTTACTATGTAATTATACCTAGCTCAGTTAAAAAAAATAAATCAATCCTTACACAGAAAATTCTTAGGAAAAAAATTTTAAAAATAGAAAAGAGAGATAGGGTGCATGCACTGGCTGTAGAGTCACAGAGACAAAAAGCAAGAAATCACCCCGTGACAGGGGGATGGCCATACCACAATCCCTTCTCCTCTATTCTCTTCAAATTGTGGGCACATGCACACACGTAACCAGCTTGAGTTTTATGCTGTCAGGTCCAGGACTCTAACCCTGGTCAACTCCGTGGAGTGCAGCAACATAATCATTATGTCATCTGCTGGTCCCCAAAAATGACTTTTTTAAGAAAACGTCTATTTTGGGAACCAGCAGTTAGTGTAATGGCTATGTCGCTGGACTCCCACATAATCGACCGCGGTTCGCATCCCGGACCCGGTGGCTTAAAACTCACGCTGGGCGCATGTGCATGCGTGCCCAAGATCCCAAGAGGAGAATGGAGGAGAAGGGACTGCGGTGTGACCATCCCCCTGGGGGGTGATTTCTCGCTTTCTGTCTCTATGTCTCTCTCTGACTGTCTGGCAAGCGCACGCGCCCTATAGCGAAAAACCTCTCCAAAAAAAAAGTCTATTTTTGCCCAGCCTGATGGCATAGTATATAGTAAACTGAACTGCAGTACTGGAAGCCACATGGCCAACTCTGGGTTCGGATCCCCAGCCCAGCTGATCTGAAACACACTGAGTGTGTGCCTAGGCTCCTGATGGGCTGGAGGGCTAAGAACAAGGGACAGCAGTATGAGACTCTGTTAAGGGTGCCCCCTGCCACCCCAACCTGTGCTCTCATCATGAAGTAACTTAAAAAGGGCCAGTTCTGTGGCACACAGCTCCAGAAAACACAGATCCCATCTGGTGACTGTATTCAGGTCCCAGCAAGGTCAGGCTAGGACACATCAGGCACCTGTGCCAGTACCCCGGGCCCACTGTACAGGGGGACAGGCAAAAGGGGGTCCCACTCTGTCACAGGTGCTTGCTCTATCTGAAAGGTTCAATAAACTGAGCAAAGAGAGAAAGAAGTGTTTGTTTTAATCTCAACAAGACTCACTATCAATGATGTTGATGTGGCCCGTAGGAGTCGAAGTATCAGGCATAGGCTTTGCTTCCGGTCTCGGCTCTGCCTTGTACATGGACTCATCCTGACAAAAACCTTTCTCAACACTGTCGAAAAACCACTGCATGGTCACACAGTGCACATTCCATCTCTTGGCACATTCATATTTCTGACCTGTGGTAGTTATTAAGAAATAGCAGAGAAAAACAGAGAAATACAAACCATTTAAACCTATCCTTACGTAAGTATTGAAATTATAACACATCGCTTACAAGCTGGAAACAAAAGTTACTAGTAATTACTCTCACTTTCAACACTATAAAGCATAATGTATTGCAAAGTCACATTTTACATTCGTTTGTAATTACATTTTCTACATACTAGCATTGTGTAAATGCACATGCCGTGTGAGGGGTTTATCCTTTACACAAACTGCATGAAAACAGACAACTGTGGGATAACTGAGATAATACTGCTTCATCACTTTATTTCTTTAAACCATTTCTTAATCTGTAAGATGGGGATAAATCATAGAATAATTATATGGTTTTAATAAGAATATGTAACAGGGAACCAGCAGTTAGCGTAATGGCTATGTCACTGGACTCCCACGTAGTTGACCGCGGTTCGCGTCCCAGACCCGGTGGCTTCCAACCCCCCCCAGGCGCGTGTGCATGCGTGCCCAAGAAGGGATTGCGGCATGACCATCCCCTCTGGGGGGTGATTTCTCGCTTTCTGTCTCTCTGTCTCGCTCTGTCTGTCTGGTGAGCGCACGCACTCTATAGCAAAAACCTCTCCCAAAAAAAAGAATACGTAACACAAAACTGAAAATAGTAAATATATGCACCATAATAAATACCAACTTTGAATAGACTATCCAATATCAACAGGATTCTACTTAAAGTCCAGGACAGATAAGCAAATAAATAAAATAATTATTTTTAAAACATATTATCAATTATCTTAAAAAGCCTTTTTTGGGGGGGAGGGGGATTTTTGGTATAGGGCGAGTGCACTTGTCAGAAAGACAGACAGACAGACAGAAAGTGAGAAATCACCTCCCAGGGTGATAGCCCCACTGCAATCCCTTCTCCCCCATTCTCCTCTTGGGATCTTGGGCACGCACGCACAAGCGCTGGTATGACTTTAAGCCACCAGGTCTGGGCTTGAACTGCTGTAAGACTACCTGGGAGTCCAGCGACATAGCCATTACGCCATCTATCTGCTGATCCCATCTTAAAAAACTTTAACACTTTAACTTTTCTGTGGTTATTTTGAAGTAATATCACAGAAAAAGTCAATATGTAAAATGAAAGGTTTATTTTTGCAGGGAAGAAGGGTAATTCTTGAGTGCCAACAGATGAACGATCTTCAGATTCCAAAAGGAAATCTAAGTACCAACTCTACTTACATTCATCCTGTCACAGTTGGCCATTCCTAAAGCTCTGCCTTAAAGACAATTATCAATGAGCCTTAATGTGGTAACTTATTTTTCAAATTTTATTTGTCATATAAATAACTCAGTAAAACACAACATAAAGAGATAAAAAAAAAAAAAACATGCAACAAAATTCTTACCAATTTGTATATATTTTAAGAATACCAAAAAAAAAAAAAATTCTCTAAGACGAACAAAAAGTTTATAAAATAGTAACTTTAGAAAGTCTTCTTGGTAATGCTTTTTCTTCCTTAACTACCTCAAGTTCTGCAAGGTATCTTCAAGTTAAAATTCTAGTTCATTCTGAGAGATTAGGACAATTGAAGATCTTCTGCCCAGACTTCACTCTCCTGCCTCCCAGATCTAGCAAGGTATTCTGTCTCTCTCCTCCTCTTTAGTTTTAATTTTTCTTCTTCTTTTCTTTAATTTTTAAACTTCCTAGCTCTTTTTTTTTTGGAGAGGTTTTTTTGGTATAGGGCATGTGCGCTCGCCAGACAGACAGAGAGAGACATAGAGTCAGAAAGCGAGAAATCACCCCCCAGGGGGGGGATGGTCACGCCGCAATCCCTTCTCCTCTTCTCCTCTCGGGATCTTGGGCACGCACGCACACACGCCCGGCGTGAGTTTTAAGCCACCGGGTCCGGGACGCGAACCGCGGTCGATTACGTGGGAGTCCAGCAACATAGCCATTACGCTAACTGCTGGTTCCCAAACTTCCTAGCTCTTTGACGCTCTTTTATCTTGCCAATTTTAGCCCCCCACACCCACCCACACAAGACAAGTCAATCATGAGCCATCTATATCTGAGTTCTGCACACCATGTGGTTTTCATTTTTTGCTTTAAAAAAATGTTTTCTTACTGTCTTTGTCTTTTTTTCCTCTGGTTTTCTTTCCCTTTTTCTTTCAACTTTCTCACTTTTCTGTTCAGCCTCTACACACTGAGTTTCTAGACAGATCTAGGTGCACAGTAGCCAAATATCTGAATACTTTCAGGGTCAGATTAACCCTCAATTTCCATGAAATCTGCTGCACGAAGGGAGAAAATTGGCACTGCTTAGAGACTGCAGATCTGAATGCCTCTGAATCCTCAGATTTAATTCCAAAAACTAGGAAAAAAATATATAATCCACCAGATGACCGGAAACCACAGCAGAAGCCCAATATGAGAAACTAAGAAAATATCTCTTCCCTAAGAGCAAGGCATAACTCCTCATCCTCCACAGACAATACAAAGGAACTGGTGGTAATGTCAGATAAAGAATTTAAAATATTCATAGTGACAAAGCAAACACAGATGCACAAGAAGAGAGACAATGAACTCCAGAAGATGCAGGAGAAAAGAGACGATGAGTTCCAGGAGGTGAAGCTCTTGCATGATATGAAAGATCATAAAAAAGAACCAAACAGAATTGCTAGAGATGAAGGCTGTAATGCAGGAAATCAAAACCTCCCTTGAAAGAATTAACAGCAGGTTAGATCATGCAGATGATCAAATCTCAGGTGAAGACAGAAGCTCTGTCTTCTAGGTTTTGTCTAGACAGAATCTAGACAAATTCAACAAAAAGACCCCCCAAAATAAGAATCATGTACGAGTAATACTAGAGACCATTAAATGCCTAAACATCCAGATAATCTGTATCCCAGAAGGTGTAAAAACTAATAAGGGCATTGATGATCTATTCCACGAAATCCTGGAAGAAAACTTTCCAAACCTAGAGAGGCACTCAAATACTCAGACCCAAGAAATTCAAAGGACCCTACACAGAATCAACTCAAGATCTTCTCCAAGGCACATTGTAGCCAGATTGACCAAAACCACAGAGGTAAGATACTAACAATGGCAAGAGAGAAATGTCAAGTTACTTTCAAAGAATATCCTACCAGGCTAACATCAGACTTCTCATCAGAAACAGTGAGAGCAAGGAAAGAATAGGAAAATGTACTCAAACTGTCAAAGGAAAAACAATTTCAACCAAGAATACTCTCCCCAGCAAGATTATTCTTCACATGGGGTGGGGGGGGGGTAAAAATATTCTCAGATAAATAAACTCTCCAAGAATTTACCCACATCAGACCACCTCTTCAAGAAGTTCTGAAGGGAGTGCTATGCCAGGAAGACTAAAGTCGGACGCCCAGAAATAAGAGTACAAAAACCAAACAAGAAAATGGTCAGGGAAATGTTAGGGACGAGTCCAGAGTTGAATGTTAACTTCCAAAATTTAAATGGAAAAATTGGACCACAGTAACACTGCAAATTCAATAGGAGAGAGATTAATTACATGAGACTGAACTGGTGAAAGAGAATTTCATAATTTTTTACTAAAACACTACTGATTTTCTTCTATGCTTTGTTTTCTTGATTTAAGGATTTTTGCCTTCTCTTGCACTGTTGATAGTTGCCCTACCTGTTTGAACTGAATCCTAACCTTTTTCCTGGCTTTAAGTCTTACACAAATTTCTCTTAACTATTTTTTTTTTTGAGAGGTTTTTGCTACAGGGCACGTGCGCTCACCAGACAGACAGAGAGACATAGAGACAGAAAGCGAGAAATCACCCCCCAGGGAGGATGGTCACATCGCAATCCCTTCTCCTCCATTCTCCTCTCGGGATCTTGGGCACGCACGCACACGCGCCCGGCATGAGTTTTAAGCCACCGGGTCTGGGACGCGAACCGTGGTTGACTACGTGGGAGCCCAGCGACATAGCCCTTACGCTAATTGCTGGTTCCCAATTTATTTTTTCATTTTGATCTACTAAAACTAACACTGTTTTTATTGAAATTAAAAAATTCACTTAAAAAAATACCTATTTAACAACTGCAATAAGTTATATAGCCCCAGCTAGGTGCTATTTTACAGTATGTTCAGTTACTGAGGTTTACACCTGAAGTCATACATGTGTTAATAGATATGTATATTTATTAGCTGTGCTTGCTATGGAAGTATGTAGATTAATTAAGATCTTTAGTGAATCAATAAAGTGAGGGGAAAAAAGGGCATGGAAAGCAGCTGTAGATTCCAGAGACAGCGTGGAAGGAAGTGGAAAATGGCAAAGGGTGAGAGGTAGGGAATCGAGGGGGAGAAAAAAGGCAAAATATGTATAAGAAACAAAAAATGGAAAATTTCTGTTAACAATAACATGTATGGTAACATCCTTGAGCCAATATACAATGTATGCTGGATGGGAAATCTCATTTTGTATACTGTATTGATGTAAAGCAACTGAATGTAAATAAATTAATAAATAAAATTCTAGTTCATTCTTTCAAGCTGATCCATTCAGTTAGAGATTAAGTCAAGCCCTTTAAATTTGTTATTAGAAGGATCATCATTGAGTTATAACTAGTATTAGTGTTCTTGATAGTCTCCCAAACTTCTTTTAAGTAGAGATCTGGTAACTGTGGGGAATTTTTCTTTTTAAGTCAAAAGATCTAAGAGTAAATGTATATTAAAATATCACTGACGAGTTTTTGTTTCTTTGAATTAGTTATTCAATAAGCTGAATAAATACTAGGATAGTCATCTAATTTTTATGACCCATAAAACTATCTTTGCAAGATTTTTAGGAGAACAAAAAAAATCAAACCAAATTAATGACATGTCAGATGCAAAAGCTATTTTGTGATTGCAAAATGTAAACATTAGAGAAAATTTTACACTTGTCCATTTGCAAAATATAGTCTTACCTTTTGGTTCTTGCACGATGAGATGTGTACATTCATTCATTTTCAGTTGTCCCATGTACCGACCTCCGTGTTTAACTGTGAGCTGCTGAACTGCCTTCCTGTTCAGGCCACACAAGCCAGTCACACAGATTATACAACCAAGGAAAATAGGGCACTTGAACTCTTCCATATCTATGTCAGTATACCTAGCTATTTTTTTCTCTTGTGACTTCTCCCAAAGTGTTTTTATCCAAGAAGGAAGCAAAATGGGCTTTTTTAGGTTTGCAGCAACTAAATATTTTTTGCTCCCAACTTCATATCTATATCAGTATACCTAGCTATTTTTCTGGGGAAACAAATGGTATAAAAAGGAAAAAAAAGAACACATTAACTACACCAGATTTAAATTTATCAGAAGAATCACAAACAATTATCCCGAGTATTTTTTCCATTTCTAAAAATTTATAATCATTTTTCAGAAAAGGAAAACTGACAAACGCGTTCATACATTCAGAATTACACTAATTGCTCTCCTAGTTCTATACCATGTCTCTAATAAAAAACAATGTTTCAAATACAGAGTATCTCAAATGAAATTGCTTTAAGTAAAAAGTTTCTATTTCATTATCTCTAAGTCCCTGCTGGCCTAAGTGGTATATTTTCAAAACTCTAAGTCTGAATCTCTACTTAAAAACTCAAAGGTTCTTTTAGTTGCCTGAAAAAATAATGAACTTTTTAATCCTTCCATTATTCTATATGAGTAAAAGCAATGCTTCCTGGCAGAATACCAACAAAAATACCGAATTATATTCGATTGCCATGCTAAGCTGATGTGCTGATGAAGTGTTAAAATTGCCAACATGAAGATATATGTTTAGGATATGCTCGGTCGGTGGTGTTGAAAACAAGCCCAGAACATTGTCTACACAGTTCATATGCTGATAGAATTCTGTGGTACCTGGACTTGCAGTTGTTAATCTACTGAAGTTTGAAGAAAAACATGTTTGCCTCTTACAATAGCTCTAAGCTCACTAGGGGAGGGAAGGCAAGCTATCCCTTTTACATGTATCTAAATGCCTAGCTCAGGAAGGTACATAAAATCAGCTCAAATGACAATTAGTAGTATTTTTTTTTCTTACTGCCAGAGGGCATATGTGCTCCACCAAGGAGACAGAAAGCTCTCCTCAATGAGTAATAGTCACCCAGCAATCTTTTCTGCTCAATTTCTCCTTTCCATCAGCATTTTGGGCATAAATGTGCATATGACCAGGATATTTTTCAAGCCATTCGAATCAGGAGTAGACCCTCGGCCAGCATGTAGGATCCAGATTCCCAAGCATGGGGCTTAACCTGCTACTTTACAGGGCTCGATGAACATTTATTGGATGATCACAGATCAAGTGGTGACTTATATATATTCATGTTCACATACGCCGCCTTTGGGAGGGAATACAACGGTCAAAATGGCCAAGTGAGTCTCCATCTTAACACACGGGCACAGTACTGGAGCACAACGCAACATCAAAGTCCCAGTGTTCACGACACACGGGCACAGTACTGGCATGTAATGCAACATCAAAGTCCCGGTATTCACGAAGCACTGGCACAGTACTGGCGTATAATGCAACATCGAAGTCCCGGTATTCACGAAGCACTGGCACAGTACTGGCATATAATGCAACATCAAAGTCCCGGTGTTCACAACACACGGGCACAGTACTGGCATGTAATGCAACATCAAAGTCCCAGTATTCACGAAGCACTGGCACAGTACTGGCATATAATGCAACATCGAAGTCCCGGTGTTCACGACACACGGGCACAGTACTGGCATGTAATGCAACATCAAAGTCACAGTGTTCACGACACATGGGCACAGTACTGGCATATAATGCAACATCAAAGTCCCAGTATTCACGAAGCACTGGCACAGTACTGGCGTGTAATGCAACATCGAAGTCCCGGTGTTCACGACACACGGGCAACATTTACAGCTGTAAACAACTCTATCACCACAAGATTTCCTACCTTATAAGTACAGCTAAACACATAGCCCATTCTACCTGTCAACTTAAATGATCTCACTCTGATAATAAGAGTTTGTATATTCTGTTCCTTTGATTTCAGTGAAAAAAAAAAAGACACCATTTTTGTTCTTAAATACAAGATACCATAAAGCTTCCCCTATAAAAATTTAGAGTATATCAAGAGAATGAAATGAATGTATTATTTTTCCAAATCTAGAAAATATATAAATGTGTTTCTTACTTCTCTTGTGACTTCTCCCAAAGTGTTTTTATCCAAGAAGGAAGCAAAATGGGCTTTTTTAGGTTTGCAGCAACTAAATATTTTTTGCTCCCAACTTCTCCCGCAATAAGGTGAGTAACTGATACATTAAGGTCTCTGAATACTCGTCCACCCATCATCTGTACATACTTATGAACTTCTTCCTGCAGCCCCAAAAGGAAATATAATAATTATTTAAAATATAAATATAGAATAATATATAAAACACATGATATAATATATATTATATAAAATATAATAATACTGAAGCAAAAAATACCTCTTCCATTTTTATACAATATTCCACAAATCTTCTGTTGCTGGTAACTTGCACACACAAATGTTTCTCACCATTATAAATTTAAATAATAAGAGAAAAATAAATTTAAATTTAAGAAAAATTATATCCCTATGTTTATCTCTTGTAAGTCTGAGAATTTATTAAACTATGTTGCTTCTATAATAGTTTATATATTTTATATAGTATGCATATTTTAAAATATAAATTATATAATGAAACTATTCTATAGCTCTATCTTAGATGCCTTCCTTTAAAATTAATGCATCTAACATAAAAAAAAAATGTAATTCAAAAGCAAGCTCACTGACTGTATTAGAGGAAAAAAAATCAGTTTCCTATTAAATCAAAATAAGAAACTTCGATTAGCCAGTTTTTAACAAAATTGATTCCACTAAATTCAGTTTCTTTCTTTTTAAACAAGAAATATACTGCTGCTGTATAACAACTTTTTAAAAGTCTGGACTACTAGGACCAGCAGTTAGCATAATGGCTATGTCGCTGGATTCCCATGTAGCCAACCGCCATTCGAGTCCCGGACCTGGTGGCTTAAACTCACACTGGGCGCACGTGTGTGCGTGCCCAAGATCGCGAGAGGAGAATGGAGGAGGAGGGACTGAGGTGTGGCCATCCCCCCTGGGGGATGATTTCTCGCTTTCTATCTCTGTCTCTCTCTGTCTTTCTGGCAAGCGCACGTGCCCTATAGCAAAAACCTCTCAAAAAAAAAAAAAAAAGTCTGGACTATTAAGTGTGAGGTCTTTTAAAAGATCTCCTAGGCAGTGAAAAATTAAGTATGGAGATACATAGATAAATACATAGATCAATTGACTTCATTGATATTTCTCTCAATTCCTACCCTTTTTTCTTTTTCCAGGCTTGTACAAGATACAGTTACATCAGACAGAACCATATTATAAACGGGATGTTCAGCTCTTGGAACATATCGCTGATGGTGCATACAAAATATGACTACTTGCGGACCAACAATTCTGCAGCCAAGCTATAAAAAAAAAAAAATTTTAGTAACCTAAGAAGGTAAAGACCACTAGTCTTATGAAATTACATTTTGTATTATTTTCTCATCATCTAGAAACGTTGATAGACTACTGCATAAAACTCACCAAATTGTAATTTAAAAAAAAGACCACTGTATAATTTCTCACACACTATGTATTAAATAAACATGCACACACAAAAGCAAAAATCAAACAATACAAACCATCAAAAGTAAGTTTCAAGAGATCAACTCCCTCAAAACAGCCATAAAAATTTTAATCTCTGGAACAAACACAATCTTAATGCAATCATCTTAGCTTACAACAATTAAGAACTATTCATACGTACTTATCAAATAGAGCACCCAACCAATGAAGCAGTTTAAGAGTTTAAAAGCCCACAAGTAACTCCTCTCTATCTACTGCATCAGACACAGACACACACACGATATACAATCCTAAGCAGTTTTTATATTTGGGTTCTAAGTACTTTGCACTTCAATGTCTTTCCAGAGAAGACCGTAAGATTTCTCCCTAACATAGTACAGGTTAAACTCAAAATGTGACTTTTTTCATTTTCATTGATTTCAGGAAAAGTGAGTCTTACTCAACATCAACACACTCAGACTAAAAGGCCTACAGTTGTCGAAGTCACCACTGCACGACAAACTTAAATATCTACAGGCAAAGGATTACCACTATCTTTTTGATCAATCAAAACAAAGTTTTCTATGCTGAGTTGTATCTACAAGCAGTGGTATTTCCAAAGAGAGGCCAAGACCAATAATGCTCTTGGCAAGGTGGGCACAGAACTTCCGTGAACTGTACAGACACTGCATCTACCTACTCTTCTATGTTTTCTTCTCCTTCAAACAAGAATCACTTCTTTGTAATCTGGATGCAATTACAGTCAGTTTACTTTAATTTCAATGCTTCTCTCTTGTCCAGACACCAAAAAAGTAATGAGTCAGTAGACTCTAGAAGCAACAAAAAGAAGTAAGATGGCTCACTGGTATATTACTAATAATATACGGGTATTTTTAATAATTTTTCAGACCCTAACAAAGGTAAAGGTAGGAAAATTCTGTGCCAAGAACACAGAAAAGATGGTAAGTTACCAAGCACTACTACCTTGAGGTCTTCCCAGTCTTTACTGTTTCCTTAAAGTATCTTGCAGTCAAACTGAGTTTAAGTACAATAAACTCCACCAGTAAACTGCTTCATTACTATACCCCTTGAAATGTAAAAACTACGTTAAGTCTCCTATAATTAACCTCTAAAAAATATTATTCTGACCTCCCTAGGCTGAATGAATTTTAATATAGTTATGATCTGCCTAATCCTTCATGATTAGTAAAGAATTTGTCTACTGAAGCAAATAAAAGACTATTAAAAGAAAACGCTAAAAGTCAGCAAACCTTTTTAAGGTGATCAAAGACAGCGCCACTGAAAGGGTCACAGATATAAAGTGATTTATCATTCTCCTTTATCTTCAATGCCTCTTCTTCTGTAATAATCTGAAGATACTCTTCTGATTGGAATTCTTTTATTGACTGAAATTAAAAAATAAAATAAGAATGTACCTGAAATTAGTCCCCTATATTTAAGTCCTATCAACACTATCTTCAAAATCTATCTCAAATCTAGCGTTTTTGCTATTGAAAACTACGTCATTTCCCCACCAGACCTCTGCAGAAGCCTCCTGTGGTCTCCTTTTCTCTCTACTGACCTTGATCTATTCTCCAAACTGCAACTGGTTATCTTTTTTTTTTTTGGGGGGGGGGGGGGGGGAGGGGTTTTTCTGTATTGTGTATGTTTTTTTTTTTTGGGGGGGGGGGCAGGGGAGAGGTTTTTGCTATAGGGCACGTGAGCCTGCCAGAAAGACAGAGAGAGACAGAAAGCGAGAAATCACCCCCCAGGGGGGATGGCCACGCTGCAATCCCTTCTCTTCCATTCTCCTCTTGGGATCTTGGGCACGCACGCACACATGCCCAGCGTGAGTTTAAGCCACCGGGTCAAGGACTCGAACCGCAGTCGACTACATGGAAGTCCAGCGACAAGGCCATTACACTAACTGCTGGTCCCAGTTGGTTATCTTTTTAAAAAATATAAACAAGGGGGACAAGCAGGTGGCATGGTATTTAAGGTGCTGGACACTCCCATATGACAAACCATGGTTTGAGTCCCAGACCTGGTGGCTTGCTTTCTCACTCTCCCTGCTCTTCTCTCTGGTCAAATTAAAAATAAATGAATGAATAAAGTTAAATAAATAATTCTTTAAAAAATATAAATATAAACGAGGATCATGTCACCGGCTGCTCAAAAGCTTCTAATGGCTTGCCACCACACTCAAAATAAAATCCACACTTCCTTCCATGGCCTACAAAAGCACAATACCCATTCTATCTCCTGACCCTCACCTCCCACCTCGTATACCTTTGCTTACTCTAGACACTCCCGCTTTCTAGCTAAGCTGAAATGACCCATTAGCTGTGCTCGTGTTCCAGCAGCAGAGACTCAGACTCTCCCCAGGGCCTTCTCTCACCCAGGTCTGCTTAACCAAACACCCTCCCCATCCCCTAATCTGTAGGAGAAGTAACACTGATGTTTTATACATACATGGCTTGTTTCTTTCTCCCCACAACAACGGAAGTTTCATGATCTACCTTGTGTGCTACCTACATCCTGACAGGAATATGTAGTCAAATACCGTATTTTCTAAAAACGTTATAAAGTCCTATGCTAAAGAGTCTAGTATGACCCTTTTAAAACGATAACTCCGATCACGTTAACCTTCAGAGTGAAGCCCTTCAGTGGCTCTCATTTCACTGCAAGGAAGTCAGTCTTTACAGCGGCCCATAAGGCCACACGGGCCCCTTTCCCCTTAATCCTCTTCTTCCCTCCCTGGTGCCCTAAAGGACAGGCACACCTTGGACGAGAACCTTCCCAAGACCCGTACATGGGTGTTCCCTTTGCCTGAAACTTCCTTTCAATAGCCTCATGGCTAACACCCACTCTGTCAAGTTCAAACATCTTTTCCACCAGGTCTACCCTGATCATACTCTATCTAAAACTGTAGCCTTTTTTTCTTTTTCTTCCAACAAAATCCTCCGGAATCCCATAATCTTTTTTGCCTCTTCCCATAGCACGCTGTTCCATAGCTGACTCGTTTAGCATATCGATTAGTATCTCTCTCCTCCCACTAGAACATTAGCTCTCAGAGAGCAGAAGTCTTTGCCTGCTCTCAGAACTGATGTATCCCAACACCAGCAGTGCCTTTCAATAAATATTTACTGAACGAATTTTAAGGGAAAAAACCTGCTACACTGCTTCTCAAACAAAATGTGAGCTGAGGATCTTGTTAAATATGCAGATTCCGGCCAAGCTGTGGTGGTGTGGTCTAGTCTGATGCTGTCCCTCAGCACGCTGAGGCCACACAGGAGGCCAGGTTCAGGTTGTCTGCCCAACCCTAATCCGCCAGGGGCTGAGATGCGCTGAGTCCCAGCTACTTGAGAGACTGAGACAGGAAGATCACAACATCATGAGCCTCATTTTTGAAAAAATACAGATTCTTGGGACCAGCAGTTGGCCTAATGGCTACGTCCCTGGACGCCCATGTAGTTGACAGTGGTTCGAGTTACAGACCCGGTGGCTTAAACTCACGTGAGGCGCGTGTGCATACATGCCCAGGATCCTGAGAGGAGAATGGAGGAGAAGGGATTGCGGCATGGCCATCCTCCTGGGGGGGGATTTCTCGCTTTCTGTCTCTGTGTCTTTCTGGCGAGCGCAAGCCCCCTACAGCAAAAACCTCTCCCCCCCAAAAAAATAAAATAAAATACAGATTCTGATTGGTATGTCTACGTTGGGGCCCAATAGTCTGCGTTTTTTTTTTTTTCCCCTTTACTTTGCTAGAGGGTGCATAAACTCGCCAGGGAGAGACAGATAATGAGGTAAAGTGAGGAGAGCACCTCCCTTCCCAGGGCAGGGATGGCCATGCTTCAATCTCGTCTCCATCTCTCCTTGTAAGATTTTGGGCACATACACACACACACACGGCATGTTTTTCAAGCTCTGGGTCTGGGACTTGAACCGCAAGTTAGTCCTATAGGATCCAGCTACATAACCACACACTACTGGCTGGCCCCAAGAGTCTGCATTTCTAACTCCCTTGCTCCCAGCATGCTGCCAGGGTATGCCAGCAGGAAACCTATTCACTACCCCTACCATCATTCCACACTACTGGGGGACCACTACAGTGTACACTGAGGGATCGTGATGTTCACAACCACGACTGACATGTGACCAGCACAGGAATGACTTCAGTTTTTCAAAGGACCATTCTGGTTAACAGACAAAAAGAAAACAACTTAATTTCCAAAAACTGCAGGTTAGCCACATTCAACATAAACGCCGGAACAGATTTTAAAACCCCAAGCACCTAATAATAACCTTACATCAATTAAAAAATATCATGATGATACTGCATATTAAAATGGACTCTACAGTAACATCATTATGAAAATAAAATAACTATTTCTAAGACATAATGCCCAGTAAATCAAATACACGCTTAAAAACAAGAAAAACTCACAGCATCTAGCAAGACGTTGCAAATATTCTTACCTCAAGGGCTTTTAAAAAGCATTCGGAATTGTCAGACGACTTTAAGAACTTCACAAGGAACGGCTCTTTATCACTACTGGACATTTTGAACTGCGGAAATAAAGGCAGCATTAGCGAGCGCGCACAGGCGGGTGTCGAGGCCCCCGTCCGACGCACCCCGGCCTCGGTGCAGGCCAGGACGCCCACGGGGACACCGGCCTCGCCCTGCACGCGCCCGCGCGTCCCTAAGAGCCCTGGGACCGGGCCGCGGCGCTCGCAGAGCGCCTGCACAGCCGGCC
>NW_006206814.1:823395-826960 GCF_000334495.1 Tupaia belangeri chinensis
CGGTCGTGGGCGGTGGGCCGTGGGCGGTGGGCCGTGGGCGGTGGGCCGTGGGCGGTGGGCCGTGGTTCGTGGTTACAGAGCAGGCTAAGGCCTCCTCCCCTAGGGTCCATCGCGACCCGGGCTCTCCTGGGAATCCGCTATCCTACACCTGCCTGTAGCAGGCGGCTGCAGAGGTTATCCAGAACGGACCCATGGGGCAAATTGTGACATTTCCATTTAACAGACGTAAAAACTGAGGTTTAGAGCTGTTAGCTGATGTCAGGGCCATGCACCTGGTCGATGGGAGAATTAAGGTAGTAGCATCCAGGTCGTTGTAACTCTATATACTGCATTGCTCTCCCTCCAACATAGCAGGCAGTTAATTACCACTCAAAAGAGTGAAAGGAAGAAGGATGTCAGGATGACTTCGTTACTCAGGAAAAGGATCTTTGCTGAGATTTGTAAGGGTTCCTGCCCCTCGTTCTGGTCAGTGGGCATCTCGTCTCTGCCTCTGCATGAGTATTGAAGCGATTCTGGGATGAAACCCGATCTTCAAATGGCCAAGAGCAGCAGTGCAGGGGGAAAGCGGGCATGCAGAATCTTAGCTAGTTCCTAACCAGATGACCTGCGCAGTGCATCTCGCTTATTTTTTAATTGCCTAGGGGCTGGGGCACTGCCAGAGAGAGGGGGCACTGGCAGAGGGAGAAAGCACCCACCAGTTGGGCCTGATCACGCTGCTCTCCTTTTGCTCCTTTTCTTCATCCCACTGGGATTTGGGCACCCGTGCGCCTGCATCCGTGCTGTTTTTCAAGCTGGTATGGGGGTGAGGGGATTCTAAGTAGTGGGCCAGGGGCATCGGGGCCCTGTGTGCAGGGCTTAATCACTGCAGTACAGGCGCAGGTCCGCCATTCTTGATTATTGAGACTGAGATGGTCGTGCCTTCACATTGAGCAGGTGACAGTTTAACTAGATTTTTCTTTTTTTTCCCTCTTTATATTTAGAGTCTAAACATAGCAACTAGTATCCTGGGTCTAAGTGTGTAAATACATTCATGGAAAATGAGTCACAGTCAGTAACATCAGGGCTCCAAGGTAAAGATTTCTTGTGGAGAGAGTAAGGAAGCCTCAAGAGAAAACAAGTTACTGGAGCAGGAAGAAGGGGGGGGGGCGGGGAAGCCACACTTAATTGTTAAGATGCATCTCTGGGGCCAGCAGGTGGCGTAGTGGTTAAGGCACTGGATCCCACAGGGCCGACTGTGTGCTGTCAGTCCTGGACACTGAGGCTTGAAAACCACACCAGGCAAGTATGCAGGCAAGTGTGCACGTGAGCTCACAATCCAGAGAAAACGGATGTGGTGTGGCCGTCCGCACTGGAGGGTGCCTTCTCAGTTTATCGCCCTTTCTCTCTCTCCCCAGCCCCTAGTTCACATGCCCTATAGCACATTTAAATGAAATAATGATTAATTAATAACAACAATTGTGGGGTACTTAACATCTGACAGAGGACTCCTGATTGGACCACCCCGATTATTCTTCCCAGCAATCCTGTGATATGTGGTGTTATTGCCCCATGTCGTGTAAATGGGGAAACTGAGGCTCAGGGGCTCCGTGACTTGTCCATGGCCCTGCGGTCAGGAGGCGGCTGACTGGAAAACCTGAGCCCTCCTGACACATGCTGTCTGCCTGCCCCGTGTGACGTGCGACCATTAGCATCGAGGCAGGGGCCTACTCTCCTGGCAGTCTTGGGTCTGAGCAGAGGCCTCCCAAGGGGACCAAATTCCAGAGGGTGCTAGTGACAAGAAGGGAAATAAAATGCAGCCTTTAGTTTGCGGCCAGCTGGGACTTCGTAGCCCTGGAGTTGACTTCATCTTTAGAATAGGAGACTGCCACTCGAATCCCGGACCCCATGGCTTAAACTCATGCCAGGTGTGTATGCATGTGTGCCTAAGATCCAGAGAGAAGACTGGAGGAGAAGGGATTGTGGCGTGGCCATCCCCTCTGGGGGGAGTGATTTCTCGCTCTCTGTCTCTCTCTGTCTCTCTGTCTCTCTGTCTCTCTCTGTCTGTCTGGCGAGCGCATGCACCCTATAGCAAAAACCTCTCCAAAAAATAAAAGAATAGGAGACAGCCACAGCCACAAGGGGGCAAGTTCTCCCAAATTCTGTCTGGGAGAGGGCCTGCGTCTGTCCCTGAAGTACCTGATCTCGGAAAACAGGGCAGTGGTTCCTCAGTGTGGTCTCTGGACCAGCAAGAGCACATCTCCCTGGAAATTGGTTGGGAATGAAAAGTCTTGGGCCCACTCAGATCTTTGGAGTGAGGAACTCGAGGTGGGACCTGTCAGTCTGTGTGTGAAGGAGTTCTCCAGGTGGGCGATTCTGATGCACATTCAAGTTAGTTTGAAGAACAATCTTTCTGGGAAAGATAAAAGTGGTTGTATGAATTTGTAGTCCATCAAAATTATCATGAAAATGGGAAATAGTTCATGTATCCTCAGAAGCCCAGGTTTGGGGTGTGCTTTGTCCTCAGCTCCCCTGCTTCCCTGGCCCCTCAGTCACCTAGAGCCAGACACTGGCGGTGCTGCGAGGGTGGGGCTAAAGGGGTCTTTGTTTGTAGAATTAAAAAGATAGAAAATAAATATGACAAAACAGTAACTTTTAAAAGGTGGTGGTATAAATATGAATGTTTATTTCTTTTATATTTTGCTATATAATGTTTTTCAAAATTAAAAAAGTAAAAATAGTATTTTTGAGTGGTAGAGCTTTATGTTTATTTCCGATGCAGTAATTGAATAAATATGCATAAATAAATGGATGTATGTTCAAGTAAAATTATTCTCTTTAAAGTTTGTTTTTGTTTTGCTTTGCTTTGCTATAAAGCTTGTGTGTTCACCAAGGGATGTGAGAGATCTTCCCCCCCATGCCGGGGATGGCCACATGTCAGCCCCTTCTCGAAGCTCCTTTCTCCTGTTCGGATTTTGGACATGCATGCACATACAACCCACGTGATTTTCAAGCCACCAGGTCCAGGACTTGAATCGTGGTTGGCCCTGTGGGAGTCTAGGATCTTAACCACCATGCCACCTGCTGGCCCCATGTGAAATTATTCTTATTTTTAAATGTGCTAATTTGTGTGCTTGCTGGAGAAAGACAGGGTTGGGGTGGAGTGAGAAAGCGCACCTGTGGGGAGATGGCCATGTTGCAATTCCTTCTCCTCCATTCTACTCTCAGGATTTGGGCTCCCACACACATGCACTTGGCACGTTTTTCAAGCCACCAGATCCAGGACTTTAACCACGTAATTGTCCATGTGGGATCCAGCCACCTTAACCACCACACCATTAGCTGGCCCTAAGTAAAATGACTAAACAATCTTTGTTGCTGCACAACTAGTCTCTGAGTGACAAACCATTTGTTTGAATTGTTGTCTTTAATAACCTGGAAGGAGGGACCAGCACTTAGCATAATGGCTATGTCGCTGGACTCCCAAGTAGTCGACTGCAGTTCGAGTCTCAGACCTGGTGGCTTAAACTCATGCCAGGAGCGTGTGCATGCATGCCCAAGATCCCGAGAGGAGAATGGAGGAAAAGGG
>NW_006206814.1:826992-828461 GCF_000334495.1 Tupaia belangeri chinensis
GGTTGATTTCTCGCTTTCTATCTCTCTGTCTGTCTCTGTCTGTCTGGCAAGCGCCCGCGCCTTATAGCAAAAACCTCTCCAAAAATAAAAATAAAAATAAATAACCTGGAAGGTAGAACTCAGGCCTGCGATCTGCTGAGCCCAAGGGAAGGGGAGACAACAGCTTCAGCAGTGCAGTCGGCTGTTCCTGGCTGCATTTAATTAGCTATTGTAAGGAAAAAGATGAGCTCAGAGAGGAATTGCCTGTTTGCAAACAAAAATAAAAGGGAATTAAAGACCTGAAAATGAGCGGTTTTGCAAAGTTGAAAACCTAACTGCATTTTAGCCCTAAAAACGAAAACCCGCACAGTCAGCTGAGTGAGGGACAGAGAACCGACCTGAGGATAGCAATCAGGCACGAAAGTTACGTCTTAGAAAAAACGGGGCCATTACAATGGGACTTGCTGGCAACCTTAAACGTATCCAAATAGGCAAGGGCTTGAACTGCGGGTTATCTGAGCCTTGGCAGAACACCTCACGGTCCCTGTGGGAGGCCTCTACGGAGCTGCTAGGGGGTGTCTCCCACTGACTTCTGTCTCCCGGGAGGCTGTCAGGATACAACTTCTCACTTCCCAGGCTCTGATGGGGCGTTCTCCTCCACTCTCGGAGCAGAGCTGCAGAATCTTATAAGAGCACTTCACTGCCATCGGGATTGGCTTCTCAGCAGCGGGGAATCGCAGCTCCTGTCACAGTGGTCAACCCCTTGTCTCCTATCATCCTTTCTTGGTGTCTCGGACAGGGATCTGAAGAGCTGGCCCCTTCGACTTATTTGTTTGTAGTTTGATTTTTTTTTTTGCTATCTGAGAAAGTAACAAACAGCCCAAACCTAGAAGTATCTCATTCTCATGTGTCTTCGCCAGCAGACTCGGTCCGGCCTGCCCTTGACCTTGTCTTGGATGCATGAACTACCACACGAAACTGGCAGGAAGCAGATACTTGGGTCATCGGGAAAGTCATGATGTATTTTTCTATGCAAAAATGTGTCATGACTTTTCCCATGACCCAATAGATCGGAAAGCTATGAAGATTTTAAGATAATTGTTTTCTGAACCAAATTAATACACGAGTATTCAAACGTTGATACAATCCTCAAGCTTGCGCAGTTAGGAAGTGCTGAAAAGTTATGCAGCCCCGAGGAATGCAGACTCCTCAATATTCCTGTTCAGATGTGGCTAAAGAAGGTACCAGAAGAAGAAGACTGTCCCAGAAGAAGTGGTGGGGACCTCAGAGAACAACGAGCAAAGGAGTTCCTTCAGAAAGTACATCGGGAATCCAATCAGGCCCTCCCAATGCCTGCCTCTTTACGTCCGTTTTGCTGCGGATACAACTGAATGACATGGACTGGGTGCCTTACAAATAAAAAATGTTTATTCAGTTCATGGTTCTGAAGATCCAAGATTGAGGGACTGCGTCAGAGGAGGACATTCCTG
>NW_006206814.1:828704-834035 GCF_000334495.1 Tupaia belangeri chinensis
TGAGGACTCTACGGTGTCCTGAGGCAGTTCAGGGTGTCAGTGATGAAAAGTCACCAGTAACCAATCACGGGGTCCTCACCTTGATGAGCTTATCTAATCCTGATCACCTTCTAAATGCCTCACCTCTTAATACCACAGCAACCAAATTTCAACGCAAATATTTGGGGGACACTACCCAACTCCAAAGGTGATGCCAGCAGGCAATGGCCATGGGTCCCCACCCGTCCCCATTCTGAAAGGGGGCTTAACTGTTACTCTGTCCCTGACCCACCATCGTATACCAGGTGTGTGTTTGGGCAGGGGTGGGGGGGACAGAAATGTGTCTTCTTAGTACATAGGTCACTGGTGGGCTCTGGTAGAGTTCACGCAGCAGACCCTCAGTGTTCCCCCCACCCTCTCACCTTTGTCACTCTTAAGATGTCAGAAACTTCCAACTGCCAGTACCGGCCTTTATTTCCTTGAAGGAATGCTTTGGCCCCTGGAGTCTGCAGTGCCACCCACACAGTAACCCTGAGGGCCAAGGGATTTATGAGCCACGGAGAAAACCCTCAAGCCATGGCTGACAGGTTCTGTGTACAAAACCTCATGTGTATGCTTCTTGGGTGGGATGCTCTGTTCTGGTAACCCAGACTCCACGGGGGCCCAGGGGTGATGGACATCCTTTGGAAGTCTTTCTCTCCCTGTCTCACACCCCATCTTACCTATGTTGTCTTGTCAACAAAAAGTCTGAAAAGTCTCACCTAAAGGTTCATTTCTGGAGGAACTCTAAGAAAAAGGACTTAAGACGGGCACTCCGCTTGCATGGTACGCTGCTGCCAGGAAGCTGCCCAGGCGGGGTTTCAGCTCCCACCCTCAGTCATGTGAGGAGTTGTGGCCAGTAGAATCAGGCTGAGACGCTTCCCACTCCCAGCTGGCCATGAACACTCACACCGCCTCGTCTGCCATCTGGCCACCGTGCAGGGCAGTCTGGAAGCCACAGGCTGGACAGCAGAGCCCCTCTCGGCCTGGCTCTCTGAAAGATCGTGCACCATGGGGCGATGAGGATGGATCCTCGCTCCCATCCGACAGACCCCCTACTGCTGCCAGGCGGGCCATGTGAGGAAGATGGCAGCGCCTATTGTGTCCGGCCACAGAGTTCCGAGTCAACTCTGTTACGGCAGCTCTGGACCGGGCAAGAGTTCAGATAAGCGTGATGTCCCTGCAAAAGCTGTCTTTATTACTACGAGGGCCCTTGGAAAGGAGAAAGCATAAAATCACTGTAGAGACAAACACTAGAGGCCACTGTGGAAGAGCATAGGGTATGGAAGAGGGCTAGCGCCGGCCCTGACCACTCTGAGTTACTTGACATCGGCCGTGTTCCGTCACCTCCCCGGGCTTCACTTTCTCCCTGTATGGCCTAGGGTCCCGGGAGCCAGATCCCATGTGGCCAATTACAGTTCAAATTCCAGCCCGGGCAGCTTAATAACACACTAGGCTTGGGGTCAGCAGATGGGATAATGGCTATGTCGCTGGACTCCCATGTAGTTGACCGCGGTTCGAGTCCTAGACCCGGCAACTTAAGCCCACGCCAGGTGCATGTGCATGCGTGCCCAAGATCCTAAGAGGAGAATGGACAAGGGATTGTGGTGTGGCCATCCCCCCTGGGGGGGTGTGATTTCTTGCTTTCTGACTCTCTGTCTCTGTCTTTGTGGTGAGCTCATGCACCCTACAGCAAAAACCTCTCCAAAAACAACAACAAAAAACACTAGGCGTTATGTGTGTACATGCCCCAAATCTGAACGGATGGAGAAATGCAGGAGAAGGGACTGTGGTGTGACCACACCCCATTAGAGGGTGATTTCTCTCCTTTCTCTCTCTCTCTTTCTCTCTCTCTGGCAAGAGAGAAAAAGAAAAAGAGAAAGAAAGGAAGAGAGAAAGAAAGAGGGAGGTAGAGATGGAAGGGAGGGAGGAAGGAAAAAAGGAAGCGGAAAAAAGAAAGAGAAATAAAAAACAGAAAGGAAAAAAAGAGACAAACAGCATCTACCTCATGTCCCTGTGATATGGAAGAGCACCTACCACGGAGCCTGTTACATAATGAGAGGTAACTGTGCAAATCTCGACTTCCCCAAAGCATCCCCGCCATGACGTCTTTAAATCATGTCTTGTGACACAGTCTGCCAGCTCCTGCTCTGCCACATTACGCCGAAGCAAAGCAAAGACTTGGACACACTGGCCGGCTCATGTGTGTCACATGATGAGAAGTTTCCAGTTTGCCTCTCTCTGGGGTCATGGGGCATCTTGACCTTATTGGATGTGGGCTGTGTTAGCTTTAAGTGGATAATTAACCTCGAGAGAAATGGTCGTGATCTCTGGAACCTGTCTGGTTTTTGTCCATGGGCCTACAGAGGAGATTGCTCAACCCGCTTTTGAGACGTACATGCATTTATTCATCCACTTGATGAACTTGTTGAGTCCTATATTATATCAGGCACTATTTTCCAACTTGGACTTGAATACTGAGCAATAAGAAGGTGGTCTCTACCCTCATAGATCTTACCTTCTTTAAAGGTATCAATGCATGAAGGGAGAACCAGGATGGTTCTAAATGAGCCACTTCTGGCTTCAGACAAGAGACATTTGGCTTTGCCTGAGCAGAGGGTCATGGATGGATTATAGAGTAACCAGCAGATTTTTTTTTTCTATAGGACGCGTGTGCTCACCAGAAAGAGAGAGACAGAGAGACAGAAAGTGAGAAATCACCTGGGGGGGGGGAGATGGCCACGCCGCAATCCCTTCTCCTCCATTCTCCTCTCAGGATCTTGGGCACACATGCACATGCACACGCACCCAGCGTGAGTTTAAGGCACCAGGTCCGGGACTCGAACCGCAGTCGACTACATGGGAGTCCAGCGACATAGCCATTACACTAATTGCTGGTCCCTCTAGTTCATTTTAAGAGCCATTATAATCTTGAAATCAAACCTATAGTGATGTTAAACACAAAGCAAAACAAAAACGAAAACAAAACAACCTGCAGGATGATTTCTCTCATGAACATAGGTGAAAAAGTAATGCAGTGCTGGATCCATATTCAGCAGTATATGAAAAGCATCGTATAGAAGGAGCAAGAGGGATCTAGTGTGGCAACGTGATCATCGCTGCGCACTTAAACGTGAATCAGAGCCAGGCGTGGTGGGGTGGTGCAGTCCTAGCTGACGGCTGACGCGGAACGATCCGCGCTCGAAGCTGGCCTGCAACTACAGCGACGGCCGATCTCACCAAGCACAGTGCACAGTGTGCGGGTGGGCAGGCCCTAGTCCCATCTGAAAAGCGGAGGCAGGAGGACTGTGACATGGCATGACCCTGTCTTTGAAAAACAATCAGGACCAGCAGATGGTGTCGAGGTTAAGGTGCTGGACCCCGCATAACTGATTACGCGGTTCTAGTCTACGCCCAGCAGCTTGAAAAACACGCCAGATGTGTGTGCGCCCAAAATCCCAACAGGAGAATGGAGGAGAAGGCGAGGCGCGGACACCCGCTGTCCCTCTCTAGGGAGGGCATGTGCCTTATCTCACACACATGCACACACACACACACACACACACACACACACACGACCAAGCTTTGCCCACGCGGTGGCCTCCCGCCGCCTTCCGCTCTCGGAGCCGTTGTGCCCACCCCGTACTTCTTCGCTCCCAGGACGCGAAAGCCCAGCCTTGTCCTCCGAAGGAGGGCGGCTCAGCCTCGATACCACGGGCAGGCGCTGGAGCACTGGACAGCAGCTCCCGGCCTGTCTCCAGGTGGCGCTGGCGAGACCCGGCAGACTCAGCGATCCGGTTTTGGCTACTTCGCCTTCGCCAACCCAGAGCGCGCCTCCGATGCGCGATTTCGAAACACCCACTGTAATACAGTGTTAAACTGCTTCCAAAACTTGAAGTTGAAGTAGAGCTTCATTGAACATCAAAAGTTATTCAACTTACAAAGTTAAGTAAGAGGAACAATCAGTTTGTGTTAGTTCTTTCTTAACATTTCGTTGTAAGAGGGTTTCTTTAATCATAGCCCGCAGCCGCAGCCGCGGATGTTCTACTGCCGCGCCTGCGCAGTACAGCAGATACCCGGGTAACATCCCGGGGCCAGGGCCGCGCTTCCATTGGCTGTACGTATAGTCTGGGGCTGCACTGACATACATTTTTTTGTTGTTCTGGTTTTTGTTTGTGTGTTTTTGTTTCTGAGATTAAACAGGCAAGTTTATTATCAAATGTAACAATTCTACAACTCAGTACTGCAGTCACTCTTCCTGCCTATCCTCAAGTCTCTCAGCTGCGGGCACACAGCATTTTAAGGGCTCGAGTACGAAGGACCATGCTTCTTGAAACACCTGCTTTAGTACATCGACGTCTGGGTTCGAATTGAGCTCCCAAGGTAACTTGTTGAAAACCTTTTAGGGGAACCAGCAGTTAGCGTAATGGCTATGTCACTGGACTCCCACGGTCGCACGTAGTCGACCGTGGTTCGCGACCCAGACCCGGTGGCTTAAATCTCACGCAGGGTGTGTGTGTGCGTGCGTGCCCAGAGGAGAATGGAGAAGGGATTGCGGCGTGACCATCCCCCCTGGGGGGTGATTTCTTGCTTTCTGTCTCTAATGTCTCTCTCTCTCTGGCTGGCTAGCGCACGCACCCTATAGCGAAAATCTCTCTCAAAAAACAAAAAACAAACAAAAAACCTTTTAGGAAGTTCCATGTGTTAAAATTTTTCCCCCTTCATTTTACTAACAAGTTTTGGGGCATTTGTAGAGTGGAGATTTTTACTTTTATCAGATTTTTTCCCCCTAATTTGGACTCTCAAGATGATGGGTTCTGATGTATCTAGGGATATTTTAAAAAGCTGTACACATGATATTTTTCATGGTTAGGAAGCAATTTCCCAATGTACCTTTAAGGAATCTTGGGGCCCGCAGGTGGCATGGTGGTTAAGGGTGCTGGACTCACACATGGTTGACTGTGGTTCAAGTCCCAGTCCTGGTGGCTTGCTTTCTCACTTTACCTCTCTCTCACTCTCTCTCATTCTGTCCCTCTCTAGTAAAATTAAAATAAAGAAATAAAGTTAAATAAACTAATTCTTTTTTTTTTAATCTGCATCAGGACCAGCAGTTGGCATAACAGCTATGTCACTGGACTCCTATGTAGTCCACCATGGTTCAAGTCCAGGTTCAGGACTCAGTGGCTTAAACACATATGCATATGCCAAGCGCGTGTGCATATGTGCCCAAAATCCCGAGAAGAGAGTGGAGGAGAAGGGATTGCGGTGTGGCCTTCTCCCCTGGGGGGGTGATTTCTCGCTTTCTGTCTCTCT
>NW_006206814.1:835882-846627 GCF_000334495.1 Tupaia belangeri chinensis
GCCCGCCCTCATGTGTGTTTGAGAGGCTCGGAGCTGCTTTGCTAGATGAGGCCCCGCGGGTCGCGAACCTGGGACCCCAGACCCCTATGGAATAGGGCGGTCGAAGTGGCACCTCGAGGTTGCCCCAGCTGCACCTGCGCAGTGCGCACTCAGCCTGCAGACCCCAGCGCTGCGCAACGGAAGGCACATGAGTGCTACTTACTGCGCCCCAGCCCGGCTGCGAGGAGGCGAGCGGTCAGCCTTGAGAGTGAACCCTTCCGCGGAGGCGGATCCAGGCCGCTCTGGGGAGGATAAAGTGAACAGGGAGCCAGGCGCCTGGCTGTTGACGTGCTCCGGCAGGGGAATGAGGCTGGCCACCCGCGCCTTGCTGTGCAGGCCCTGGATGAGTGAGCACCACTAGGAGTCAGGCGTGGCCTGCGCTCCAGGGTGCTCGGAGTGGGGACAGGGTGCCAGCAGCAGGCCAGCCCCAGAGGGGCCCCTGGGCCTCCAGACCGCCTGTGAGCTGAAGTAGGCCTGAATGGAGCCTGACGGTCGCCCTTGCTCTGAACCGGGCTGTGCCTCCCACACCGAGCACAACCGGAAGATGGAGGAACGCAGGACAACTGCCCTTGAGCGGGCCCCTAGGGCAACACAAACAAGGCAAAAGAGTTTATTTGGCCCAAGTTAGGCTAATTGCCCAGACACCACAAAATCCAAGTTGCACAAAAGAATGTGTGTCCAGGCCCCAGAGGTTTCAAGATTCTTTTTAAAGCAGAAGTCATTAACAGGAAGGAGGAGGAGCAAGGATTCTTTTCCTGCTGCACTAAGATGAGGGGCAGGTGGTGACCCCAGGATCACCTAGAGTCACTTTTAGACAGATTTTTGCCTTAGGGTGCATGCGGTCACCAGAGAGACAGAGAGAGAGAAAGGAAGTGAGAAATCACCCTCCTGGGGGCATGACCGTGCCTCAATCCCTTCTCCAGTCTCCTCTCAGAAGTTTGGGCATGCACACATGCACTGGGTGTGAGTTTCAAGCCCCCGGGTGGGGACTTGAACCTTGCTAGGCTAGGTGGGAATCCAGTGCCTTACCCTCTACGCCACCTGCTGGTCCCCACTTTGCCTGGTCTTAAGCAAAGCGTGGAGACAGTGAGTCTAGAAGGTAAAGAGTGAACGTATTTGGCAGGAATGATCACAGAACAGGAGCCGAGTGAGCTCCGATGGCATGTGGGGCTGTTTCAGGCACACGGTTCCAAGGAAGCCGGAGGACGACCCGGCATGAGTCTCACTTCCTCGTAGCGCTGACAGACCAGAATGTCCTGCTTGCAGGGAAAAGCGGTCTGTTCTGGGAGCCGGTCACTGCCTTCAAGTTCAGTGTGATAAGGTGGCATTACGGTATGTGTGACTTCGTTTTGGGCTGGGCTGGTGGGGCCTAGAGAGGAGTTTAGTCTGGTCTCCTAACGTGTTTACTGACACCCTTGACCTTTCATCCAGTAGCAATCGTCTTTCCACAGCACACAGCTGCTGTGAGAATAGACCAGTGTCCAGCAGGGCTCCAGGCACAGGTGAGTGCTCGCTGGTAAAACTCCCACACGCGGGAACCAGCAGTTAGTGTAATGGCTATGTCGCTGGACTCCCACGTAGTCGACTGCGGTTCGTGTCCCGGACCTGGTGGCTTAAAACTCACGCTGGGCGCGTGTGCGTGCGTGCCCAAGATCCTGAGAGGAGAATGGAGGAGAAGGGATTGCGGCGTGGCCATCCCCCCTGGGGGGGTGATTTCTCGCTTTCTGTCTCTCTGGCTCTCTCTGACGAGCGCACACTCCCTATAGCAAAAACCTCTCCAAAAAAAGATAAAAACTCCCACACGCAAACTCAGGGCCCGTTCCTGTGCTGGGTGGGCGGGCTTCTCCAGGGAGGCGCTCTTGCCGGGTAACTGTGAGGAGGGTCGTGGCACAGTCTGTGAACTCACACCTCTCAAGAGCCCTCCTGGCTCAGCGACTACTGGTTCCATCCAGCCCTGGTTCCGTCATAACAGGCTGTCGTAAATAATTACCAGGCAGAGTATCCGCCATAGTTCGAATATGTCACCGAATAAGTCATGTGTTGACTCATCAATTATGGTGTCCAAAGATGGGGCTTCAGAGAAGAGACGAGTGATTGGGCGGTTAGGCCAGAGCCCTGTGGTTGCGTCCCAGTGGGGTTATATGGAGAGCAGAGGAGGCAGCAGAAGCCACGTGGGTACAGACCAGCCTCACTCTCCCCTTAGTTCTGCCTTCTTCCATCTCCTGATGCCTTTGGGCTTTCCAGCCACCAGAGGCATAAGTCAAATAAACCTCTATTTAAAATAAATGACCCAGTCATGGGCATTTCTGTTCGCAATGCAATGGCGGACCGAGACAGTATCTTACAGGGGGGAAGGGGTGGCAAGAGCAGGGCAGAGGGGAGAGGGCGGGAAGGAAGGGGGTGCTGTGGGGCCTTTCTCTGACCCGGAATTGCCACGTGGGACCACAGAGGGAGCTCTGTTGGCAGGGAAAGGCTGGAACGGTAGTGCACACCTGCAGTATGGTTATCATCACAGGAAATCAAAGGGGCAGCCCATCTGATCTCTTCCCCAAATTCTGAACAGGGCCTGTATTGTGCTCTTTCCTGTTTCCTCTCCTGGCAATGCCAGGCACTGACCAAAAGATCATCTTCACAATTGTTTCTGTGTTTACAGACCAGAGACAAGAGCTGCCCGGCTCGGCCCCCACCCCCCATGTTTTCTCCCTCTTGGCTGCTGGCACAGGCTGCGATCTGGAACATGCTTTGTCAAGCTCAGTGTTCTAGTACAAGAACTCTTCTGGTGGAAAAATAGAACCAAAGACGCTTAAACCAAAATCAAACCGAAACAGAACAATAGGAAGGGGGCAGTTATTGGTAAGCCCTGCTAGAGCCAGGAGTCAAGGGTTCAGATGGCCTGAATCTCCACCGTGGCTCCCACCGCCTTCCTCGCCTCTTGTCCTCCTGGGGCTTCAGGACTTTATTCAACGAGCACGTCGCCACCATCGGTTTTCTCCTTCTAGAGTCGGTCTGAAAAGTCACAGTGGACTCCAGGTGCCCCTTCTCGTAGCTGCCGTGCAGCCAGTGCTGGAGCGTTATGAAGTGATCGGCCTAGTCTAGGTCTCTCTGCTCCATCTGACCTTAGTTGGCTTGCATATACTCTTTCTTTTAAAAATGACTTCTACTGGGGCCAGCAGGTAGCTTGGTAATTAAGGCCAACTGTGGTCTGAGTCCTGGGCCCATTGGCTTGAAAATCACAGCAGACACATGTGCATATGTACCCTAGACCCCAAGAGGACCATGGAGGAAAAGGGATTCAGCGTGGCCATCCCCCTTGGGGGTGAGTTCTCACTTTCTCCCTCTCTGTCTCTTTCTGTTTCTCTCTGGTGAGCACATGCACCCTATGGCAAAAACAAAACAAAACAAAACAAACTTCAAAAAATTTTATTGATGTATGATTCACATACACTAAGTATACCCATTTTAAGTATACTTACAGTTCGATGATTTTTTTTTTTTTAGAGAGGTTTTTCACTATAGGGCACGTGTGCTCACCAGACAGAGAGAGACAGAGAGACAGAAAGCGAGAAATCACCCCCCAGGGGGGATGGTCACGCCTCAATCCCTTCTCCATTCTCCTCTCGGGATCTTGGCCAGCGACATAGCCATTACGCTAACTGCTGGTTCCCAACAGTTCGATGAATTTTGACAGCTATGACTATCCATGTAGCTACTTCTATAATCAAGATAAATGACATTTTCATCACCCCCAAACGCCTCCCTAAGAGTTTCAGTTGTTGTGTACCATTTTACCTCCTATCAGCAACGTGTAGGAGTTTCTGTTGTTTTACAGCCTGTCAGCATGCGGTGGCTTCAGTCTTTCCACACTTCACTATTCTCATAGTTACGTAGTAAAATCTCACGGTGGTTTTAGTTTGCAGTTCTCTGGGGACTGATAATACGGAGCGTCGTTTCATTTTCTTATTGGCCATTTGTACATTTATTTACTTTTTCAGAGGCACGGTCTTGCTATAGTGCCCAGACTAACCTTAAACTCACGTGCCTCCTGCCTCAACCTTGGTATACCTTCTTTTGTAAATTTTCTCTTCAAATATTTTAAAAATACAAACTCAGTAGTGATCAAAAATGCAGACTTTTCAGGGCCGGCAGGTGATTAAGACACTGGATTCCCACATGTCCAACCACAGTTCGAGTCCCAGACCTGGAGGTTCGCTTTCTCACTTTCCCTCTCTGCCTCTCCCTGGTCAAATTTTAAAAAAATAACAAGGATGAATAAAATTAAATAAAATAATCCTTTATTTTTATTTATTTGTTTATTTATTTGAGAAGGTTCTTTGCTATAAGGCACATGCACTCACCAGAAAGAAAGAAACAGAGAGATAGAAAGCGAGAAATCACCCCCCAGAGGGGATGGCTACATGGCAATCCCTTCTCTTCCATTCTCCTCTTGGGATCTTGGCACACACACACACATGCGTGGCATGAGTTTAAGCCACCAGGTGCAGGACTCAAACTGCAGTCTCAACTATGGGAGTCCAGCAATGTGACCATTACACCATCTGCTGGTCCCCAATAATAATTTTTTTAATCAATTATTTATTTGTTTAATGATATTTGTTATTATTTCTTACTTTAACCAGACAGAGACAAAGAGAAAGGGAAAGCAAGAAAGCAAACCTCCAGGTCCAGGACTCGAACCGTGGTCCACCACGTGGGAATCCAGCACCTTTAAATATCATGCCACCTTCCGGCCCCAATTCTTTTTAAAAAATGATAGGAAATACAGATTTTTCAAGAAAGTCATTATCTTGATATTCTCTTCAAGGACTTCTGGCCAGAACAATTGCATTTTAACCTGCTCTTCTTGCCCTGGGTTGCTGCTATCGAAGACGTTTTCAAATAAATTTGAGGGGCTCCAATTACCCCTTCCCATCTTGGGCATGGGATACTTACTGTTCAGTGCAACTTGGCACCTCCTATCTAATCTCTTTTGCTGTTTCCTACTTACAGGCCGTCAAAAATGGCACAAGATTTTTTGTTTGTTTGTTTGTTTTTGAGAAGTTTTTGCTATAGGGCGTATGCGCTCGCGAGACAGAGAGACAGAAAGTGAGAAATCACCCCCCAGGGGGGATGGCCACGCCACAATCCCTTCTCCTCCATTCTCCTCTCGGGATCTTGGGCACACACGCACACGCGCCCGGCGTGAGTTTTAAGCCACCGGGTCCGGGACGCGAACTGCGGTTGACTACATGAGAGTCCAGCGACATAGCCATTCTCTAACTGCTGGTCCCAAAAATGGCACAAGTTAGCTTACTCTCAAGTTATATAAAGTCTCTAATGAGTTCTTTGAAAAAAATATATACTATGTGTTTTTACTATATGGAAGAAATTTGAGCTAACATAAAGCCAGTGTCCCAGGACAGCATGGAACAAAGGGCAGTCCACGGCCGGGCTGTCCTGATTTCCAAACTTAAGAAACTTTGTGTTGTCTTATTTCCTCAAAGGACATTACTTGAGGTTCTATTTATTTCCTTTTAACTCAAAAATACCATTCCTGTCACAAACTGAATGAAAAATGGTCCTGCCAACAGTTTTGGTATTGCAAAACAGGACAGCGAATGTGAGACAGACGGAAAAACAGGAGAACTTACCGTCTGGACCTCTACGCTCCACTACTAGAAGGAGTTTGATTAAAAGCCATAGCTTTAGAGTAAAAGGTACCTGGTTTTGTTTGTTTGTTTGTTTTTGGAGAGATTTTCGCTATAGGGCGCGTGTGCTCGCTCGCTAGCAGACAGAGAGAGACATAGAGACAGAAAGCGAGAAATCACCCCCCAGGGGGGATGGTCACGCCGCAATCCCTTCTCCTCCATTCTCCTCTCGGGATCTTGGGCACGCACGCACACGCACCCAGCGTGAGTTTTAAGCCACTGGGTCCGGGACGTGAACCGCGATCAACTACGTGGGAGTCCAGCGACATAGCCATTACGCTAACTGCTGGTTCCCAAAGGTACCTGGTTTTTAAAAATCTCATCTCTAAAACGGAAATGATAACCCCTAAATGACAAGACAATTTTGAAAGTTAGAGGGAGGAAATATGCTCGATACACCATGTGACTTGCAAGGAGACTTCAGAAAGCTCATTAAAAAGTAGAGTGAAAAAGGAGCTTACTTGGGGCAAACAAATTAAATGAATACATAATTTTTTTTTTCATAATACACATATTCCACAAACTTTTTAAAGACTCCCCTCCTATAGAGGCTCATCAGAAAAGTAGTAGCTGTTACTGCCGCTAACTTTCGCCTTCCAGATTTCATTGAAATAACATTTTGCAGGCTGTAAGAGAGGGTGGCGGCCTCCACAGACAAATGATGAAAACAGAATACAGAGCCTGAAAGTAGAATGTGGACCTGAGTACCCAGAAGCTCCTCTGTCAGTTAGTTTGTAACAAAAATTAATACGAATAGAATAAATAATTCCAGTGGGGTGGTGGATGCACGGAGCAAAACTCTCACAGCAGTAAAGCCGACCTTCAAGAGCTGCAATGTCTAATGGTGTCCAGAGAAAATAAGAAGCTTCCACAGCCACCAGAAGGATAAACGTACAACAATTAATTTTAGAGGCTCTCAAATTTGTCTTAAATCAAAAACCTTCTTCTACTCATATAAATGTCTTTTTTCTTTCTTTTTTTAATAATTATTTATCTTATTTATTCATTCATTTATTTTTTAATTTGACCAAATAGAGACAGAGGGTGAGAGTGAGAGAGGGAGAGAAAATGAGAAAGCAAGCCACCAGATTCAGGACTTGAACCCTGGTCAGCCATGTGGGAGTGTCCAGCGCCTTAACCACCATGCCACCTGATGGTCCCAACTCATATAAATGTCTTGATTAAACACCATGATGCAAATACAAAGAATTCCAGCTGGTAAACATGACCGGACATTGGTAAGAATGTATATCGTATCTGTACACCCATTATGTTTTCAGGTATCAAGAGGGACAATGCAGCAGTTTTTTCTCTTGTTAGGGCACTGCCGTTTAAACGTGAGCCTGGAGTACTCGAAATAGAATCCGAGTTTTCAAGATGAAAGCGTGGCAAGCAGTGTCTGGCGGTGGTGTAAGCATGTGTGTTTCTGATAAGTAAAAAAATCTCAAGAAGGAAAAACAGAAATGGCATGCTTCATCCATCTCACTTAGTGAAAGAGCTGCAGTGGAAATGGTTGAAGGTAGCAGGTGCGATGAATATTGTCACAAATTGTGACATATTGTCACATATTATCACAAATTGAAGAGGTGTGGGTGCTGACTATGAGTAGTATCAGAAATATGTTCAGGATGGTCTTGATACCTTTATTTATAATAAAAACTGGTCGGGGGCATATCGATAAATTTCTGTTAAGAGCTGTTCCTGTGTGTTACACGTAACAGACGTAACAGACATGGTAGATATTTGTTTACAGTTTTGTTTAGCGAACCATGCATTTAAGTTGAAGTGAAGTCAACAATAAGGAAGTACGTGTATGGATATGTGATCTTGAGATTAAAATTAGTCATAAAATGTGGAACGGGTCCTTAAAAAAATAACGTTTTGCTCAAATACAGATTAGTGAGCTGCACTTTGGCTTTGTAACATTCACTATGCTAATTACTGTAGCTTAAAATGCCAATGAAATAAACAGGCACTGCGTTAGTAGCATTAGTACCTACTAATTCTTCCCCGCAGAGAGTTACACTTGTCAATTGGCAGAAAGGAACAAAAGAGTAGTCAAAATTAAGAAGGCTAAATCCATAGGCCCATAGAAAAGGCGTACTATCTGTGGGTAGAAAGTTAGTTTTATTTATTTATTTGTTTTTCTGTAGGGCACATATGTTTGCCAGAGAGAGAGAGAGAGAAGGTGAGAAATCATTTCCCGGGGACGGGACGATGGCCATGCCAAAATCCCTTCTCCTCTGATCTCTTCTTGGGATTTGTGGCACACATGCACACGTGCCCAGTGTGATTTTTAAGGTCCTGGGTTCGAGACTCAAACCACGCAGTTGGCCATGTGGGATCCAGTGCCTTGATCTCTATGCCAGTGGCTGACCCTTCTTTTCCTGTTTTTGAGATGAGATTCACATAATATAAACCAGCCATCTTTAAGTGTAGAATGCAGTGGTATTTAGTACACTCACGGTGTGCCATCACTACCTCTGTGTTGTTCCACAGTCTTCTCAGCACAACAGGAAACCCGCGCCTGGTACGGTCAGGACCCGTCCCCCTGCTCCTCAGCTCACAGCGACCACAGCTTGCGTTCCATCTCTCCAGATTTACCTAGCTATGTATTCATGGAAACGGACTCACACGATGCGTGGCCTTTTGTTTCTGCCTTCTCTCCTGTAACACAGTGGTTTCGAGGTTCTTTCACATGGTAGAACACAGCGGGGCTTCATTCTTCTTATGGTACAGTAATACTATACTTTTCAGATCTATCGCATTTTGTTTTCCTGGTCATTTGTTGATGCATGTTTGCTTTGTCTCCATCTTTCAGCTATTGTGAACTGCTGTAGAACATCTGTATGCATGAACTTGTTTGAATCCCTGGTTTTTGCTTTGTGTGTGTGTGTGTGTGTGAGGTTTTTGCTATAGGGCGCGTGCACTCACCAGAAAGACAGAGAGAGACAGAGAGACAGAAAGTAAGAAATCATCCCCCAGATGGGGTGGCCACGTCGCAATCCCTTCTCCTCCATTCTCCTCTCAGGATCTTGGGCATACACACATATACACCCGGCGTGAGTTTAAGCTGCCAGGTCCAGGACTCAAACCACGGTCGACTACATGGGAGTTCAGTGACACAGCTACTACGCCATCTGCTGGTCCCTGAGTCCCTGTTTTTAATTCTTTGGGTATATACCCAAGAGTGGAATTGCTGTTAGAATTAGAATATGCTAATTCTATGTTTAACGTTTTTTTAAAAAAAATTTATTTATCTATTTATTTGTTGTGATTTTGGGGTCATAGGGTCTAGGACTTGAACCTTAGTCAGCCATGTGGGAGTCCAATGACTCAACCACCTGCCTGCTGGCCCCTCAGTGTTGAACTTTCTGGAATTTCTTTTGACTTCACCTAAACGGTAGGCCAGGATCAGAGAACTCGTGTGAGCCAGGCAGCTAGTCCTCTTGTGGGTAATGTAATAAGATATTAAATACATAAAGGGTAGAAAGAAAAAACGAAAAATATCAATATTTTTTTGATGAGTGCATATTCGCAAAATATGGTGAAATCAAGAGAAATGTTGCTATAATTATCAATTAATAAAAAAATAAATTAGCTTGGTAAAAGATAAATATATTATATTTAATATAATTTTTATATATTAACAGTAAAATTATGGAAGAATAGCCCAAAAACTGTGATTTCATTTACATTTAAATAGTTTAAAAATTCTGGGAGAAAATAATATGAGCAACCTACAAGGCTGTGATCAATAGCTTGTAAATGTCTGTGAGAAGTGAGAAGTATTTATTAATAAATGAAAATATTTGCAATATTCTCAGCAGGAAAGGCTAGATATCTTGTAGTTGCATGTCCTCCCCAAATTCATACTTTTATGTCTGACTTTTATTAAAATAATCCTTTTTAAAAATCAATAGAATAATTATAAAATTCTTATGAAAAAGCACAGAGATAAGATTATAAAATAACATGAAAAAGAAAAGTAGTAGGAGAATGGATGGAACTATACCATACTTAAATATTATAAAGTAAAAAGATTCAACAGAAGACTAGATTAAGCAGAAGAAAGAATTTCAGACCTTGAAGATAAATCTTTTGAGATTATCCAGTAGGGGAAAAATTTATTTTTAAATGATGAAAAAGAATGAAGACAGCCTATGAGACCTAAAGGATACCATTAAACAAACACTGCATCACACGGGGCCAAATTAATAAAAAGAAAAAGATTGAAGAAGAAAATCTATTTAATAAATTAGTAGGTAAAAATTTTCCAAGTATTGGAAAAAGTATAGACATTCAGGTAGAAGCTCAAAGATCTCGAAACAGATTCAAACCAAAGAAGTTGTCACTGAGGCATATTATAATTATACTATTAAAAGGCAAAGACAAAGAGAATTTTGAAAGCAATGGGAAAAAAAGTGTAATGTCATATATAATGGAAATCCCATCGGCTAACAGCAGATTTCTCAGCAGAAACAGACCTGGAGAGAATGATATATTCAAAATGCTAAAAGAGAAAAATCTGCCAACCAAGAATATTATACCCAGCAAACTTTTCTTTTAGAATAGAAGGAGAAATAAAGTCTTTCCTGGAGAAGAAAAATCTGAGGGAGCCTCCAGGTATATTTGCAGATGACAGAGAAATGAAGATTCTTAGAATTTCAGTAATTCCAGAAAAACTATCTTATCTGTCAATGCAAGAAAAATGAAGGGCCATGCACCCAACTGGCATAATTTAATCCTGAGATGAGAAACCCTCAGTGATGCAGGTTTACCTCTGCAAATAATATTGCCGGCCTGAAAATCAGTTTACTGAGTAAAGATAAGATAGAATTATCGCTGCTGCAGTGTCCTCCCTTTGGCACCAGCTGTCACTCAGCATCATTGCACCTATGGTGAACCTACTGCTCATTAGTGCTTCCGAGTGACACAAATGAGTTCTTTTTTTTTTTTTTTTTTTTAGGGGTTTTCGCTATATGGGGCGTGCCCCCACCC
>NW_006206814.1:846692-863801 GCF_000334495.1 Tupaia belangeri chinensis
CACGCCGCAATCCCTCCTCCTCCATTCTCCTCTCGGGATCTTGGGCACGCACACACACGCGCCCGGCGTGAGTTTTAAGCCACCAGGTCCGGGACGCGAACCGTGTTCAACTACGTGGGAGTCCAGTGACATAGCCATTATGCTAACTGCTGGTTCCCACAAATGAGTTCTTGAACAGAGTAATGGAGGATTTGAGTATTGTAAATGAGATGTACTTTATATATTACATCTGTGTAGAAAATCTCTTTTTTCCCCTGAAAATCCATGACTTAATATTTTTGCCTTTTACTTATCTATATGGTTTAAATTTTATGAGAAATATTAGGTTTTTTTTATTACAACTAATGCTTAAAATGACATGAAGAGGCTGGATTGTGATACAGGGGTAAAATTTGATACTCTGATTTGCACAGGAAGGTTCCAGGTTGGCATCAGGAGACTTCTCTGAACATGCTGGGGATGCACATGCCCATGACTCTGGGTTGGCTGGAGCTGGGTGTGGATTGTGGTATGAAGACCCTGTTGAGAGTACATGTCTCTCCCTCTCTCTTTTGCTCATGAAAGAAAGTCGTAAATAAAAAGTTTTTGTTGTTGTTGTTTTTTTTTAGAGAGAGATTTTTTTGCTATAGGGTACATGCACTCACCAGAGAGACAGAGAGAGACAGAGAGAGAGAAAGCAAAAAATCTCCTCCCAGGGGGATGGCCATGTCACAATCACTTCTCTTTCATTCTCTTCTCAGGATCTTGGACATGCAAACACACACAGTGAGTTTTAAACCACTGAGTCCAGCACTCAAACCATGGCTGATTATGTGGGAGTCCAGCGACATAACCATTATGCCATCCACTGATCCCAATAAAAACTTAAAAAACAAATCCCATAGAGTTATCTGAGCAAAGTTTGGTATTGTGGAAATAGAAACTATCTACAAAAAATTGACACTACACACTAAGGACGTGAAGGCCAAGTAAAATGACTTCCATGTCACTCTTCTGGCACCAGTCCTGTTTCCATGGTTAATGTACTGTGCTGGAGTGGGGAAAGGTACCCATTTTGAAACAGACTAAAGAGATGGCCAAAAACGAGGGATAGAGAAACGACCAAGGTAACCAAAAGACTACTGTGACCTGTTCTTCTCTGCTGCCTTGTTGTTGTTATATGGTTTATTTGTACTTGCCTTTTTAATAAGTCCTCTGATCATGAGCTGTTTATATTCCATGAGACAATATATAGTAATATTTAATATATAATAGTTCTTTTATTTTTTTTTGAGAGGTTTTTTCACTATATGGCACGTGTGCTCGCCAGACAGACAGAGACATAGAGACAGAAAGCGAGAAATCACCCCCCAGGGGGGATGTCCACGCCGCAATCCCTTCTCCTCCATTCTCCTCTCGGGATCTTGGGCACGCACGCACACGCGCCCAGCGTGAGTTTTAAGCCACCAGGTCCAGGACGCGAACCGTGGTTGACTACGTGGGAATCCAGCAACATAGCCATTATACTAACTGCTGGTTTCCAATAAATAATAGTTCTTAAAAAGAGGGAATTCACCATGACTAAACTGTCCTTACAAAAAAATTCTTAAGAGAGTCCTACATTTGGAAGTAAAAAGATAATAACTACCACCATTAAGAAAAAAAACAAAACAAAACAAACACATGAAAATGTAAAGTGCACTAGTAGGCTAGATATGCAAATAAAAAACAGAAAGGAATCAAATCCTGTCACCACACACACACACACACACACACACACACACACACAGTCACCAAGGCACAATTATAGGCAATAAAAGAAGAAAAAAATAAAGAATTCAAAACAATAAAAAAAATACCAACAGCATGATAGGAATAAGTTCTAATCTCTCTATAATAACCCTAAATGTAAATGGATTAAACGTTCCCACTTACAAGATATAGACTGACTGAATGGTTAAAAAATAAAACCAGGGGCCAGCAAATGGTTTAATGCCTACATCACTAACTCCCATGTACTTGACCACAGTTCAAGTCCCAGATCCAGTGGTTTTAAAACTCACGCCAGGTGCACATGTTTGTATGCCCAGGATCTTGAGAGGAGGATGGAAGAGAAGGGACTGTGGCATGGCCATCCCCCCTAGGGGGTGATTTCTTGCTTTCTGTCTCTCTTGTACATGAGCGCACACACCCTATAGCAAAAACCTCTCTCTCTAAAAAAAAAAATAATAAAATGAAACCCACTATTGGCTACCTACAAGAAACTCATATTGCTTGTAAAGACACACATAGATTTAAAGTGATGGGATGGAAAACGATATTCTATGCAAATGGAAGTCAAAAATGAGCAGGAGCTGCTGTACTAATATCAGATAAAATAGACTTCAATTTAAAAAAAAACTGTAAAAAGAGATAAAGAAATCCATTATATAATGATAAAAAGACCAATCCAACAAGAAGATATAACAATTATGAATATGTATGTACCCCACATGGGAGCACAAAAATAAAACAATTACTAAAGGTTGAAATAAACACCAACGCAATAATTGTTGGAGACTTCAACACCCAACCCTTCAGCACTGGACAGATAGTCTAGATGGAAAATCAACAAAGAAACAGACTTAAACTGCCCCATAGACCAGATGGACCTAACTGGCACTCACAGATTGTTCCATCCAACAGCTACAAAATGCACATTCTTCTCATCGGCACATGGATAATGTTTCAGGATAGCGCACATGTTAGGCCACAGAACAAATCCAAAAAAAAGTTAGACATAGAAATCATATCAAGTATTTTTGCTAACTACAAGGAAAATGAGACTAGGAATCATTAACAAGAGGAGCATCGGAAATCATGCAAGTACATGAAAACTAACATAATCCTGAATGACCACTGGATTCAAGATGGGAATTTAAAAATTCATGAAAATACAACATAACAAAACCTATCTGATACAGCAGAAGCAATTCTAAGAGGGGAGGCTATCTAGGTGCTTTCACGGAAAAAGAAAGACTTCAAATAAACAACCTAACAATTCACCTCAAGGAACTAGGAAAATAAGAACAAGCCAATTCTAAAATTAGTAGAAGGAGAGAAATAATAAAGATCAGAGAAGAAGTAAGCAAACTTGAGACAAAATATATATTAATATATATTAACCACCAGCAAGTGGCGTGGTGGTTAAGGCACTGGACACTCCCACATGGCCAACCACGGTTTGAGTCTTGGACCTGGTGGCTTGCTTTCTCACTTTCTCTCTCTCTCTCTCTCTCTCTCTCACTCTCTCTCTCTCTCTCTGTGTGTGTGTGTGTGTGTGTGTGTGTGTGTGTGTGTGTTGTGTGTGTGTGTGTGTGTGTGTCTGGTCAAATAAAACTAAAAATTAAAGAATAAATAAAATAATTCTTTAAAAAACTTTTAAAAAAAATCAATGAAACAAAAAGATGGTTTTCCAAAAAGATAAACAAAATCAACAAACCATTAACTAGACCAAAGAAGAAAAGAGAGCCATCCAAAATAAATAAAACAAGAAATAACAAAAAAGATACATTAAAACTGATACCACAGAAAAACAAAATATAATTAGAGACTATCATGAACAATTAAATGAAAACAAATTGGAAAATCTAGACAAAAAGGATAAATTCTCCGACACATACAGCTTACCAAGCCTGAATCAAAGAAATAGACAATCTGAATACACCAATAGCAGTCAATGAGATCGAACCAGTTATTAAACGTTTTGCAACAAAGAAAAGTCCAGGACAAAATGATATCACTGCTGAATTCCACAAAACCCTTAAAGAAGAACTAAAACTAATTCTCAAGTGATTTTAAAAACTTGAAGTGGAAGGAACCCTCCCAACTCATTCGATGAGCCTAGCTTTGCTCTGCTACCAAAACATAAGAAAAACACAACAATCAAAAGAACTATAGATAAATTGCCCTAACGAACAGAGATGCAAAAATCCTCAGCAAAATACTTGTGAGTTAAATTTGTTTATTTAACTCAAATAGCACATTGAAATGATTGTACACCAAGCCCAAGTGGGTTTTATCCCCAAGGATAAAAGGAAGATGTGCAAATTCATAACATGATAAATTTCATCAACAAAATAAAGGACAAAACTCATATGATCCTCTCAATAGGTGTGCAAAACCCATCTGGCAAAATTCAAAATCCCTGTGATAAAAATACTCAATAAATTAGATGTAGAGGGTATGTGCATCATATATGACAAACCCACAACTATTTTTTTCAAGAGGTTTTTTTCCTTAGGGGACGTGTACTTGCCAGAGAGAGAGAGAGACAGATGCAGTGAGTGGGAAAGTGAGAAATCACCCCCCAAGAGGGATGGCCATGCCGCAATCCCTTCTCCTCCATTCTCCTCTTGGAATCTCGGGCATACACGCATGCATATTCCAGCATAATTTTCAAGCCACCAGGTCTGGGACTTGAACCACAGTCAGTCATGTGGGAGCCCAGCAACATAACCGCTAGGCCATCCGCTGGTCCCCACAACTATGAATAATATCATATTTAACAGGGAAACACTGAAAGGTGTTCCATGTCCTGGAGTAAGACAAGAATGTTCATTCTCACAATTCTTATTCAACACTAGAACTGGAAATTATAGCTAGAGAAATCACACAAGAGAAGAAAATCAGGGGCATCCAAATTGGAAAGGAGACAGCCAAATTGTACCAGTTTGCAGATGGTATGATTTTATATGTAGAAAACCGTAAAGATTAAACGAAAAACAGACAAGAATAACACAAAAATCTCTTGGAACTGGTTAACAAATTCAGTAGAGCTATAGGATACAAAATCAACATACAAAAATCAGTATCATTTTTATACACTAGTAATGAAATAACTGAAAAAGAAATTTCAAAAGCAATCCATTTTCACAGCTACAAAGAAAATAAAATTCTTATTCCTAAGAATAAAATATTTATTCCTAAGAACAACTTTAACAAAGGGGGCAAAAGATCTCTGTAATGAAAACTTTAATTTCTTCTTTGATGAAGAATCAAAGGGAACCAGCGGTTAGCATAATGGCTATGTCGCTGGACTCCCACGTAGTCGACTGGGGTTCGCGTTCTGGATCCGTGGCTTAAAACTCACGCTGGGCACGTGTGCGTGCGTGCCCAAGATCCCTATAGCAAAAACCCTCTCCCCGCCCCCCTCCCCAAAAAAAAGAAATAAAAGAAAACACTAAAAGTTGGGAAGACATTCCATGTCCATGTATTGAAGAATCAGACTATCAAAATGGCTATTGTACTGAAAGCAATCTACAGACTCACTGCAATAGCTATCAAAATGCCGATGACATTCTTCACAAAAGTTGAAAAATATAATAAAATTTGTATGAAATAATAGAAGACCCTAAATAGCCAGAGTAATCCTGAAGAAAAAGAATGGAGCTGGAGGTATTATACTATTGGATTTTAAAATACACTACAAATCTGTACTAACAAAAACGGCATGGTACTGGCGACAACAGCAACAAAAAATCCGGACACATAGACCAATGGATTAGTTCAGAGAACTCAGAAATAAATCCGTAGCCAGATGATTTTCATTTTCCTCAAGGGAACTGATTTTTTACAAAGATGCCAAAACCATCCATTGGGGGACCAGCAGTTAGCGTAATAGCTATGTCGCTGGACTCTCATGTCGTCAACTGCGGTTCGAGTCCTGGACCTGGTGGCTTAAACTTGCACGGGGCACATGTGCGTGCATAACCAAGATCCCGAGACGAGAATGGAGAAGAAGGGATTGCGTCATGGCCATCCTCCCTGTGGGGTGGGGGGGATGATTTCTCGCTTTCTGTCTCTCTGTCTCTCTCTGTCTTTCTGGTGAGCGCACGCACCCTATAGCAAAAACCTCTCAAACAAACAAACAAACAAAAAAACACCAAAAACAAAACAAAACAAAACAAACCCATCCATTTGGGAAAAAGACAGTCTCTTCAATAAATGGTGCTGGGAAAACTGGACCTCCATATGCAAAAAAGCATATCTTTTATCATATGCAAAAATAAACTCCAAGTGGATTAAAGACTTAAAAATAAAACCAGAAATAATTAAGTTACTAGATGAGAACAGGAAAACACTTCAGGACATCAGTATGGACAAAGAGTTCTTGGGGGAAAACAAAACAAAACAAAACAAAACTCAAAAGCACAGAAACACAACCAAAAGTAGACAAATGGGATTATATCTAACTGAAAACCTTCTACACAGCAAAGGAAATAATAAAATGAAGAGACAACCCACAGAATGAGAAAAAATATTTACATGCTATGTATCTGACGAGGGATTAATAACAAGGAATTCAAACAACGCTGCAGGAAAAAAAAAAAAAGCAATAACTCTGTTAAAAATTGGACCCTATGGTACAGCAGTAAAGCTATAAACTATCTGGCAAATCGTGGCTTCAAATCTGCAGGCCAGTGAAAACACTGACCACATGTATGGGTGTCAAGGGTCCCGAGGGGCTGGAGGGCTGGAGAAATGGAATTGCAACTTGACAAAACCCTGCTGAGGGTACTCCTTTTTAATGCAAATACAACTTTTCATAAAGAAACAGTTTGCATCTAATAATGTAATAACATTTCTTAAATGATAGCATTTTTTTATTGGTAAGTTGCAATAAATTGGCATTATAAATAATACATTTCAATATCATTTCTAGAAAACAATTTGAAATACTCAGCAAGAGTCATAAAGATGCACACACATTTTTATGTATTTTCTCTAATTCATATGTATGTATACATGTAGGTATGTATACATAGAGAATGAAAGAGATTGATTTGGTTACAGGAATTTGACCTTACACAATTGTGGGAGCTGGCTAAGTAGTTCTTTTTTTTGGAGAGGTTTTTTTGCTATAGGGCGCGTGCGCTCGCCAGACAGAGAGACAGAAAGCAAGAAATCACCCCCCAGGGAGGATGGTCACGCCGCAATCCCTTCTCCATTCTCCTCTCGGGATCTTGGGCACGCACGCACACGCGCCCCGGCGTGAGTTTTAAGCCCCGAGTCCGAGACGCGAACCGCAGTCGACTACGTGGGAGTCCAGCGACATAGCCATTACGCTAACTGCTAGTTCCTGCTAAGCAGTTCTTTATAGTCTCTACAACTACTGTCTTTTTGCATGGGATGCTGGAGCTCACAGAGAAGGCAGTCAGGAAAAGATGCATGTCAAGTGGAGAAAAGCAAGAGCAACCCTGAACTCACAGTCATGAGGAAGAGCCCACAGGTATGCACTGAAACCTGAGTCAATTCTTGTGCCTTACGATCCTTATTGATTTATTTGTTTTTAGAATTAAAGTCCTAGTTTATTTTGCAAACAAATTTTGAAATCCATGGATAGTTTTTTTCCGTAACATATATCTTTGACAAAATTTTTGGTGATCCCTCGTATTTCAGTGTGATCATTTGTAATTCATAAATAATGTATTATATACATGCATGTGCATGCATTTCTGTGATATATATACACTTATACATACTTACACAGCAACAGGTATTTTGGCATAATACACAGAAGATACTTCTATTAGTGCAGATAATTGTTTAAGATCACTTGGTAGCCTCCGCAGACGGTGAAGTAATCTCCCTCTAAGTAGGAGCGTCCTAGCAGAGGTTGAATAACCACGTCAGGAAAGCTATAGAGGTGATCCAAGAATCAGAAGTCTGATCAGTCCCTTTCAGCCCCGAGGTACCCTGACGCTCAGCATGAGGAGTAGGGGCAATACTGAAGCCTGTTTTCAGTAACATTTCCTGTTGGCCTGTTCTTTGGTGACCTGGGACCAGATCCCAGAGAGCTGCTACTGACTGAGGGCTCCGTCACCTCAAACATTCGCTTCCTGAATCAAGTGACATTTCTTCCATCCTTACAGGCAGAAGGACGGAAGAAATGTCACTTTCTGTTTTAACCTGGACCGCACCTTCGAGTTGGGCTCAGAGGCAGTTTTTCGAAGGCAGAAATCATCCTTTGCATCTTGTGCTCCTGGTAATGTGTATTTGTAGGGTGGAGCGCTTTGATCCATTGGCGTGTGGTGGGCAGCTGTGTACCAAGCTTGGGATGACGGTTCATGGCGTGATTTTTTTCAGTTAGCTGGAGTGTCTTTAGTTGCTGATTTACCCACAGGAATCTTGGTTGGAGCTTCTGCTTTACTTCTGTGATTGCCACGACCCTTTCTCGGCCTCTGTCTTTGCCCCTGAGAGGAGGAAGCTGCTGTTCTCTGTGATACCTCTCTACTTCCTGTCCCTGCCTCTGCTGCTCCAGGTTCGGCTCCTTTTCTAGGAGTTCTTACTGCTGTTTCACGGCTAGACGTTCCTCAATGTGCTCCTGAAGCTGAGCCTGGTGCTGCCGTGTCAAGTTCTCCCTGTTTCGGAAACTCTGTGTTCAAGAGTTGCTTCTGGATTTGTTGCTGCTGCTGCATAAGAAGTAGCTCCTGCTGCAATTGCTTCCACGAACGACAGGGTCCACCACAGGCACCATCATCCTGAGGTCGGCCTTTAGGTCTAACGGCGAGACGAGCCCCAGGCCCGCAGCAGCCTCTGACTTCACACCCGCTGAGCTGCTCGTGCTGTGCATTCTCTGCTAAGCCAAGAGCTGCTCCGGTTCGGCCACCCCATCTGCTTCTAGTTCTTCAGGCTGCTAGGGTTGCCCTGCAAGATCCCTCAGTCGTGCAAGTGGCTCTAGCGGGTGCCCTTCTCCTGACTGTCGCAGCTTATGATCCTGATGGTGTCAATTCTTGCGGCTTATGATCCTTTATGCTAAATCCCTCATTTTCTTATGTTAATTTGAGTTGATTTCTGATACATGCATCTAATAAAATCCTGACTTTATACACAGAAATACACTAGGACACATGTGTACATATGTACACATACATACATATGTAGGAGTACCTATCGTAATATTTATAAGAAAAAGCAGCGTCGGGAACGCAGACAAGTACAGAAAAAACAATACTTGGGGCCAGCAGGTGGCATGGTGGTTAAGGTGCTGGACACTCCCACATGGCCAACTACAGTTTCAGTCCCGGACCTGGTGGCTTGCTTTCTCACTTTCTCTCTCCCTCTCTCTCTCTCTCTCTCTCTCTCTGTGTGTGTGTGTGTGTGTGTGTGTGGTTAAATTAAAATAAATGAATAAATTTTAAAAAATAAATCTTAAAAATCCCCCACAATACTCAATTCAGAAAAACCTGTTACCTTAAATGTCAATTAATAAATTAATAAAAAGATGATTTCCATTATGAGTTGGGAAACGATCCAATTTCTTTTCTTTCTTTTTTTTTTTTTTTGAGAGTTTTTTTCGCTATAGGGCAAGTGTGCTCGCCAGACAGACAGAGACATAGAGACAGAAAGTGAGAAATCACCCCACAGGGGGGATGGCCACGCCGCAATCCATTCTCCTCCCTTCTCTCGGGATCTTGGGCATGCACGCACACACGCCCGGCATGAGTTCTAAGCCACCAGGTCCAGGACGCGAACTGCGGTCGACTATGTGGGAATCCAGCAGCATAGCCATTACGCTAACTGCTGGTTCCCCCAATTTCTTTTCTGAGAAGAGGCTGTCAACTTGAATCTCGCAGGAAGGAAGGAAGGAAGGTAGGAAGGACCCTTTCTTGAAGAAGGAATCCAGATCTGAAAGTGTAAAACCTGACTTCTTATGGATGGAAGTATTCTACAGTTCATTCACTCACTCAGCAAACATTGTCGGACATGAACCTGTGCTAGGTGCTCCTAGGTGCTGGGATTCAGCAGGGAATAAAAGAGATGAAGATGTCTCCCCCCAGATAGAGCTCACATTCCAAAGGGAGGACAAACCATAAACAAAGAAAAATTGTCAGACGGCTGAAAAGGGTTACAGAGAAAAGCCAAGTGGCATCCACCTGGTGGTAGTCTTAAGGGTGTGGCCCGGGAAAGCCTCACTGAGGAGGTGTTTGAGCACAGACATGAGGGAGGTGAGGGAGGTCTGAGCAGGAAGTGTCTATGGGGCAGAGGAGGAGGGGAATCTTCCTCAGAGGTGTCAGGCTTCATTCAGGGTCTCTTCTTTTTGCAGGCAAATGAGGAGATGCTGCAACCATTGATGGAGCTTGTTGTTCGAGGCAGCCTGGCCCCCTATGGCCTGAGGCCCATCGTGGCGGATCTGTGGATCTAAAGGTGGTGCGTTCTCCCTGGAGACCCAGGTCTGTGGCCTGACACTGCTGCAATGGGGGCAAGAACTCTGAGCATTATGCCTGCATGGCAGAAGGTTTCTTTGGGTTGAAGGAGGCTGTGACTGATGTTGGGCAACTGAAAACTGCGTCCTGATGGAGATGCCATCGGTGCTGCTGCTGTGAGAGGCAGAGAGCTGTCCAGAGTCCATCACCCACCCGGCAGGTTGCACCCACACCCGCGTCTGGAGACACACGGGGTCTGACTAGCCCTTCCCGTGCTAAGTCCCTGGCATATGCTCTAACATGGGCCTTGTCTGGTATGAGGAGAGGTCTGGGGAACCCTAAGAATGGGGCTTTGCATCTTCCTCATACTTGTCCGTGGGTGTCATGAGGGTGTGAGCACAGTCCCCCTCGACCTGACTCCAGCATGCCGGTGTGCCCCTGCGATGTCCCTGCACCCCTCCCCTGTGTCTTCACCTCTGCATCTAATCTGCAGACGGAGGGGCAGAGAGCGGAGAAAGTCCTTAGGGAGAAGCAGTCACACCATGAGAGCTGGGGCTGAAGCTCTCCCTAAGAACGCCCTGGAACAGCTGGTGCCCTCGGTCCTGTCTCCACTGACGTGGAGAAACTGGGAGAAAAAGAACTAGCATTTATTTCCTTGGAAAGGAACAGCTTTCTCTCTCCTGTTAATGAAGGGCTTTTTCCCATTTCCTTTTCTGCCTGCTTACCCCGGGGTGGTACAGGTTTCGGAATCCCAAGGTCCCCTGTGGTGCACACGCGTCCCTTCTGTCTCTCTGCTCCCTGGCAGATCCACACACCCGACAGTAGATTGTGGCCGTGGTGAAGAAGGGCACTGACTTCCGGCTGACCCGGCTCCAAGGCAGGAAGTACTGCCACACGGGCCTGGGCTGGCCTGCAGGTGGAGCATCCCCATGGGGATTCTGCTTCTCAGGAGGCAGGTGAACAAGCTGGGTGCCCCACGTAGGGCTCCTACACCATCGTCCTCCAGGGTCGTGCTGGGGTCACAGCGTCACTGCCAAGTGTCTGTGCCTTATGGCCTCCCAGGAGGGGAGAGGGTAGCCTGCTATGAGCATGCACTGGTGCCTGGAAGCTGACCTCTGAGTTTTCTCTCTACAAAGATGGCTCTGTCTCTCTGAGGCCTACTGTCAAGCCACCCTCCTCCCAGCTTCCCAGGCGGCTCACTGGAGGTTCCAGCCACAGAACCTTAAGTGGGAGCTCGAGACACAGCAAGAAAGGGAAGCCCACACCAGCTCTGGGATTGTCTGTGCCCTCCGGGCTTCTTGTTCCTTATGATAAACCAAAGGGAGCGAGGGTGCCCCGGCCGTTGGAGGACGATGGCCAACCCTGAGCTCAGTGGTGGGGCCTGCCAAGCACGGCAGCATTCTGTGTTTTGAACGTGACAGGGGCTAGTGGTGGCAGGGGCCTGATGAAACCATAAGCCCGGCCATAGCTCTGGCCACATTTTGCGCTTTCTTGGGGTGCTCACCCACCTCAGCATCAGGTGCTACTGGACATCCAGTGTCCAGTCATGTGGCAGCTGTAGCATAACCACCCCACCAGCAAGCTATCCCAACTCCCCTGAAGGAGGGATCCGTGAGCCACCCGGCCTCTGGACACAGCGGGAGGTGGGGTGGGCAGACCCACTTGGGTCCTGCCCTGCTCCAAATCCCAGCCAGCCCTATCGAGCCTCCATGCCAGGGAGTTAGCAAAGGTGAGGGGCCCAGAACCACAGGGTTGGTCAGCGGTCTCACACCTGCAGCAGAGCTGCTGGGACACATTCTCGTGGGCTCACCGGGCACGGGCACCGCTGTCCACCTGCAGGCCACACCCACTGTCCCCACACACCTGCTCCCTCAGTCCTGCCAGGTGTGAGCAGACACACAGGCGCTGGGGCAGTGCTAGTCTCTCAGACGTGCCCACCCCGGAGGCCCCAGCCAGCTCCTCCCTGTGGTCTAGTCTCTGTGCTGAGCAGTGGCCGAGTCCTTCTCTGCCAGCAGCCTCCCCTGGGCCTCCAGGAGGCATTTCCACAGCCTGTGTGCACTGTGTGCCAGGAAAGGACCAACAGCTGAGCCTGCTCCTCCCATGAATGAACTTCAGCCCCTCAGGTGCTGAGCGAGACCCCTCGCTCCTCTTCACTCCAAAGCTGCAGGCACAAGGCCTTGGCCGTGGCCAGGCCATGGAGAGTGTCAGTGTGAACCAGGGTCCTGAGCACCTCCCACACAGCCCCCTCTCCCCCGACCATCCCTGGATCCCTGGAGGAGGTCCTTCGTGTCCCGAGAGCCTGTCCGTGTCACTCGGCCGGGCTGGGGAGGTGCTGAGGAGACACGCTCATCTGAGGGACTCGGGTCTGCAGGTGCAGGCCTGGGCGCCAGCAGGGCCAGAGGCCAGGATCACTCAGTCACATCTTTCTGCTGAATGTCCCCTTGTGCCAGGGACCTGTGCCTCCCTCTCAGCCTCCTACAGGCACCCCTCCATACTCCCTGCTCTGGAGAGAAATGGCCAGACTCAGAACCAGGGCAAACCTGGCCGGACACTCAAAGCACTTCAAAATCTGGGTAAGAGGCCTTAAGCTTCTTTTTTTTTGTAAAAAAAAAAAAAAAAAAAAGGAAATTATCTTTTCAAATTAAACTGTTGCTCTCGCCTGCTTTCCCAGGGGATGATGAAGCTCTTTTTCCCCATCCCTCGCCAGAGTGGCATAGGCTGTCCATTCCAGGGCTCCTGCCTACTCCAGACCTGGTCTCGGCCTGGGGTTCTGAGACAGCTTGACCAAGGCTAGCATCTCTGTGAGGACACACTGAAGCAGGGGTCCCTGCACAAAGCCCCCCAAGTCTGTGGTCCAGGCAGACCCTCAGAGGGCGGCACGAGGGTGCCCGAAGGTCGGCCGGGAAGTGTGTGTGTTTCCAGAGGCTCAGGCTGGGAGAGCCAGGAGGGTCCACCCAGCCAGGGCCTGGTTCTTGCCTGCAAGCTTCCTTCCACCTGGAGACAAGTGACGTGGACGTCTAATGCCACAGGAGAGCTGGCGTGGGCGTTCCTGTTGTTTATACAGAGGTCCCCAGTCTCTGACCACCTGGGATGCCTGAAACTGCAGGCAGAACCAAACTGTATGAACAGTCTTCAAAGTTTATGGAAAATGTACATTATGAAAAAGCTATGCACAAATTTCATTTTTTTTTCACCAAAACTAATCATACTTTAATTCTTTTTACCTCGAACTTTTTGAAGCTCCCTCATACATACCATTCTCCCGATACATTCATGATAAAGATTAACTTATAAATTAGGCCCAGCAAGAGATTAAGAACAATAAATAATATAGTAGAATTATAATGATGTCATAAAATACTTCATCGTACCATACTAATTTATTTTTGGACCACTGTTGACCCCACGTGACTGAAACAGACAGGGGGACTCCGTTTGTCCCAGGTACAACCCACTGAACCAATTTCCTGAACACTGAAACAGTACCTGCTAACTGATAAAGCTAAAGAAGTTTTCATCATCAATCCTCTTAGTCATTGAAATATAATTTCAAATCTAATCACATTCTCCTGAATGTTTCATTACAAACATCTCCTAAATGGTCAAAACACCTTAAACAGGTGTCATGGTGGTTAAGGGCGCTGGACTCCCACATGGCTGAACACAGTTCAAGTCCCAGACTTGGCGGCTTGCTTTCTCACTTTCTCTCTCTTGCTCTCACTCTGTCCATCTTTGCTCAAATTGCAATAAATAAATAAATAAATAAATAATAAAGTTAAATAAAATAATTCTTTCTAAAAACACCTTAAACAAACACACAAATTATTGACAGTATTTCAGAACTTATTAGCACATCTACAATTAAATCCATCACAAACGCATTATTACCATAGACAAAAAAAAAATGTACTTCTTTATTGTTATTTGGGGAAAAGAATCTTCATAGAATTTTGGACAATTTACCAGAAGCAAACAAACAAAATAGTATTTCAGACAAGCTGAAGTTATGGATTCTGGGTCTTTTTTTAAAAAAAAATTTTTTTTTGAGAGGTTTTTGCTATTGGGCCCGTGCGCTCGCCAGACAGACAGAAAGTGAGAAATCACCCCCCCAGGGGGGATGGCCACGCCAAAACCCCTTCTCCTCCATTCTCCTCTCGAGATCTTGGGCACGCATGCACACGTGCCCAGCATGAGTTTAAGCCGCCGGGTCCGGGACTCGATCCACGGTCAACTATGTGGGAGTCCAGCAACATAGCCATTACACTAACTGCTGGTCCCTGGATTCTGGGTCTTAAGCCTGACCTTAGCCAGAAGTCTGAGAGGTGGTGAGGTGCTGGGTTTTACGCTTGATCTTTGCCAACAGGCTGAGAGGTGAGGAGGTTCTGGGTTATATAACCAACTGCGTTGCTGTCAGACAGAACACACCTGTACCATTCAAAATGTTTAAGCTCCAAAAACGTAGTTACTGCGTTACACTCACTTTTACAATAAATGTCTGCTGTACATGGGTTCCGTTTCCTACAACTTAGTGTCTCTCTCTAACATAAAATATACCCGTGTCCTGTGTCCCCTCGTTCAGCCATTCATGTCCCCTCATTACCACGCACTGACCTGGTTTGCTAGCGCTGGAACAACTGATGATGTTATTATGAATAGTTTTAATTAGTGGGGTCACCTGCAGGTCTCACCACCCAGAACCAGCCCGTTCCAAATAATTATCGCTCTGTGCTTCGGAAGCTCAAGTTCCCACGGTTATGCCGGTGGGCAGCACTTTCTGAGCTGCCCCCTGGAGCATTTGAAAACAGCTTCACTTCATGGAAACAGCAGGTTTTCCTGGACCATCCTCATTACCTTTGCCAAAAGTCACTTGTCCGCTGTTATGTAAGATCCCTTGTTGTCTTTTCAGGAGAATTTTGTGAGAGACTGCAGCGCGCCTCAGGGGTGAGACGGTGGTGAGCCAGGCTCCCTGCAGAGGCCGAAGCGGAGGAGGCATTTCTTTCTGAGGCCTTTAGCTCATATTGTCTTTCCTCATTTAATTCTAACGTTGCTAAATCATTTAACATTTTCTTTAACATAAAAATGTTAAGTTTACGGGAACCAGCAGTTAGCGTAATGGCTATGTCACTGGACTCCCACGTAGTCGACCGCGGTTTGTGTCCCGGACCCGGTGGCTTAAAACTCACGCCGGGCGCGTGTGCGTGCGTGCCCAAGATCCCGAGAGGAGAATGGAGGAGAAGGGATTGCGGCGTGACCATCCCTCTTGGGGGGTGATTTCTCGCTTTCTGTCTCTATGTCTCTCTCTGTCTGTCTGGCGAGCGCACGTGCCCTATAGTGAAAATCTCTCCAAAATAAAGAAAAAAAATGTTAAGTTTACTTTGACTATGACATAGTGAATTAAACTGTAACCATAATTATAATTCTAATAGCACTCCTCTTTCACGTGTGAGACTTTAGCAACCTCCAGGCCATCAGAGCCTAGTAATAAAATACATAAATGATGTATTAGTTTGCGAGGACTTCCCTAACAAAGTGCCACGCACTGGGTGGTTTAATAGCAGATGAGTCATCTCACAGTTCCGGAGGCCAGAATTCTAAGATCAGGGGTTGGCAGGGCTCGTTCCTTCCAGGAACCATGAAGAAGAGTCTGTTCATTGCCTTCTCCGTAGCTTCTGGTGGTTGGCTGGCCGTCTTTGGCCTGCAGACACGACACCCCTTCTCGGCCTTCCTGTTCACATGGCATTCTCCCTGCGTGCGTGTCTCTATGTCCAAGCTTCCCCTGGTATTACGATGCCATTCGTAGTAGATTTGGAGCCCACACTACTCTGGTGTGACCTCACCTTAACTAATTCCACTTCTAGGACTCGGTTTTCTTTCTTTCTTTTTTTTTTTTAATTCTGCAACTTGTTCTTTTTTATTGTTGGCTATTTGCAGTAGAATTTATTAAGAGGTAGTGGAATTAGGTCCATTTTTAAAAATTTGCTAGAGGATGTGTGTGCTCCTGGAGAGAGACAGAGAGAGGAGCAGAACGTGGGAAAGCACCCCGGAGGTCACAGGGGTCACACCGTTGTCTCTCCTCCCCGTTTCTCCCGCCTCTCCCGATTCGGGGCATGCGTGCACGCACACGTACCCAGCGCTTTCTCAAGCCATGGGGCTGGGGACACCAACTGCACAGCAGGACCGGCTTTTCAGATAAAGTCACATTCTGAGGTACAGGGACTAGGACTTCAACATCTGAAGGTGTGGGTTCCCTCAAAACACCCTCTAATCCCTGGACAGGAGAACCAAAGAACCTGTTTTCCTCATACAGTCTTTCAGAGTCTTCTCTGTCTCTGCAGGAGTGTGAGTGTGTTGTTTTTGTTTTTTTTTGTGTTTTTTTTTTTTTTTGGAGAGGTTTTTGCTATAGGGCATGTGCGCTCACCGGAAAGACAGAGACAGAGAGACAGAAAGTGAGAAATCGCCCCCCGGGGGATGGCCACGCTGCAATCCCTTCTCCTCCATTCTCCTCTCGGGATCTTGGGCACGCATGCACACGCACCTGGTGTGAGTTTAAGCCACCGGGTCCGGGATGCGAACCGCAGTCGACTACGTGGGAGTCCAGCGACATAGCCATTATGCTAACTGCTGGTCCCCATGCAGGATTTTCTGACCAGGCCCCTAAGTCTCCTTTTATCATTCACACCTCCTGCCACCTTTCCCCAGTAGGCTCTGCCTCCAGGAAACTGGCCACCGGGGACCTGCGTTACTGAGGCTAGTCCAGACCAGCTCAGCTCTTTGAGGCTCAACGCTCTCCTCGAGGGTGGGCTGATGGTCCTACTGCCTCCCCCAGTTGTCGTGTGGCTTCCAGAGGAGAGCGTGGAGAGCCATCAGCATAGTCTTTGAGGAGGGCCCACGGGTGCTGTCACCATTGGCAGAGCCACAGAGAAGGGCAGTTGGAAGGGCCCTG
>NW_006206814.1:864539-879804 GCF_000334495.1 Tupaia belangeri chinensis
GGGTGACTCCAGAGGTCTGCAGGCTAGCTCCCATCCGCCACCGCATCCCTCTATTTCATTCTTCCCATCCCTCTTCTCCCGTTTCCCCACCCTGCGTAGTCGGCCAGTAGTTACCGAGCACCCATGCAGGGCAGCCACTGTGTTAGTCCTGGGCCCAGAGCGGGGTGGCCTGCCAGCTCACCTAGACCAGAACGAGCCATCACCCCCTGGACACACTCCCCGGTGGGGGCCCAGTCCTCTGTGAGAAGGTCCCAGAAGATCCGGAGTGGGGCTGGTGCTCAGAGAGGCCCCGCTGGGACTGACGCCTGAGGAGGTGAGGGCAGCGGGAGGGGAGCTCTGTCCTCCTGGCTCCTTCTGAAATCCAGTTCCCATTTCTATGCAGGCCGGTAGGCAGGAATGAGCAGTGTCGTGGAAGTGACACATGCCATCCCGGCTGCTGTCGGAGAGTCCCCGCAGCCTGCGGCACTAACCCTCCAGACCCGTGCGGGGCTTCCTTCAGATCCCTGGCTTCTCCACCAGTCCTAGGTGCAGAGGACCTCCGGGAGGTGCAGAGGACCTCCGGGAGGTGCAGAGGTGTGCAGTGCGCCACCGTGAGAGGGCCAGGGCGACGGTGGAGTGCAGTGAGCGGTGGGGCTCGGAGTGCACCACGGAGGACAGCCCTGAGGACTGCAGTGCAGCCACTGCGGTTGGAGGGCCCCACTGCCGTAGCTGGACTCAGACCCTCACACACAGCACTTCTGCTGAGAGGCACTAAAGACCTCCTTTGCAGAGGCCTCCTCGTCTGCCTCCATTCTCAGACACACCTGTGGTATGTGGCCCCCCGCCCTTTAAATCTCCACCTCTCTCACCCCATGGGGCCTCCAACTCAGGGCCAGGCAGAAACAGAGCCATCCCAAGGCCTGGACTCTTTGGGGGCTTAGCTCTGACCACCAGGGAGCTTGTAGGAGTGTCCTGCCTAGGTTCCGAGGGAAGTGGGGGGTGCTGCGGTCAGGTCACCCTAGTTTCTAAATGCGGATCAGCCTTTTCAGCTGTTAAGTTATAACTTTATTTTCTGACTATAAAAATATATGCCGGGAAAGAAGTGAAAAATCAAAATAATTCACGACTTCACCACTCCGAGATCATCGTCAGATACTTTCTGGATGCTGAATTGTGTTATTAACTTTCCCTTCTCCCGTGGACAGACAGTGGTTTTGATTAGGAAAAAAATAATTTGTAAATAAAGGACCGAAAAACTGACCGATTTTGGAGCCTGTACAACAATCTTTCTTAAGAAAATCTTTTTTTTTTTTTTTTTGAGAGTTTTTCACTATAGGGCACGTGCGCTCGCCAGACAGACAGAGACAGAGAGACAGAAAGCGAGAAATCACCCTCCAGGGGGGATGGCCACGCTGCAATCCCTTCTCCTCCATTCTCCTCTCGGGATCTTGGGCACGCACGCACACGCGCCCGGAGTGAGTTTTAAGCCACCGGGTCTGGGACTCAAACTGTGGTCGACTACATGGGAGTCCAGCGACATAGCCATTATACTAACTGCTGGTCCCAGGATTTTTTTTTTTTTAAGAAAATCTTAATTTTGATAACCCTCCCTGGCAACAGCACGTGAGAGTCAGATCTTGCTGTGTTGTTATTCAGTCATCTACACTCGTCAGTTGTAAGGATTGAGTGACTTTGCATGCTCGTGACATCGGCCTGGCAGACTGCAAACAGCCGGTAAACGTCAGATGCTGTTATCATTTGATGTCTTGAGCACAGCTGATACACTCTCTTAGGTAGTGAAATATTCAGTTAAAATGTTTTTAATGTCTGGGAACCAGCAGTTAGCGTAATGGCTGTGTCGCTGGACTCCCACGTAGTCGACCGCGGTTCGTGTCCCGGACCCGGTGGCTTAAAACTCACGCCGGGCGTGTGTGCGTGCATGCCCAAGATCCCGAGAGGAGAATGGAGGAGAAGGGATTGCGGCGTGACCATCCCCCCTGGGGGGTGATTTCTCGCTTTCTGTCTCTATGTCTCTGTCTGTCTGGCGAGCGCACGCGCCCTACAGTGAAAATCTCTCCAAAAAATAAAAAAAAAAAAAATGTTTTTAATGTCTGTGTAATATTCCACCGAGACTCAATTTATTTGGCCAATGTGAAGTGTCTACATTTGCGTTAACTTCAAATCCTTAGCGATCAGAGATAACGTGGGCTTGAGAAACCTGTGTGTTTATAACCGACGCTATTCCTGAGCATCTCTTCACTGTTGATGGTGGCTAATGTTTCCAGAGTTACTTGCTACATGCCAAGCGCTTGACTGGCGATAAGTCATTTAATCCTTGTGATAAGACTAGGAGGCCTACTTCCACCAGTGTGTCGAGGAAAAGCGTATTGCACGGTGACAGTGATGAGGGTGACTCTGGGAAGCACTCGGATCTCAGGGGAGGCTGTGCAGGACCGCGGTCGTGAACAGAAGGTAAGGGGGTGTGCAACAACCTTGCAGTCTTCCGGCCGCCTGTTAAACATGCTGCTTCACCTCTCTCGCTCCGGGTCATTAACTCTGAGAGGGCAAATCGCAGATCCTAGTGTCTGCTTCACGGGGGTTCTCTGAGGAATACTTGAGTAATCACTCCAAGTGTTTAGAAAAGAGTCTAGAACATAAAAAGACTTGGGAAATTCTTGCTGCTGTAGTTATCGTTTTTGACAATAGGTTGAAAGCAATGAGCGTGTGTGTGTGTGTGTGTGTGTGTGTGTATCTTGATGACTTTACCTGAGTGTACAGGTTTTGCTGTGTTAGAAAAATTCATCGATTATGATAAGAAGGAAATTATTAATGAATTATCTAGAGAAAGGATTTTTTGAAAATCTCTGTCGTGCCAGCGCTTGAGTACAGTGCTAATGGGATTGTGGAACAGAATTGAACTCCACCTTCTGGAAGGAAATGCATTTTATGGAAGCAGATGAGTACATCCCCTGAGTCTGGCCGTGTGGGTCATTGCGTGGGTGACATGATCCCGGGGAGTGGCGGGAGCATGTCTAGGGCTCAGCGTGGGTCTCACGAGGGGACGAGAGTGGGCCAGGGAGCATGGTCTGGGCGGGTCAACAGGTCAAAGCACGTCCAGTTCTGAACCCCACGCTTACCTGGCAGAAGCTTTGGGTGAGCCGTGCTCTGGGTCATCATGAGGGCGTGTGACACGACGCCAGTCAGACGGAGCCCTTGAGGTCAGTGGGGCAGGAACGGCCTCCCTGTCGTGCTGTTGGTTTGTTTCTGGACTTCAGAGAGGAGAAGCTGACACCATGAGCTGGAAGGAGGCTTCGTCCTCACCGCGGGCAAGGGTGGCCTGGCTCCTGTCCTGGCAGGGAACCGTCCACGGAGGGAGCTGGCATAGCAAGGTCAGCAAGTCCAGTTCAGTGTCAGATGATAACACCTATTGTCGCTGTGCGGAATGAGAAGATACAATCTCCCTTCCCCAGGGCAAATGCAGGGGTTACCCAGAAGGATTAAATAACACCGTACTGACACGGACGGTCATACTGAGGGCACAGCGCGGGGCTGGCCTCGGGCTTGGAGAATCGACCCTGGAGCCAGGAGCACAGTTCTGCTAGCTCACCACGTGCCTGAGGGCAAGGGGGGACACGTCTGTCTGAGTGAGTAGATTTAAACTACCTTTTTCAAATGACGTTCAATAAAGAAGGGGCTGAGCCACGGGGGCATAAACCCTTTCCCCAAATGCATCAGGGATTGACTCACTTCAGCCGCACAGGTTGGTCAAAGGGTCGGGGCTACAGAATGACATCCTTTAGAGGGGGTCCAGCCACACAGAGAAGTTAGGCCAGGGAAAAGAGGATCTCCCTAACGCCACCCACTACTCCTCAGATGTTACCCTAGCCTTCAAGGAAACAGCTCTGAGGCAGACAGGGGCACCGCCAAATCACAGAAGTAAAAAGTGAGGCTTAGAAAACTTAAATGCTATGTCCGAGGTGGAGCGAATCCGGACTGAGTCCACCTTTCTAATCCGTGGGTGGGGTCTTCCCCTCCACCATAACAACGGTGTGATAATTGCCTAGGACCCAGAAGGGAAGAGAGACGTCAGGACAACGGCCACAGCTCAGGCAAAGGGCCTCTGCCCATCCTCCCTTCCGTGGGCATCTGATTTTCCTTCTCTGCAACTGCCTGAGTACTGGGGAGATTCTGGGACGAAACCCCTTTCAGATGGCAAACAGCGGGGGAGACAGAGAGAAACGGAGCAGCAGAACGTGAGCCAGTACCAGTGGGTAACCAATGAGAAATCGCTTACTCACTTCTTGTTCTTTTTTTGGGGGGGAGAAGGTTTTGCTACAGGGTGCATGCACTCACCAGAAAGAGACAGAGAGATAGAAAGTGAAAGATCTCCCCCTGGGAGGATGGCCACTCTGCAATCCCTTCTCCTCCATTCTCCTCTCGGGATCCTGGGCACGCACGCACACGCGCCCGTCGTGAGTTTAAGCCACCAGGTCCAGGACTTGAACTGCACTCAGCTACATGGGAGTCCAGCGACATAGCCATTACAACATCTGCTGGTCCCTCTATTCCCTACTGTCAAGATTGGGAGGCTCGTGGGACCAGCGGATGGCAAAATGGTTACGTTGCTGGACTCCCACATGGCCAACCGCTGTTCGAGTCCCAGACCCAGTGACTTAAAACACGTGCCATGAGCAAGTGTGTGTGCCCAAAATCCCAAGAGGAGGACAGAGGAGAAGGGACTATGGTGTGGCCAACCCCCATGGGATGAATTCTTGCGTTCTGTCTCTCTGTCTCTCTCTCTGTCTCTCCAGCGAGCGCATGTGCCCTGCAGTGAAAATCTCTCTGTAAAGAAAAAAAGATTGCGAAGCTGGTGACGGTGGATCTGGATCGCGTGATGTGGAAGTCTAACGCCATATTCCTTAATTGTTTTATTTTTCTTTTTAGGGCCTAAACATGGCAATGAGCAACTTGGGCCCCAGAGGGTGAATATGCCCTTGGAAGGGGAGTCATAACCAGAACCCTGGGACTCCCAAGTAGAGGCTCATTGTTGGGGCGAAGGTGAGGAAAGCCTCAAAAACAAAAGAAAGTTGCTAGCGCTTGGGAGGAAAAAAAAAACACAGTTAACTGAGGCGCAACTCTGTCCTGAAGTTATAAGGAGGAGTGTCCATAGGGGAATTTTCGGTGCCTGTGGACCTTGCTTGCACCATCTCTGGTTACTCCTCTCAGCAACCCTGCACTGTGTGGCTGTTAGTGCCCATGTGACAGAGACTGAGCAACGAGGTTCAGGAGCTGCGTGCTTTGCCCAGGACGACATGGGCAGGAGGTGGTTTCACTCGGGCTTGAGAAGAGGCCAGCGACTGGAACCCCGAGATCTCTGGACCAACCCTGCACTGTGTGGCTGTTAGTGCCCACGTGACAGAGACTGAGCAACGAGGCTCAGGAGCTGCGTGCTTTGCCCAGGACGACACGGGCAGGAGGTGGCTTCACTCGGGCTTGAGAAGAGGCCAGCGACTGGAACCCCGAGATCTCTGGACGCGCACACTGCTCCTCGACACACGCCACCTGCCTGCCTCTGTGTGAGGGTCAGAGCCCACTCCTGACACTCCCGGGTGCGGACAGAGGCCTCGCAGCAGGAGCAGATCCACAGGAGCTGCTAGCGAAGAGCAGGAGGAGAAAATGCAGCCCACAGGGGACCAGCAGTTAGAGTAATGGCTATGTCGCTGGACTCCCACGTAGTCGACCGCGGTTCACGTCCCAGACGCGGTGGCTTAAAACTCATGCCGGGCGCTTGTGTGTGCATGCCCAATATCCCAAGAGGAGAATGGGGGAGAAGGGATTGCGGCATGGCCATCCCCCCTGGGGGGTGATTTCTCGCTTTCTGTCTCTCTGTCTCTGTCTCTCTGGCGAGCGCACGCGCCCTATAGTGAAAAAAAAACCTCTCCAAAAAAAAAAAATGAGCCCACAGGTGGAAGCCAGCTGGGGTTTAGCGGCCCTGAGCGACCTTGTCTCTGCGGTAGGAGACTGCCCAGGGCCTAGTCTCTCCTGCCGGGTCTCCAGGAGGCAGAGGGTCTGTGTCTGGGCCTGCAGTGCCAAATCCTGGAAAACAGGGCAGTGTTCCCCAGTGCAGCCCCCTGGGCCAGGGGGATCAACAAAAACCCTTGGGCCCCATCTTAGACTTACTGGGTCAGAAACTCCAGAGTCGGGCTGGTAATCTGAGCCTCAACGGACTGAATGTTCACGAAGGTAGAAACCACTGTAGAAGAGGTCCCGAGGGGAGACCTGCTGCTGACTGGGGTTAGAGCTTCCTAGGCAGCGGGAGAGCTGGGGGCGGGGGGCTGGTGTGGCACTGCCCAGGTCGGACCCTGCTGGCTCTGTTACCCCAGGGAGTGCAGGGTGGGAACCTGAGGCCCTGTTCACCCTGCACCAAGGCCTCCAGAGTGCAGGACAGAGGTGCTCGCCTGCTCGACAGCCGTTCCTCTTCACGCGTGGCAGGGCCATGTTCTCTCTCCTCTCTGCTTTCATGGTGCAGAATTCTCTCCATTGTGTCTTCATTATCAATTTTTTCTTTATTTTTTAGAGAGAGATTTTTGCTATAGGGCACGTGTGCTCATAAGAGAGACAGATAGACAGAGAGACAGAAAGCGAGAAATCACCCCCCAGGAGGGATGGCCACAGCACAATCCCTTCTCCTCCATTCTTCTCTCAGGACTCAGGATCTCGAGCATGCACACACATGCACTCGGTGTGAGGTTGAAGCCGCCAGGTCCAGGACTCGAACTGTGGTCGGCCATGTGGGAGTCCAGCAACGTAACCATTACAGCACCTGCTGGTCCCCTTCATCCTCAGTTTTAAGGACTGGCCTTTCATCAGTCCATCATTCTATTCTGATAGTTCACAGCTAGAAGCAACGGTTTCAAGAGTGGCTGAAATTTCAGGAACTGCAGTGATATGTGAACGCCCATCAACCGGGATGTGTAGAAGACAGTTCGGCACTAACAGGGCAGCTCCTGTGATGGCGAAGGTTAGCTCTGAGCAGAGACGGACAGGGTGAGCTGCAAGGTCACACACACGCACACGCGCACACGCACACACACGCACACGCACACGCGCACGCACACACGCACAGATGGGTGAAGGTAATTAATGCCATAGGTGCAGAAAACAGTTACATCTGAAGAAAGGTACCGTGACAACATTTGGCTCCGTGATCGGCCTGTTGGAGGTAGGCACAGGCTGCAGTGGTCTCAGGAGAACCCACTGGACCGAGCGAGGGCTCTGGTTCTGCCTTGGTCACTAGCAGCACCCCTGGAAACCTGCCCTTTCCCTCCTCTTCCCCGTCCTCATGCATGACATGCTCACAGTAACATGTCTCATGCCCCCAGTCATTCCCGGGGTGAGTCTCACCATCACCATTTTCTGGGAGAATTTAAGGCCCTGGATGCTCAGTGACTCGTCTGAGATCATTCGGGGACGAGCAGGCAAGGCCGGTCATGCACCTGCCTCCCGACTGCCAACTGCTCCAGCTGTGGAGATGAATGTAACACAGAGAAAGGATGTATGTGCGTGTCTGTCTGTGTGTTGGGGGTTATGCGTGGGGGAACCACATCACCTTCCAGTTCTAAAGACGTGTGATTCTCATCTTACTATCGATTCCAGTTTGCACTTCAGTTCTTACTCAACAAGCACAATTCAGTTCACAGTAGCATGTCTCTTCCCCGTCCTCGTGCACGACATGCTCACAGCAGCATGTCTCTTCCCCGTCCTCGTGCACGACATGCTCACAGCAGCATGTCTCTTCCCCGTCCTCGTGCACGACATGCTCACAGCAGCATGTCTCATGCCCCCAGTCATTCCCGGGGTGAATCTCACCATCACCATTTCCTGGGAGAATTTAAGCCCCTGGATGCTCAGTGACTTGTCTGAGATCATTCGGGGACGAGCAGGCAAGGCCGGTCATGCACCTGCCTCCCGACTGCCAACTGCTCCAGCTGTGGAGATGAATGTAACACAGAGAAAGGATGTATGTGCGTGTCTGTCTGTGTGTTGGGGGTTATGCGTGGGGGAACCACATCACCTTCCAGTTCTAAAGACGTGTGATTCTCATCTTACTATCGATTCCAGTTTGCACTTCAGTTCTTACTCAACAAGCACAATTCAGTTATGCAACACGAGGGCAAGCATAAATCCACTAGGATCAGGAACAAGCGGGGGAGGAAGCATGGAGGAAAAAAAAAAGAATAAGGAACAAGCCGCGAATGCACATTCCCACCGAAGATGTTAGACATTATTTTGAAAGGGAAAGATAAGAATGATAAGAAAGATAGAAACAAGAATTGTTTGGGGCCAGCGGATGGCAAAGAGGTTAAGGCATCTGGATCTCACATGGCCAACTGAGCAGTTCGAATCCCAGACCAGGCAACTTGAAAAACACATGGGCACGTGTGTGTGTGTGTTCCCCCAAATCCCAAGAGGGCAATAGAAGAGAAAGATTGTGTCATGGCCATCACCCCTGGGGGGAGGGGGTTCTTATTTTTTTCTCTCTCTGTCTCTGGCAAGCACACATGCCCTATAGCAAAAAGAGAAAAAAATATATTGTTTATCTCTGTGTGGTGAGCGCATGTGCCCTACAGCAAAAAATAAAACAAACAAGAATGGCACTTGTTTTTAATAGTATGCTGCTTAATAACTGAATTAATGCACTTTACCTCATCCAAGCAATTTTAAGGAGGAGATCCGAAGCTTTCTTGCTGACGCAGGCAGGAAGAGCTGGCTTCTTGCCCTTCCTCTCGGAGGGACTCTTCAGTCACAGCTTGCCCCCGGGTCTAACCCGGATTCCTGTCTCTGTGCCTGTGTGGTGGGCAGTGGTCCAGCCTCCATGCGTGCTCTGAGTGGCCGTGAGGAACTCTGGCTCCAGGGGCGTGTGAGCAAGCAGCATCTGTGCACCCCTCTCCGGTCCCAGCCGTGAACGTGGGCTCTGCTTTCCATCAGCCGAGACCCTGGTGCTGCAGTTAGGAGGAGCTGGCTCTCAGAAACAGAGCTACTACAAACTCTGAATCTCCCCAGAGACCAAGCCCAGTCCCCCCAAGACTGGGCTCCTGCAGACCCCACCAACCAAGAGCACTCAGGGGGCAGGATGGTGGCTGCTGGGTCCAGACTCTGGTTCCACTTTCGCCACTTTCCTGCAGGAGATGTGGACAACCGTGGGATGTCAGAGCCTCCCTCAGCTTAAAACCACAGGAGGAACGCCAGAGACAGCTTGCTTCTTAAACCCGCCTTGTGAGTGTCTTTGAGAACTAGATATTCCTGGGCTCCTCCATTCACTCAAGGAATGTTTACCGAGCACCTCGGCAGGCACCATTCTAGGCAGAGGGCTCCAGCAGGTGTCAGGATGCCTGTGGTCACTGTCCCTCGCCGTTGGGTCTCAATGAAAGGGTAGGACAATAAGCCCATAAATAAAAACCAAGACTCCTTTTTTTTTTTGGAGAGGTTTTTGCTATAGGGGGCATGCGCTCGCCAGACAGACAGAGAGAGACAGAGAGACAGAAAGCGAGAAATCACCCCCCGGGGGGATGGCCACACCGCAATCCCTTTTCCTCCATTCTCCTCTCAGGATCTTGGGCACGCACGCACACGCACCCGGCGTGAGTTTAAGCCACTGGGTCCGGGACGCGAACCGCGGTTGACTATGTGGGAGTCCAGCGACATAGCTATTATGCTAACTGCTGGTCCCAAAAACCAAGACTCTTCCAACTATGCTACAGAGGAACTGAGGAGGTGGTGCGGCAGCAAGTGGTTTTAGAAATTTTAGAAAAGGTGGCTGTGGACAGAAATCCTCGGCACACAGAGGGCCCGGCGAGCTGAGAGTTAACGCAGTGGGGGGACCAGCCCGAGAGGCTCAGGGAAGAACGATCCAGGAAGAAGGAGCACAAGGACCCAGACGTGGGGTCAGGACGGCCATGCTGTGCGGAGAACAGAGGAAGTCTGCGTGAGAGCTGGACAGGGAGGAGCCAGGCGTGGGACACGCTGGAGCAGTAGGCCCTGGCGGTGTCTCGGAGCCCTGCTGGCCAGGCGACGAAGACTCCATGCCAGATAGCAGGGCAGCGCTGGGCACCAAGGCCGTGAGCCCACGTGGTCTGGGTTACAGCTGTGCACGATGCCTCTTGAAAGTACCTTTCCATTCACAGGCTCCGGGGATCATGCCACCAGGCTGTGGTCCTGCCCACTCCCAAAGTCTGTCTCTCCTGAAGCCACACGTAAATGACCTATTTTTTAGTTCTATGCCAAGTATTACGCTTAGGCTGAAACAGCTTACTCTTTCTTTATATCAGAAGTATTAGGCTCAGGGCTCCCATTGTGGTATTAAGATGGCACTGGGACCAGCAGTTAGCGTAATGGCTATGTTGTTGGACTCCCATGTAGTCAACTGCAGTTCGAGTCCCAGATCCAGTGGCTTAAACTCGCGCCGGGTGTATGTGAGGGTGTGCCCCCGAGAGGAGAATGGAGGAGAAGGGATTGCGGCATGACCATCCCCTCTGGGGGGTGATTTCTCGCTTTCTGTCCTTCTGTCTCTCTCTGTCTGTCTGGTGAGCGCATGCACCCTATAACAAAAACCTCTCCAAAACAAATAAACAAACAAACAAACAAACAAAAAGATGGCACTGTTACGGAGGACCTAGAATTGTTGGAGTTCTGTCTAGAAATGCAACTTCCCTCCCTCTGAGATGAAGATGCACTAAGGATAACCTTAGTTGTAAAATCCCACCTCCCCACCACTTCCTATCTGTCCGTTCACTTGCCCCAGAGTGTTGACTCCAAGGATCATTCGCTCCTGCCGGCCATGCTCTGCGGATCGTGCCAGCTCTTCCCTGTCCTCACCCCCGCCCCAAGCCTTTTCCTCCGCCCCACCCAGCGCAACTCACAACCAACAGTGCCGTCATTCCCCACACGGAGCTGCCAACGGTTTGAGAACTAGATATTCCTGGGCTCCTCCATTCACTCAAGGAATGTTTACCGAGCACCTCGGCAGGCACCATTCTAGGCAGAGGGCTCCAGCAGGTGTCAGGATGCCTGTGGTCACTGTCCCTCGCCGTTGGGTCTCAATGAAAGGGTAGGACAATAAGCCCATAAATAAAAACCAAGACTCCTTTTTTTTTTTGGAGAGGTTTTTGCTATAGGGGGCATGCGCTCGCCAGACAGACAGAGAGAGACAGAGAGACAGAAAGCGAGAAATCACCCCCCGGGGGGATGGCCACACCGCAATCCCTTTTCCTCCATTCTCCTCTCAGGATCTTGGGCACGCACGCACACGCACCCGGCGTGAGTTTAAGCCACTGGGTCCGGGACGCGAACCGCGGTTGACTATGTGGGAGTCCAGCGACATAGCTATTATGCTAACTGCTGGTCCCAAAAACCAAGACTCTTCCAACTATGCTACAGAGGAACTGAGGAGGTGGTGCGGCAGCAAGTGGTTTTAGAAATTTTAGAAAAGGTGGCTGTGGACAGAAGTCCTCGGCACACAGAGGGCCCGGCGAGCTGAGAGTTAACGCAGTGGGGGGACCAGCCCGAGAGGCTCAGGGAAGAACGATCCAGGAAGAAGGAGCACAAGGACCCAGACGTGGGGTCAGGACGGCCATGCTGTGCGGAGAACAGAGGAAGTCTGCGTGAGAGCTGGACAGGGAGGAGCCAGGCGTGGGACACGCTGGAGCAGTAGGCCCTGGCGGTGTCTCGGAGCCCTGCTGGCCAGGCGACGAAGACTCCATGCCAGATAGCAGGGCAGCGCTGGGCACCAAGGCCGTGAGCCCACGTGGTCTGGGTTACAGCTGTGCACGATGCCTCTTGAAAGTACCTTTCCATTCACAGGCTCCGGGGATCATGCCACCAGGCTGTGGTCCTGCCCACTCCCAAAGTCTGTCTCTCCTGAAGCCACACGTAAATGACCTATTTTTTAGTTCTATGCCAAGTATTACGCTTAGGCTGAAACAGCTTACTCTTTCTTTATATCAGAAGTATTAGGCTCAGGGCTCCCATTGTGGTATTAAGATGGCACTGGGACCAGCAGTTAGCGTAATGGCTATGTTGTTGGACTCCCATGTAGTCAACCGTGGTTCGCGTCCCAGACCCGGTGGCTTAAAACTCACGCCGGACGCGTGTGCGTGCGTGCCCAAGATCCCGAGAGGAGAATGGAGGAGAAGGGATTGCGGCATGACCATCCCCTCTGGGGGGTGATTTCTCGCTTTCTGTCCTTCTGTCTCTCTCTGTCTGTCTGGTGAGCGCATGCACCCTATAACAAAAACCTCTCCAAAACAAATAAACAAACAAACAAACAAACAAAAAGATGGCACTGTTACGGAGGACCTAGAATTGTTGGAGTTCTGTCTAGAAATGCAACTTCCCTCCCTCTGAGATGAAGATGCACTAAGGATAACCTTAGTTGTAAAATCCCACCTCCCCACCACTTCCTATCTGTCCGTTCACTTGCCCCAGAGTGTTGACTCCAAGGATCATTCGCTCCTGCCGGCCATGCTCTGCGGATCGCGCCAGCTCTTCCCTGTCCTCACCCCCGCCCCAAGCCTTTTCCTCCGCCCCACCCAGCGCAACTCACAACCAACAGTGCCGTCATTCCCCACACGGAGCTGCCAACGCCTATCCCCTTTCTAGCCCCACCACTCCGGCTGAGTCCAGCCCCTCACCCTCGGAGCCCGCTCTCCAGGCTGGCCGCCCTGGAGTGGTGATGAGCAGTCCCGGGGAGCCGAACGTCTCCAGCCAACTCACTCTGCTCTCTAACAGGGGACTCCACGCTCACTCCTCCGCTCGAGCCGCCAACACGTCTTTCTCATCTATCTGTAGAAAACATACCATACCTGTCTTTTTCTTTTCTTTTCTTTTCTTTTTAAGGATTTTGCCATAGGGCACGTGCACTTACCAGAAAGAGAAAGAGAGAGGGAAAGTGAGAAATCACTCCCCGAGGTGGGGATAGCCATCCTGCAATTCCTTCTCCATTCTCCTCCTGGGATTTGGGCATGCATACACACGTGCCCAGTGTGAGTTTCAAGCCTCCAGTCTGGGACTCGAACCATGGTTGGCCATGTGGGAGTCCAGCACCGTAACTACCACTCCACCTGCTGGCCCCAAAACATACATTTTCAGAGTCAGCTCAAGGACAGACTACTCCGCCACGCTCCTCTCCTAAGCACACCACGATCAGCCCCGTGGGGTTTACACCAGTGGCCTCTGTGTCACTAACCCGAACGCCAGTTGTTGGCCTTCGGTTACTTGATCTGCTCAGACCAGCCTGTCGCTTCTTCCTCACGGGTGTATCTTCTCCCTCGGCCTCCCTCCCCCTTCTCTGAGAGGTGACAACCACCTCCCGGCTGTTCGCAGGCGGTCACAGGCTTTTCTGCACAAACCGACCAGCATTGGAAGTAAAGTCCCGACAGCGGCTGCATGTGACAGGACCCAGTCAGGGGCTTCCTTGTTCTTTCACATGCCCCTCTAGTTCCCAGGGACACGGCAGGTGTCTGTCTGTGTGGAGCTGCCGGGGTGGATGGAGGTGCATGAGCCCCTTGGGGACGCCCCTATGCCTCAGCCTCCCGTACTGGTCATCTGCCTCGCTGGCCTGCCTTCACTGCAGGCGCCTGGCCGAGAAGGGTGCTGTGGCCTTTGGGAAGCACCCGTGGTCCTGCAGAACAACGGCACTCTCTGTCTGTCCTTGCCTGCCTCGGAACAGTCTGGAATCGCCCCAGAAGGGCCACCGGGAAGGTTGCTAACATGCCGGACTGCGGTGACGGACACCCTCATGCTTCAGGTTAGGGAGTGAGAACATTCCTCCAGGCGGGCCAGACCTCGTGGAGTGGGTTGTCACGTCGGCCCAGCGAGTCTGAGCAGCTGGGTGCAACCCAATGGCCGAACGCACGTGTCCGACTCTGGCTCATGGGCACTCTTCAGACGTTCTGGGTAGACGTTTTTGTTAGCTCTGTGCATTCACTAATATCTCTGTGGCTTACATTCTCACTTTCTGTAAAACTTGGGTTTCTTTCCTTCGTGACAGAGACAGACACTCTCGACCAGGTCTCACCATGCCGCCATCCCGCCCAGCCCCCTGCCAGCCAGAGTTCAAGGCACACCCAGCATGCCCAGGTCAACCCGGGTCCTGAACCCGGACCTCCCATGTGGCTACGGTATCACACATTGTCTATGTCACTATAGCTGGGCCCATTTTCACTTTTTCTTTTATTTTTTTTCCCTCTTTTTTTCATGAGAGGAAGTGACAGAGAAACACCAACGGAGTCTTCATATTGGATCTACCCGCAGCCTGAGTCAGCCCAGACTGGGGGCACACACGTGTCCTGCGTGTTCAGGGCGATCTCCAGATGTGAACTCAGAACCTTCCCATAGGCCAGCCTTGCAGAGCGTTATATGACACCACCGCACCATCCCCAGGCACCCCCTCCCCCCTTGCTCAATGGTGTCTCTTGACAAACATTTTTTTTTGTTTTTTATTTGGTCACAGAGTGCGTGCACTTGCTGGAGAAAGAGGCAGAGAGAGAGCGAGAGGGAAAGTGAGAAATCACCCCCCGGGGGACGGTCACACCTCAGTCCCTTCTCCATTCCCCCTCGGGATTTCAGGCACGTATGCAAACACGCCCTGCTTAGTTTTCAAGCCACCAGGTCTAGGACGCGAACTGCATGTGGGAGTCCAGTGGGAGTCCAACCACTGCACCACCTGCCGGGCCAGGATGAGCACGCTATTCTTAACTTTAATATCGCTGGGACCAGCAGTTAGCGTAATGGCTATGTTGCTGGACTCCCATGTAGTCGACCTCGGTTCGTGTCCCGGACCCGGTGGCTTAGAATTCACGCCGGGCGCATGTGTGTGCGTGCCCAAGATCCCGAGAGGAGAATGGAGGAGAAGGGATTGCAGCGTGACCATCCCCCCTGGGGGGTGATTTCTTGCTTTCTATCTCTCTGTCTCTCTCTGTCTGTCTGGCAAGCGCACATGCTCTATAGTAAAAACCTCTCCAAAAAAAAAAAATATATATATATATAAATATATATATCATTCCACTCACAGTCTGTTCCTTTTTAGAGAGTACCTTTCCAGGCCTGTTTAAGAAATCTCTGCCTTTAAGAGGTCTGAAAAAGCACTTACCAGAAAGGTTATGAATTCACGAATTTGTGAGTTTTTCTCTTCATTCTTTTTTAAAGGTGTTCTTTTTATTTCTCTCTGTCTCTGTGACTCTCCCAGATACTAGTGGCCAGTCACAGCCCCCCGTGGGGGCCCTCGACC
>NW_006206814.1:880471-881793 GCF_000334495.1 Tupaia belangeri chinensis
TGGCGGGCAAGCGCACATGCTCTATAGTAAAAACCTCTCCAAAAAAAAAAAATATATATATATATAAATATATATATCATTCCACTCACAGTCTGTTCCTTTTTAGAGAGTACCTTTCCAGGCCTGTTTAAGAAATCTCTGCCTTTAAGAGGTCTGAAAAAGCACTTACCAGAAAGGTTATGAATTCACGAATTTGTGAGTTTTTCTCTTCGTTCTTTTTTAAAGGTGTTCTTTTTATTTCTCTCTGTCTCTGTGACTCTCCCAGATACTAGTGGCCAGTCACAGCCCCCCGTGGGGGCCCTTGACCAAAGCCATGGGCTGGACTGGTCCACCTTTTCTCTCTTACCAGGAAAGAGCCCAAGGCATGGCTGAGAATCTGAAGCCAGAAGACTTCGGGTTGCTGTGCCTCGATGGCACCAGGGAGCCTGTGACCGAGGCTTGGAGCTGCCACCTGGCCACAGCGCCAAACCGTGCTGTGGTCTCCAGGCAAGACAGGGCAGCTTTTGTTCGCGGAATACTCTTCCACCAGCAGGCATGGGCCCAGGGCTCCTTTCCTGACCCCACTCCCACTCTGTTACCCCCCACCCCCACGGGCTTGGCTCACCGGGACTGCACAGACACCCCGGCCCAGCCGCTCTTCACGGGCACCCTCGTTCAATGTCCGTCTCAGTCGCATCAGCGCACATCCCAGTTAGCCCACGGCGGCTGGCCCAGGGGAGCAGGCCAAACGGGAGCTGCCACCTGTTCCCGAGGGAAGTGCACAGAGGAACAGAGCAGAGGGGAAGGAGGGGGTGGAAATGCCCGGCGTCGGGCAGGTCCAGACGGCAGAAGAGGTGAGGTAGCGAGGGCTTCGTGCCCAGGACGACCGCCGGGCAACCCAGCGTGGCCGCATCTGGTCAGGCTGGTGAGGCCGTGGCAGCCCCGAGCTCGTTTTCCGTCCCAGCTGTTCACACTCCAGAACTCAAACCCCAGAGTTGGCCATGTGGGATCCAGCTGCCTTAACCTCTGCACCCCCTGCCAGCCCCACTTTCAATGGTTTTAAGTAAAATGTAAAATAATATTAACAGAAACAAAGCATACCATAGAAGGCCCTTTCTAGCAGTAGTATTTTAGGATGGCATAGCTGCCTCAAAAAGAAATAAGTTGGGGGGGACCCGCAGTTAGCATAATGGCTATGTTGCTGGACTCCCATGTAGTCAACCGCGGTTCAAGTCCTGACCTGGTGGCTTAAACTCAAACCTGGTGCGTGTGCGTGCGTGCCCAAGATCCCGAGAGGAGAATGGAGGAGAAGGGATTGCAGTGTGGCCACCCCCCCTGGGGGG
>NW_006206814.1:881819-883809 GCF_000334495.1 Tupaia belangeri chinensis
TCTGTCTGTCTGGCGAGCACACGCGCCCGATAGCAAAAACCTCTCCAAAAAAAAAAAAAGAAAAGAAGAAATAAGTTGGGGAAATAAAATTAGAACCAGATAACCAGAGTGTGCCTGGACTTTTGCTGAATTCTATCGCGCGTTGGAGATGATGCGAGCAGGGGGACCAGGAAATGTGGGTATCTGAGGGTAACACGTCAGCGAGGAGAGGCCGTCTGTGTGTGTTTAAAAAAGCTGTGTTAACTGCCATTTGCTTTTAGAACACAGAAACAGACATAGTTAGGTCAGCACTGGCAGTTCTCGAAGGCCTTTCTCTCACGCTGTGCTTCACGGTGCGCCTGGACGCCTGCACGTCCCACAGAAATTACAAACAGACCGAAGTGGCCAACCACGGAGGTGCTCGGAGCCTCGAACACAGTGGGGCGCCTTCTCACTTTTCTCCCTGCAGTACTTCGTCACGCTGTGCTGTAGCTGACTCAAAATCAATGAAAATTGGGTCATCTCAGAAAGCCTTAATAAATTGTCTTCATTAAGTGATTCTCATGCATTCCGGAAACTCTTTATGTTAGAATTTTGCTTCTGGGGGCTGGCAGTGGGCACTGGATTCCCGCATGGCCGACTGCAGTTCAAGTCCTGAACCTGGTGGCTTGTTTTCTCACTTTGCCTCTCTCTCTGTTTTTAATGAAATTTTAAAAACTACTACTACTAATTATGATGAATAAAATAATTTTAAAAAGAATTTTGCTTCTGAATTGATTGCCTATTAAATTGTATCTGTTCATTTCTTAGAACTTTCAAACTACCCATAGTTTGATTATTTTACCCAAAGTCAACTCCTTTAAATATAATTTAAGCAACAAATCTGTCTCAAGAAAGTCTGAGTGATTATGAGGGTAATCGATGAAGGGGAGAAGCACCAGTGTGTGTGGTGTCAGGTACATACAAGATTGTACACAAGGATAAATAATAATTTTGTGAATTTTAAGAATATACTTTAACGTTAAAAGTTTATAATGTCAAACTCTTAATTCAGGTTAATTGGACATTAAAGTTACTGCAAAAACCCAGCCCTGCTGCCCTTGTGCTGTCAAGTTCCCGGAAGTACGCTGTACACCCATTTCTTGTAAACCAGTTTCTTATGGAAGATTTTGTGGTATTTCCTGTTTGTGTAGCTCCAGGCTGTAGTGGGGCCTCCATGGATGGAAACTTAGCTAACATACAGTGAGACGTCGGATTTCGGAGCACAGACTCTGCCCACCGGTGTGAGTGATCAGGACAGGACTCGCCTCGCTCCACCGACCACTCAAACACGGGACACGACGTATGGAGTGAGCGTTTACGACACTGGGTGATAGCAGGACGAGGCCCCTGACGGAGAGGCAGTGAAGGATGCGAGCGGCTGGCGACCGACCTCCTGCCTGCAGCACGGTGCCAGATCATGGCATGAGGGGACCCGGGAGAGCTCATAACACTGAGCTGCAGAGACAGAGACAGCAACTTGGGGAGGCCAAGGTAGCAACGATTTGTGGGGCTGAAGACGAGAAATGACAGAATTTAGGAGCCAGCAGACAGCATGGCAGTTACATTGCTGGATTCCCACATGGCCGACTGCAGTTCGAGTCCCAGACCTAGTGGCTGTGTGTGTGTGCCCAAGATCCCAAGAGGAGAATGGAGGAGAAGGGACTGTGGCATGGTCATTCCCCCGGGGAGTAACTTCTCACTTTCCCTCTCACTTCTCTCTGTCTCTTTGTCTCTGTCTCTCTCCTGGGCAAGTGCATGCGCCCTAAGGTGCAGTTTCCAGAGCTTACGTGAAGCTGAGAAGCATTCAAGTTTCTACCAGAGCGTAGATTCCTCACTGAACATGAAAGATTTCACTGGAGGTCTTGCCTGGGACAGGGGCTAAACTGTTGTGGATTAAAGGTTACTCTAGGGATCAGCACTTAGCGTAATGGCGGGATACTGGACTCCCCTGTAGTCGACCCTGGTTCAC
>NW_006206814.1:883967-884833 GCF_000334495.1 Tupaia belangeri chinensis
TGAGTGAATGTGCCCTATAGCTAAAATCTCTCCAAAAAAAAAAAAAAAAGAAAAAGAAAAAAGGTTACTCTAGACCTGCCCTATTGAACTTAAAACTAACATTAGAGGATCAAGTCGATCTGCAAGTTAACTTAACTGCCTTCCCAAACAAACTCAACACTCATGAAAGGAAATCAACAACATCTAAATGCCCAACAATATCACATATATAATATCCATCACTGGATGACCACATGAGCAAAGAAGCAGCAAATTATGAACCAAACTCAGTAGCAAAATCAATGGACAGAAATGTACCCGAAGGGGCCAGCAGGTGCAGAGCGTGTAGGATGCTGGACTCCCACACGGCTGACCGTGGTTAGATTCCTGGGCCTGGTGGCTTGAAAAACATTCTAGGCACACATGCGTGCATGCCCCAAATCCTGAGAGGAGAAAGGAGGAGAAGGGAGTGCAGGGTGGTCATCCTTCCTGGGGGTGATTTCTCACTTTCCCTCTTTCTGACTCTGTCTCTCCCCAGTGAGCACACGTGCCATATGGCCAAAACCTAAAACAAACAAAGGAAAATTCTGAAAACTGGAGGAGTCCAACCCAGTGGGGCTCCAGGACCCATCTGAGCCCTTTGACCTTTGAGCATTGCTTCCGGTCGGTTCAGTAAGTTGGCAAGGCCACTACTGTATGCCCCCCGACCTTGGAACAAGCTTGGGTCACTTAGCATGTTGGCAAGGCCGCTTGCTATTCGCTCCGGGACTGTGGTAGCCTTGCTGGGAAGTGACCCCCCTCTGACTCCCCGATATACTACTATAAAAGAATTACATAGCTCCCTCATACATTTTGAGTGTGTGGTAAGATTTCCCGAAAAGTCCCCC
>NW_006206814.1:885110-914164 GCF_000334495.1 Tupaia belangeri chinensis
ATATTAGGATTCCTTAAGTTTTAGATCCCTATAGAATTATATAAGTATCATTCTTTATGAAAATCCATAAGAACTAATATCTATGCTTGAGATTTTCTTTTAGTAATCATAAGACGGCTGCTGCTGAACATCGGTTGATAGTTAACTCTGCTTGCTGGAACTGCTTCCTGAAACTGCACTGCTTGAAGTTACCAGGAACCTGCTTTCATCAATCAAACAATTGTTGAACTGTATCGATGATTAATAGACCTGCCCTTAATCAAACCTTGAATGGTTCCTATTGTTAAAACTTTATGAATTGATAATTAGTACATGTAGCCCCTCTCCCAGTTACTTGCATGTATTGCATTTTCAATAAAAAGGCACGATGATTCCTAACCGTTGTCACTCCTCAGAGAGCGATCTCTGGGAGTGTCCAGCCGAGGACATGCATGAAAAGGCACCGAGACCTTAGTCTTCCTTTCTTTCCAGCATCGCCTCCGTCGAGCCAACCCACCCCCACCGAGGCTGGTCCTCAGCAGAAAACCACAGAGATGATGGCATTCAGACAATGAACCTTAAACAATGTTTATAAACATGTCCAAGGGTTTAATGGGAAACATGAACGTGACAAAGAAAAAGTGTAGGTTTAAAAAGAAGGAGTGGGAACCAGCAGTTAGCGTAATGGCTATGTCGCTGGACTCCCATGTAGTCGACGGTGGTTCGCATCCCAGACCCGGTGGCTTAAAACTCACGCCGGGCATGTGTGTGTGCGTGCCCAAGATCCCGAGAGGAGAATGGAGGAGAAGGGATTGCGGCGTGACCACCCCCTCTGGGGGGTGATTTCTCACTTTCTGTCTCTCTGTCTCTCTGTCTGTCTGGCGAGTGCACGTGCCCTATAGCGAAAATCTCTCCAAAAAAAGAAAAAAAAAAAGGAGTGAAAATCTAGAGCTGGAAACTTTGAAATCCTTCAACCATTCTCTCTTTTTTACTTCATTTATTTATTTATTTATTTGCTGTGGGGCACACATGCTCATCAAAGGACTTCTGTATTTCACTTAAGCTGGTTTTTTTTTTTTTTTTGTCATCGAGCGTCTCCAACTATTTCTTTATTTTCTGAGTGTGTGTAGGCTGAAGAGTGACATCGCTTCTTCCTTTTTGATAACTGGCAATTTGCATTTTCTTTATTTTTTTCTTTTCTGTTTTTAAAATAATTCCAGAAGGCGCATGCCTTCGCCAGAGAGAAAGACAGAGAGACAGGGATGGAGGGAGAGGGATGAAGTACCCCCACTGGGGCACGGTCATGCCACACTCCCTTCTCCATTCCTCCATCTTGTTGGGACCTTGGGCACACACGCGTACATGCCCAGCTTGCTTTTTATTTATTATTATTTATGTGTTCAATGGCTATACGCCATTTAGATTGCAAAAAGAATTTACCCAGCACGATTTATACCTCAGACCAGTCCAGTTAAGAATATGCCACACGTCATCATCAACAGGTAATAAATCATTTCCGTGTCCCACAAATGTCTTCTCTATCTTTTCTCCCAAATTTCCTTCTCTACATTCCCCCTCTCCCACCTCCTTCCACTTTGTCCCAGTGTCCTTAACTATTTTCAGTGCTGTTATGTCCTCCAGTCTTTCAGCCTCTACCACAGAGTGTGGTCAGGGGCGACTCCCCAGTGGCAAAAACCAGTGGAGGCTGGAGGATTGATCTTGCTTTCCAAGCTGCCAGGGCCATGATTTGAACCCTATAGTTGGCCATGTGGGATCCAGCTCCCTTGACCATCAGGCCACAGGGCTGGCTCTCTTTTTCCTTGATCAGCCCCGCTATACCTTTACCCATTTCATTGAACTTCTCAAAGAATAAACTTTTGGTTTCATAAATTTTCATCCATTGTTTGTGTATTTTCTATTTAATTTTCTGTTCTGACCCGTTATGTCTTTCCTTCTACTTACTATTTTCATTTCATCTGTTTTTTTTTTCTCCCTTAGATTCTCTTTGTTATTTTTGTTTAAGCTTTTTTAAAAGGCTTTTGCCATGGGGCACATGCACTTGCTAGAGAGAGACAGAGAGAAATAGTGAGAAGGAAAGTGAGAAATCATCTCCCTGCCAGATGGTCATGTTGCAGTCCCTTCTGCTCCATTCTCCTTCTGGGATTTTGCATGTGTGCACGTGCACACACGCAAACACACCACACACACACACACACACACACACACACACAGGTTTGGCATGGATTTCAAGTTGCTGGGTCTGGTGGTACTTGAACTGTGGTCGACCATGTGGGAGTTCAGAACCTTAATCACTATGTCATCTGCTGGCCCCTGCCCTTAGATTCTTAAAGTACAAGCTTAGATAAATTATTTATTTATTTACTTACTTACTGCAGGGCACACATGGTCATTGGAGACAGAGAGAGGGTGGGAAAGTGAGAAAGCATCCTCGGGGGGATGGACATGCTACAATTCCTTCTCCATTCTTGTCTTGCGATTTTGAGCATGTGTGGACATCCTCGAGGGGTGTTTTTCAAGCCACCAGGTATGGGACTCAAATAGCTCAGACAACCATGTAGGATCCAGCCCCTTTAACCTCCACATCACCTTGTTAGTCCCAGTCTCTCTCTTTTTGCTTTTTCTTTCTTTATTTTAGATGGGGTCTTACTATATTGCAATCCCCCATCTCCTTCTCCCAAGAACCTGGGGCTACAGGCATGTGCCACCATACTTGGCTTTGAGGACGACTGGGATTCGAACCTGGGCCTCCCGCGTGTGCTTAGCCTATCAGGGAGCAACATGTACCAGAGCATGATGTCATGGCTGGGCCAGAAGCGAATCACACATGTACATGAGAGGCTGAACCACTTCAGCAGAGGGAGACACACATTGCGGAATCTCACCAAATACAAGGGCTCGGCAGGGCAGTGGCAAAGCAGACGAGGGGGACCTGAGGAACCAGGCACGTTAAACACTAGCTAACTCACGCACGGTGCTATACACATGAGAAGGAGAGCGAACATTTAGGGGTACACACTGAATTGTACCTTTAAAGACCTTCGCGCCCTGGCGGCGTCCCAGTGGCAGTGCAGCACGCCGGACATGGGCCCCGTAAGCACTCCAGCCTCGCCGACCCCAGGGTAGCGGTGGCCTTTCTGGTCACTCTTTACCAGAGGTGCATGTGGTCACCTGTCTGCTCTGCTTCCAGCTCTAAGCAGCAAACTTCAAGGAGCCGAGGAGGAGTGCCTACTGGGGAAGGGGAGAAGAGAAACACGTTAAATAGAAGCCTTTTCCGTAGTAAAATGGGACATAAACTCCATTCCAATTCCAGAGATGTGCTCAAGTCTCCAGAAAGTACTAGTTAGATTAAAAAATTAGACACACCTTATTTCCAAAAACACACAACGCTGAGAAATTTGAGGGATAATTGAAGATATTATCAGAAAAATTATCCATAAAAATCAACTCAGACATCTCTGGACTGAAACATGCCCTCCGTTCATTAAAGAAACAGTGCCTCTTGCTTTTTAGCAGGGACGCGGTGGGCCAATAGCACCAATAGCCTTACAGAACAACCTTTTTGACTTGCCTTTGGGCCAAAACCTCAGCCCATGAAGATTCAAGCACCCAGGAGCCCTGAGGCCCAGCCCAGGCACCAAGATCTGCCCTTCCTCCCAGATACAACGCCACACACGTGACCTCTTGTCATGTCACACTTTATATTTCGAAATACAAAAGCATAATTTACTCTCTGTATTTTTCTCATTAAACTTTGTTTCAACAGGTCTCAAAATTCTATGATAGATTTTTGGTCAAGTTGTTTCCATTAAAAAGTACTGATTTAAAAACTAATAACTTGGGAACCAGCAGTTAGCGTAATGGCTATGTCGCTGGACTCCCACGTAGTCTACCGCGGTTCGTGTCCCGGACCCGGTGGCTGAAAACTCACGCCGGGCACGTGTGCATGCGTGCCCAAGATCCCGAGAGGAGAATGGAGGAGAAGGGATTGCGGCGTGACCATCCCCCCTGGGGGGTGATTTCTCGCTTTCTGTCTCTCTGTCTCTCTCTGTCTGTCTGGCGAGCGCACGCACCCTACAGTGAAAATCTCTCCAAAAAAAAAAAAATAAATAAAAATAAAAAAACTAATAACTTAAAGCCACCACATACAAAACAAAAATTGTCCACACAACCTTTTCCTTTCCTTCTGAAGGTTTTACGATGCACCGTTATCATTAAGCAGTCTTTCACTATTAAACTGAAATGGCCAATTGAGAAAAACAGTTCTGAGACTGCTCTTCCCCCACTGGGTAAGACTGGGGTGGCAGGAGTTAGGGACATTCATTCAGCCTTTGGAGCTTTCTGAGCACACTCGATGACCTTGTCGGCTCCAGCAGCCTTCTCGTCCTCAGCTTTGATGACACCCACAGCAACTGTCGGTCTCCTATCATGAGCGGCACGACGACCCAGAGGAGGATGGCCAGGGAGGCTCTCAACACGCATGGGCTTGCCAGGAACCCTATCAGCAATGGCAGCATCACCAGATTTTAGGAACTTAGAGCCATCTTTCAGCGTTTACCAGAACGGCCATCCGTCTATTCCTTCAGCTCAGCAAACTTGCAAGCAATGTGAGCTGTGTGACAGTCCAGTACCGCGGCGTAGCCAGCACTGATTTGGCTTGGCTGGTTCTGCCTAATTCCCTGAGCAGCAAAACCAGCTGCTTCCCTTGGTGGGTCATTTTTATAGTCACCAGCAACATTGCCACACTGGTCATCTTTTTTTTTTAGAAATTTTTGCTATAAGGTGTGTGCACTCACTGGAGAGACAGAGACAGAAAGTAAGAAATCCCCCCCCCCAGGGGGATGGCCACACTGCAGTCTCTTCTCCTCCATTCTCCTCTTGGAATCTTGGGCACACATGCACACGTGCTGGGCATGAGTTTTAAGCTGCCAGGTCTGGGACTCAAACCACAGTCGACTATGTGGGAATCCAGAGATGTAATCATTAAGCCCACGTTGTCCCTAAAAGAGCTTCACTCAGAGCTTCATGGTGCATTTCAATGGCCTTTATTCACTTCGGTTGTCACACTGTGCAAAAGTGACCGGCATACCAGGTTTGAACACACCCGCCCAGCCCACAGGGACAGTGTCGATACCACCAATTTTGTTCACATCCTGGAGGGGCAGGCACAAGGGCTTGCCTGTTGGACGAGTTGGTGGGAGGATGCATTCCAGAGCTTCAAGCACTGCATTTCCACTGGCGTTGCCATCTTTACGGGTGACTCTCCTTCCCTTGAACCATGGCATATTAGCACTTGAGTCCAGCATGCTGTCACCATTCCAACCAGACACTGGCACAATCCCTTCTCCTCCATTCTCCTCTTGGGATCTTGGGCACACACGCACACGCGCCCGGCGTGAGTTTTAAGCCACCGGGTCCGGGACGCGAACCGCGGTCAACTCCGTGGGAGTCCAGCGACATAGCCATTACGCTAACTGCTGGTTCCCTGTAGCCAGTGTTCTTAATGTAGGTGCTGATTGCCTTAACGATTCTCTCGTATCTCTTCAGACTGGAGGGTGGCTTGGTAGAATCTATTTTGTTAACACCAACAATTGGTTGTTTTGCACCCAGTGTGTAAGCCAGAAGGGGCGCTCACGGGTCTGCCCGTTCTGGAGATACCAACATCAGCAGCGACATTCAGGACAGCACAGTGGGCCTGAGATGGGCCTGCAGTCGTGTATTTATGAAGTCTCTGTGCCCTGGGGCGTCGATGACAGTCACATAATACTTGCTGGCCTCAGTTTCCCACAGGGAGATAATGGTGATACCATGCTCACGATCCGCTTTCAGTTTATCCAAGACCCAGGCATGCTTGAAGGAGGCCTTTCCTGTCTCAGCAGCCTCCTTCTCAAATGTTCCGATGGTCCTTTGGTCAGTCCCACCACATCTGTAGATCAGATGGCCCGGCGTGGGGGACCTGCCCGAATCTACATGTCCGGTGATGACGATGTTGATGTGAGTCGTCTCCTGTCCCATTCTGGTTTCGATTTAGCGGTGGTTTTCACGACACCTGTGTTCTGGGGGCAAACCCATCACAAAAAAGCCTTCATTTCCTTCTAAGGTGTTTATCCACTAAGGTGCTCTCCACCAAGAGTCCGCATTAACTTCACATTCGATTTGGTCCTCACTACGTCTCTCTGCCGAGGTTGCCCCGACCCCAGTGTATCACATAAAAACCCTCCTCCAGCAGTCGATGTGACCAGCACCCACGCGAGCCCCACGGTCAGCCTCTTCGTTCCCTGCATGAACCACATAGACGTCTACACTGCTCTGCTACAAGGTAAAAGCGCCTCGCTCAGTCTCACCGGACCGGGCGTGAAGCCCCTGCACAGTGCACTGTAAGAAGGGTCCTTCTCGTTTATGAGAAGAAACCAGTGAGTCCTCTAAAAGTAACGAGAGGGAGTATTGGACAGTTACGCACGTGGTTTGGAGCAAGGAGTTCAGAGGTCGTTCTGCCGGTCCAGGCTGTTCACACTCTTCTAGTCGCCCCCCTGGGCCCATTCATCAGGTCCCAAGGCCTCTGACCATGGCATGGAGAATGTCTACAATCCTGTGCGAGGTCATTTCCTCCTTGATCTCCTGGCAAATCGGTTCAACATTCCTTAGCTTTCCAAAGCAGAAATCCCTCTCTAGGTCTAAGACTTCAGTAGTAAGTTAGAATATTCTGGGACCAGCAGGCGGCATGGTGGTTAAGGCGCTGGATACTCCCACATGGCTGACCACGGTTCAATGCTTGGACCTGGTGGCTTGGTTTCTCACTTTCTCTCTCTCTCTCACTTTCTCTCTCTCTTTCTCTGTGTAAGAGAATTAAATTAAATATTAAATTAAATTTATTATTAAATTTTAATATTAAATATTAAAATTAAATTAAAAAAAGAATATTCTGACCTATTGGCGTCAGTCCGTCTGCCCTGTCACCCCGCTGCCCACACTGGCGTTCCTGTGCACCACGCCGTGGGCTGTCCTAGGTGGCGCCGTAGTTCTCCATGTTGACAGGGGGCATCTGTGAGGCTGAACTGCTAGCGCCGAGCTTTCTTTGGCTCATTCAAGATGGAGCAACAAGGGAGAAGCCTCTGCCATTCCTTGATCTCATCTGGCAGCTACGGGGTCATAGGCTTTTCCGTCAGAGTTTGCATCAAAAACTTCTTGAACTGCTGAGCAAATTAAAATTGTCCTGAAACTTCCTTTAGCTAATTTGTCCACAGGAACTATTTTGTCATCACACATCCTCTTAAAATCTGCCTGGAGCCTTTCAATGTTCTAGATGTATCCACGTTCTAGCTTTGCTTGGAATTTCACTTTCCTCAAGACATTCGGGTCAGAGAAGAGCACGGCCCTAAACTGACAGTGGGTCTCCAGGCACAGCCGTCCAAGTTCTGTCTGATTCCATGAAGAGGCTGGCTGGGATCAGTCAGTCATGCCGACCCAGGTCATGGTTGGACGGGCCGAGCACACGTGCACTGGCGTCCCCGGGTCTCGGCGGAGCAGAGCCCAGTTAGTGCCGGGCTCCAGCTGGCCTTAGTTGCATTCTAAATGCCCAGCCCTGCCCACCTGCTCTGCATGAAGACCTCACGTGTACCTTTGTTCTTTTGATTGATATGGTCTGTTTATTTGGATGTAAAGGTTAACTTCCATTTTCTAATTCACTCATCTGTCCTTTGTTCCTTCCTTCCTCTTTTTCTGCCTATATTGGGTGGTATTTTAGTATTTGATTGGTCTATTAGTTATTCCTCTTTTGTTTTCTCCAAAGCTTTTTAAAATATGCATCTTTTGTTGAACACGAGCATCGAATAACGTTATGGCACTTCTTGCTTTATGTATTGTATTACTAGTATTACTTCTTGTAATACAACGCAAGACCAGGACCAGCAGTTAGCGTAATGGCTATGTCGCTATGTGCATGTAGTCGACCTATGTAGTCGACCGCGGTTCGAGTCCCGGACTCGGTGAATTACCCTTACGCCAGGCGTCTATGTGTACGTACCCAAGATCCCAAGAGGAGAATGGAGAAGAATGGATTGTAGTGTGGCCATCCCCACTGGGGGTGATCTCACTTTCTGTCTCTCTATCTCTCTCTGTCTTTCTGGTGAGTGCATGCGCCCTAGAGCAAAATCCTCTCTCTCTCTCTCTATATATATATATAGATAGATAGATAGATAGATAGATAGATAGATAGATAGATAGATAAAAAACGCAAGACCTTATACAAAGGGTCTTCAAAACTTTCATAGGAAATGCATAAAGAAATTTTGCATGGATTTCAAGGTTTTTTTACACCAAAATAAACTTGTACTTTAATTCTATTTTTCCATGAACTTTTTTTTAAGAATGATTTTACTTAACTTTATTTATTTATTTCAAATTGACCAGAGAGGGACAGAGAGACAGAAGAAAGAAAGTGAGAAAGCAAGCTACAAGGTCCAGGACTTGAACCATGGTTGGCTATGTGGGAGTCCAGCCCCTTTAACCACCACACCATCTGCTGGCCCCCCATGGACCTTTTTTTTTTTTTTTGGGGAGGTTTTTGCTATAGGGCGCGTGCACTTGCCAGACAGACAGAGAGACAGAGAGACAGAAAGCGAGAAATCACCCCCAGGGGGGATGGTCACGCCGCAATCCCTTCTCCTCCATTCTCCTCTCGGGATCTTGGGCACGCACGCACATGCACCTGGCATGAGTTTAAGCCACCGGGTCCGGGACGTGAACCACGGTCGACTACGTGGGGGTCCAGTGTCATAGCCATTACGCTAACTGCTGGTTCCCACCTCATGAACTTTTTTAATTGCCAGAGGGCATGTGCACTCACCAGAGATACAGAGTCAGAGAGAGAAAGAAAGCACCTCCAGTGAGGCATGGCTGAATCCCTTACCCTGTGGAGATTGTACACCCCTGCGCGTGGACTCGGCATGTTTTCCAAGCTACTGGAGCTGGGATTCAGCTGGAGTGAGCATGCAGATCCAGCTCTACCATGCACTAGGCCACGGGGCTGGGCCTCCTTGAACTTTGCTGTCCACGGTACAGTTTTACCTTCCCCAGTGGTGCGCTAGGACAGCTTTAACACCCAGACCGTCAAGGCAAAAACATCTTGATTTATAGCATTTGCAAGTTACATGGCGTAAACACTCCTGCCACGGGTGAGTTCAAGCTACCAACGTGATGTCAGTGAATGCAGAAGAGAGGCACAAAATCAGCTTTTGTGAGCCAACACATCTGAGGGATCCACTGATTCCCCCTCGTGCCCTTCGTACCCTTATCACACATTTTACCTCCACGTTGGTTAGAAACTACACATCACTTTTTTTTTCTTTCTTTTTTTTTTCTTTTCTTTTCTTTTTTCTTTTTTCTTTTTTTTTTTTTTTTTTGAGAGGTTTTTGCTATAGGGCATGTGCGCTCGCCAGACAGACAGAGACAGAGAGACAGAAAGCGAGAAATCACCCCCGGGGGAGATGGCCACGCCGCAATCCCTTCTCCTCCATTCTCCTCTCAGGATCTTGGGCATGCACGCACACGCGCCCGGTATGAGTTTAAGCCACCGGGTCCGGGACACGAACCGCAGTTGACTACATGGGAGTCCAGCGACAAAGCCATTATGTCAACTGCTGGTCTCATAAATTCTTAAATTCTTAAAGCCTTTCTTTATTACTATTTTTTAATCTTGTTTTCTCTGGATTTGTTCCTAATGACTAATTTTTCTCCTGCTTATGAACTTTGTTTTCCTCATTTTTTTTATGTGACTCATAATTTTTTATTGTTTGCAGGGCACTGTGATTATGATGTGGTTAGTGTCTGAATTCTGCCTTCTTTAAAAGAATATGAGGACGTTTTTTTTCTTGGCAAGTTAATATATTTGCAGGTCAGTTTGATTCTTTCAAATGAGATGTCTAGGCTTCATGAGAGTGGACATGGAGTGAACTTTACTCTAGGGTTAATTTAGTTAGCCTTCTGATGTGTGGCCTTCATTGGTTCTTTCTGGAATGCTCTGTGTGCTTAGTGAGGTCTTCCCACCACAGCTGCTCAGGTCTCAGCTTTCGCCCAGCGATGCAGATCTCCAAAAGACATTCGGTTTATTGTTCCCTAGTAGCTGTTTTTTCTCCAGCAGTTGCTTTTTGCCTGGCCTTAGGGAGTCAAGTTCTTCTCAAACGCAGCCCCAAATTCTAGGAGACTGTATACAAATGCAGGGTATTTTTCTCTGCACACCTCCCTCCATTCTACAGCCGTGTCCTGTGAAAGTTGGATCTCGCATGGCCCCGCACCGCGCTCTGTTCTTCCAGTGAGCCCGCCCTGTTCTGCCCCATTAGCTGCGTCTCTGTTGAACTCTGAATGGCGCTTCAACGTAGAATGCAAGCCGCTTTGTAGACTTGGAATTACAACCTGGAATGGTCAAATATCTGAAGACAGTAGTTAATATGTTTGCCTAATTGGGGCCAGCAGGTGGTGTGTGATTGAGGGTTGGACGCCCATGTAACCGATCATGGTTCAAGTCTCAGAACCAGTGGCTTGAAAAATCACACTGGGCTCATGTGCATGTGTGCCCAAAATCCCAAGAGGAGAGTGGAGGAGATTTGTACATGGCCCCAGGTGTGATTCCTATGTTCTCACTCTCTGTCTCTGGCAGGCACCCTTGCCCTTTGGCAAAACAAAAACAGAAACAAACAAACAAAAAACTTAAAAAAAAAATGTGTTTGGGGGCCAGCAGGTGGTGTGGTGGTGAAGGTGCTGGATTCTCACACGGTCGACTGTGGTTCAAGTCCCAGACCTGGTGGCTTGCTTTCTCACTTTCTCTCTTTTTCTCTTTCTTTCTGTCTCTCTGGTCAACATAAAAAATAGTAATAATAAATGAAATAATGATTTAAAAATATGTTTGGCTAATCAACGGCTGACTAAATAAAGAAAACCTGATATATACACACATCCATGCATAGAGTGGAATACTAGGCAGTCATTAAAAAGCATGGAATTTTGTTGTTTGATGTTGATGGGGTGAGCCTGGAGGACATGATGTTATGTGAGATAAGCCAAAGAACGAGAGATACCACATGTTCTCCCTCACGTGGAAACTGAAACAAGAAAATGGCCTCACTGACTAGAGGGATGAAGAGCAACTGGAGGGGCCGGAGGGATGGGGCAGGGCTGAGGGAGGGGTGGAGGGATGTTGAATAACAGAACTAAAATTGTAGATTGACAGGAGGAGCGATTTCTAGTGTTGTAAAGTCCGGCGAGGCCGATGCAGTCAGCAACAGCCCACTGTGTGCCTCAGAGTAACCACAGGGGAGGGTGCTGAGCGTTCCCATCACAGGTGATGGTGCAGGTCTGAGGCAGCGGGTGTGTGATGATTCCGAGGGGACCATTACACCTTACATTCTTGTACTATGCCAGCGCATTGCACACCCACAGATACTTACAATGATTATGTCACTAAAATAGCTTTTAGGTGTTCGGCTAATCTTATGCTCATTTATGATCGGTGGGTAGCTCAATACCAGTTTCTTTATCACGGATAAAAGGCAAAATCCTGCTAGTAGCTTTTTGTGCGTGAGTTCAATCCAGGCATCTTACTTCCAAAACCAGGAGTCTTAACCTCCATGCGTCCTGCTTCCCAGTACACCATGTTCTGCCGACAGACCTGGGAACCCGCCTGGACAAGGCCAGAAGCCTGGGTGACGACTCAGAGAAAGAGGCATTTTCAGCTTTGAGAACCTGGGGTCAAAGAAGCACTGGTCTAGTCCAGGGAAATGGAGGGGAATAGTGCCAATTAAGTCTCTCCAAAATGGCTCCACCTCCTTCTGGGCTCCTAGCTCAAACTCCTTATCTACGCAGTGAGCTAGCAGGTCGACTCCCAGCTTATCCAGCAGCCAGGGTTGAAGAATCTAACAGAAGGCTGTGGGGTACAGCCCCTTTCCAGCCTAGAACTTAGTCCCAAGAAAGGCCAGCAGGTGGCATGGTGGTTGAGGGCACTGGACTCCCCCATGGCCAAACATGGTTCAAGTCCTGAACTGCTGACTTGCTTTCTCACTCTCTCTCTCTCTGTTTATCTCTGGTCAAATTAAAGTGAATGAATGGATACATAAATAAAAGTTAAATAAAATAATTATTTTTTTGTGTTAGTTTTTTTTTTTTTTGGTGTTGTTTGTTTGTTTAAAATAAAATGATTCTAAAAGAACCAAAAAAACTCAGTTCCAAGGAAGGGGTAGCATAAGGGCCCATGGCTCAGAAGTTTCTAGGGGCATAGACCTGGGACTGGCATTTAAAATCTCCCTAGGAATTGCTCCCAAAAGCTGCAGGCATGTCTATCATTTTCACTGGGACTTCTGAAGACTCTCCCCTGGAGTTGAACCTGCCACCAAGGGCTTAGGCTCTGTTACCTACCCTCTGACAGGCCTGAGCTGCCACCAGGATTCCCACCAGGAGAGCCAACCTTGTGTTTCTAAGGCAAGAGTCTGAAGACCCTGGTCCCAGGGATCTTTTGCTTGACTAGGATAGAACAGGGAATTCCTTCTAATTCTAAAGACTTAGAAAGAAGGGGGCCAGCAAGTGGCATAGTGGTTAAGCCAAATGGCTGACTGCGGTTCAAGCCACGGGCCAGCAGCTTGAAGATCACATTGGGGGGCTTGTGTGTATGTGCCCCAGATCTCGAGAAGAGCATGGAGGAGAAGGGATTCCAGTGCGGACGTGCCCCGTGGGAGGTTGTGGGAAGCTGCACACCAGCAGTCTGCTGAGGTTTCTCAGAGAGCGAACAATTACCATGATTGGTTCCCTTCCAAAAACCTGACCTTCGAAACCTTGCTCTGATTGGCCACTAGAATCCCTCAAATTTGCATATCCGGCACCTCATGATTGGTCCAAAAGCAACCAATCACAGTCCACCGTTTACAACCAATCAGGGCCCACTGTTTACAACCAATCACGGCCCACCGTTTACAACCCACCAGAGTGTATATAACCACGATGCCTGGCCCACAGTAGCCAGAGGACAACAATGACTAGGAAGACGACAACTGAAGAGCCTGAAGAGTTGAAACACCGCGCAGTCTCCAGACGACCCTGAAGATCCTGAAGAGCTGACACTGCATCGTGTCCAGATGACTTGGGAGACCCTGAAGAGCTGTAACACTACATCGTCTCCGGACGACCCTGAAGAGCTATGACACCGCGTCATCTCCGTGCTGCTCACGGTAGACGATGCGACCCTTAAGAGCTGTGACGCCACGTCGTCTCCGTGCTGCTCACAGTAGATGACGTGACACTGCGTCGTCTCTGTGCTGTACCGTGCTACCCACAATAAACGGACGACACTGTTGTCTCCGTGCTGTAACACTACGTCGCTTGTCCCGGTTCTCACTCCTTCACTCAGGAAACCTGTTCAGTTGTCCCCCCAGGTCGGGACAGGAGGTGATGCCTCACTTTCCCTCTCTCTGTCCCTCTAGCAAGTGCACTCACCCTATGGTACAAACAAAACAAACACACACCTTGGAAAGGAAGCCCAAGCTGACGAGACCTGTCTTAACACCCCATGGGCTGGTGCTCACGGACCCCTGCGAGGATGAGTGGGAGTCTGACTTGGTGGTGTGAAGACTCAGTACTCTGCAGGATAGGGTCGCATGGGAAGCCGGTGTTCAATTCCCAGTCCAGCCTGAAGGCCTTGGAGTGTGCCTGCAACCCCAGAGACGCAGGAGGCAGATCTGAGCAACCTGACGAGACTGTCTGAGAGCGTGGAGCCAGGGTACACTGCAGTCCCACTGGGAGGCCAAAGCGGGAGGGTCGAGACGCAGTGAGACCCTGTCTTTAAAAATAGATAAATATTGGGAACCAGCAGTTAGCGTAATGGCTATGTCACTGGACTCCCATGTAGTCGACTGCGGTTCATGTCCCGGATCCGGTGGCTTAAAACTCACGCCGGGCACGTGTGCGTGCGTGCCCAAGATCCTGAGAGGAGAATGGAAGAGAAGGGATTGCGGCGTGACCATCCCCCCTGGGGGGTGATTTCTCGCTTTCTGTCTCTATGTCTCTCTCTATCTGTCTGGCGAGCGCACGCACCCTACAGTGAAAATCTCTCCAAAAAAAAAAATAGATAAATATTAAGATAATAATCACCAGAAGCCGGGACTCTCCCCTAGTAACACACAACTCTGCGTGTGATTTTGGTGCACTTGTGGCCCCCCTGCGGGGACTCTTCTCTGACCTCATACCACCTTCCCCGTGGGGAGGAGAGTGAGGATTGAGGCATGCTAATCTGCTTTTAGGTAAATGCTACTCTATGGAGCTGTTAGGTCTTGGTAAATTACCCTATAGACAAATTGCATGTATTTATATCAAAGACACGTCTGCAGGGAATATTTAGAACAGCTAAAAGAGTAAAATTATTCCATCGTAAAATCAATAGTTGACACCAATTGTTTGCGGATCTGAGAGGTCAGAGATTGACTTTGGACAGCTGAGACACCAGGGGCCTTGGCTGGCATGGACTTCGATCTTTCCTTTCCATGGAGACTGGGGACATTAAACAATAGGGGCATGGTAGGGGCAGTGCAGGGGTCAGTGGGCTCCGTGGTTGGCTCCGGGAGCCCTGGACTCTGCTCGCTCACCCAGCTGCTGTTCATAGGCCCCCCTGACAATCTTCCCTTACTAAAAGAGCACTGGGAAATAAACATTTTAAATAACCTTGGAGGAGAGCGTGAATGTCACTTCCCAAGACTGTTACAGGATGGTGGGAAAACTTCCCCTGCCCTGCTGAGCAAGACTAGTTATGTCCTCTGGCTCGTTTTTTCTATCTGCAAAATTTAGACAATCTCTCAGGGTCTGTTTTGCTGAAATGCCTACTAGCAATCCTTCATGAAGGATGTAGACCACGCTGTGTTCATAACAGTGACAGGAGTCATTATCATCTGTTGGTGACTGTGACGTGTCATCTAGCCATAGCACTTTCATAGCAATGTGAGTAACCTCCATAGCAACGTGAGAAACCTTCATAACGACAAGGCAGGTAGTCACGTTCTCGTTACCGATGAGAAAACAGAGCCCAGGAATAGGTATATATCTCGCTCAGTATCATGCAGCTTCTAAGTGGCCCAAGGTTAAAATCCAAGAGTCTGTGACTCCAATTCCATGGCTCAGAAGTTTCTAGGGGCAGAGACCTGTGAATGGCATTTTCAAACCTCCCTAGGAATTGCCCCGTTATCATTCTACAGGGTGTACATGATAATGTTCCATCCTGGTCTTAAAGTATGGATGGGTGAACAGGAAGAGGCCACGGGTAACCAGCACACAGGCCTGTCTGCTCGATTCTCTGTGAAGTGTCGTCTAGGATCTGGTCAGAGTCTTTGCAGAGCTCCCTGACGTCATGGGACCCCGGAGGCTGAGCTCAGAGCGCCATGCAAACAGAATGTAAAGGGATAAGATACTGCTTAGGACCAAAAAATAAAGAGCACAATATTGTGTTGGGGACTGTACCAGGTGACTCGCTTTCGTTACTACTACGGCCACACACTGTGTGTGAAGGAAGCATTACTATCCCCGTTTTCTAGGTAGACGATCCAAGGCCCTGGGGCTTAAGTACTTTGTCTAATTTGTGTCCATCCTGAAAGCCTTAGCGTGCAGAGGGAATGGCCACACTGCTAGCTTCAGTAGAGCCTCTAGTTAGGGAGCCCAGGGCCGTGGTTTTCCTCGTCCTAATCTTCACAGTCGTGCCCCTCTCCCACGTTCACGTAATGCCACTTGTATTGACACCATGTCCCTGCCTTGCACTGTGCACACGATTTCCAGATTGAGATCTGGGAATAAACTCCGCGTCTGGAATCGAACTCGTCTACCTGAGAGTCTTGCTTTATTTATTTATTTATTTATTTATTGCATTATTGCATCTTTATTGGAAGATTTGGAAAATAAAAATAAAAATGCCATCAGCCTCAGAAGTCGCGAGTTCTCTATAAATCAGCTCATGTAGGAGTGAAAGATTTATTTATGTATTTATTTATTGCATTATTGCATCTTAGTGATCGCATTTATTGGAAGATTTGGAAAAAAAATAAAAATGCCATCAGCCTCAGAAGTCACGAGTTCTCTCTAAATCAGCTCATGCAGGAGTGAAAGAGTCCTCGGATCATATCAGAAGGTATGCGTGTTTCTCCTCTGAAGGTCCTGTACACTGAGAGGGTAACTGTACAGTCTCCTGGTTTTCCATGCAGAACACATTCTCTGTTAGCCTACTCTCAGTGGAGGGGCAACTAGCTCAACACCATCTCCCCGCATGAAGAGCACTGGAATATTCCGTCTCACTGATTTACAGATCTCTTCATAGGTTTCTTCACCAATTTCCACAGTAGTCACAGTTTCTTCCACACCTCCTAGTATCACATTTAAGTGCTGATTGTAAGCATGCAATCTGCCTCGGAGCTCTCGGTCACTTCTCGTTTTCACGTAAATTCGCTCATCCAGGCTGAGCCTGATGAGGTCCAGGGGCTCCTCTACGGTGTTGGTAGTTGCTGGTCCACGTCGTCTGCCATGTTTCAAACCCTGCTCCCATCTTGCTTTATTTTAAAGCCCAGACTCTGACGCCTTGTGTCTCGGTCCACTTTATTACTGTAATCTCAAAATTCCCCTGCCTTCCTTTCCAACCCAAGCATTGTACTTCGTCACTTGGGAGAGAAGCCTCTGGCAGCTCCTGTGACAAACTTTGATTGCTTCACAACTTTTCCTGAAACCAGGCCTACTGTGGGGCACTAAACGGTGTCCCTGGCCCTGACCTCTAACCTGCTTCCCAGCTTTCTCAGGCCTGTCCGAGTGTCCTGTAAGCATGCGTTTCTCTCAGAGAAGGCCGGCATTCGTGCATGCCTGCCTTTGATCAGGCCTTCTGTCCCTTTACGAGAGTGTTCCCAGAGTCCACTCCACACAGGGCCCGGGGCTTCTTTAGCTTTTGGCTGTGGGCTAGGTTTTAGCTATAGGGCACGTGCGCTTGCCAGAGAGACAGAGAGAGACAGAGAGACAGAAAGTGAGAAATCACCCCCCAGGGGGAATGGCCATGCTACAATCCCTTCTCCATTTTCCTCTCGGGATCTTGGGCACACACGCACACGCACCCGGCGTGAGTTTAAGCCGCTGGGTCTGGGACTCGAACCACAGTCAGCTACATGGGAGTTCATCAACATAGCCATTATGCTAACTGCTGGTCATAGCTCTGATTTTTGTTTTGTTTTTTGTTTTTTGTTTTTTGTTTTTTTTTTTTGAGAGGTTTTTGCTATAGGGCACATGCGCTCGCCAGACAGACAGAGAGAGACAGAGAGACAGGAAGTGAGAAATCACCCCCCCAGGGGAGATGGCCACATCGCAATCCCTTCTCCTCCATTCTCCTGATCTTGGGCACTCACGCACATGCGCCCGGCGTGAGTTTTAAGGCACCGGGTCCAGGACTTGAACGGCGGTCGACTACGTGGGAGTCCAGCGACATAGCCATTATGCTAACTGCTGGTCCTCTAGCTCTGGTTTTTGAAATAAGAACAAACAGCCCTTAGTCTCTACGGCTCCTTCAAGCAGGACTGGGTGAGGAAGAAGAGTCATGTTTTTGGACGCTGACAGCAGCGCCTGCTCAGCTCTGCCTCCGTTCTGTGAGTGAACCTGCTCTCTGGCTCTGGCTACCGTGTGGCTTCTCCGTCCCCTCCCTCCTTCCTTTCCCTCCTTTTCTCTCTTCTCTTTCCTTTTCTTTTCACTTTAAAAACATGCTGTAATTCTCTTTCCTTTCGTTTCCTGCCCTTGAGGTGGCCAGGGGCAGCGAAGTCTGAGATCCTGGAGCCAAGGAGGCAGCTGGAGGACCGGGAGGGGATTACACACGGGAGCAATGAGTAGAGATGGAGAAACGGGGGGACGGGGTCCCAGGCTTCTCACTGCCCGAGAGGGGAGCTGCGGATATGAGAATGCAGAAACTAGCCCATGTTCTGCGGTGCCCGACTGCGGCTGAAGGGCTCAGGAAGACAGAGAAAGACAGGTAGGGATTGCACGTGCGTGTGTGTGTGAGAGAGACTGCGTCGTGTGTTCTCTCTGTGTTGAAAGTCCTCGTATCTGTGACGGTCCCTTAGCACGTCCACACCTAGCTCCCTGCATTGCCTTCCTGAACACCATTCTTCACTAGAAGGGTAAGGCTCCTGAGAGAACGAGGTCCCAGAAATCGCGACTCCAGAGCTGGCACAGAAACAGTACAAGGCCGGGCTTGTAAAAAGGACCGGGACCAGCTCGAAGGGCCTCCCCTAGCCGATCTGCAACTTCCTGAGCATTCAAATAGATAAGCATAGGAGTGAATTATAATCCACTGAGTAAAATAGGAGCCCTGATAAAATAAATGAAAGACAAAATTAAATATATAAACAAAGGGAAGCTCTTCCTGATTTGAGAATGCCAGTTAATAGGAGTCAGCAGGTGGCATACTGGTTAAGGTGCTGGACTCCCACATAGACAACCACGGTTCAAGTACCAGGCCCAGCAGCTTAAAATTCATGCCGGGCACGTGTACATACATGCCCAAAGTCCCACGAGGAGAACAGAGAAGGGATTGCAGCATGACCATTGTCCCTGGAAGGTGATTTCTCACTTTCTTTCTCTCCGTATGTCTCTGTATCTCCGATGAACACATGCACACGATGGCAGAAATCTCTCTAATAAATAAATAAATAAAACCTAATTAATAAATGTAATAGGAATGAGATCATAAAAAAGTCATCATTTGGCAATCAGTAGAAAGTCATTCTGACAAGAGTTGTCAATGAATGTTAAAACTAGGGAGTGAAAAATCTTACGAGGCAAAAAGATTAAGGTCTCAAACTATCCCCCAACAAATCCCTCACTAATGACAAAGGGAAAACAGTGAATTCGCAGTAGCAAAACTTGTCACACACCACCTGAACCAAGCAAACAAAACGAACAGACCCGACAATGGGGCACACCGTGGCTGCGCTCCTGGTAATGGGGCGTGCTAAGCGGAGTGACGCCGGTGGTACCACTGCTCAGAGTGCGCGGCCCCCCCAGACTACTCGTGACGCAACACCACGAACCTCACCGAGGGACTTTCCGGAAAGTAGCTGTCACATACAAAATAGCATGTTTAACCACTCCACAAGGACACAGATTAGTCAAATCCGGAATGTTGGAAGTTACAAAGGACAAATGATTCCATTTCTTTGACAGGCAAACAGTGTAAAATGAAGGGGATTGTTTTAGAGTAAAAGTGATAAGAGATTCAATGAATGTAACATGTAGATCTTGGTTAGGATCCAATCTGAACAACCTACCTTAATTTCTCCTTTCTTTCTTTCTCTCTTTCTTTCTCTTTCTTTCTTTCTTTCTTTCTTTCTTTCTTTCTTTCTTTCTTTCTTTCTTTCTTTTTTTAAACCAGGAAAACTGGTATATTGACTGAGTATAAATGCTAATAAGGAATAATTAATTTTGATATGTGTGATAATAGCATTAATGTTATGTAAAAAAAGGTTTTATGCGTTGACATAGATATTTTTGTGGAAGATACCAAATGACAAGTTTTATTCCAGAAAGAAAGCGGAAGAAGGAGGATAGATGAAATGCTGATAATGATCGAATCTGGAAAGTTACTTATGTAAGTTTATTACATTATTTTCTCCACTTTTATGTATGTTTGGAAATTTCCATCTATAAATACATGAAAAAAGGAGAAGGAAGAGAAGAAGCTGAGAAGGTCCTTAAATCATAGCAGGTCGAAAGCTTAATTCACTTCTTAACATGGGAGGGCTGGGATATACATGAGGGGAGAGTGCATACCAGTCACCAGTCATGGTGGGTGCATGTTTACATTCCCCCCCTCCCTTTTTTTGGAGATGTTTTCATTATAGGGCACGTGTACTCGCCAGAAAGACAGAGAGAGACAGAAAGTGAGAAATCATCCCTCAAGGGGAATGGCCATGCCACAATCCCTTCTTCTCCATTCTCCTCTCGGGCTCTTGGACATGCACACACACGCACCCAACATGAGTTTAAGCCACCGGGTCCGGGACTTGAACTGTGGTTGATTATATGGGAGTCCAGCAACATAGACATGATGCCAGCTGCTGGTCCCTAGGTTTATATATCCTTGAGTGTGTGGTCTGCTGTGTGGAATCTTCATCCTAAACTACGTGTCTAGTCGTGTTAAAGAACACATTTAGGTAGTTCTACCCGTAATCAACACCTGAACTTGGTGGGTCTAACAATTCTGCTGTCGACCTTGGTGCTCAGAGTTGGGCAGAAAAAGTTAGAAATATTAAATGCATCCTGTTCTTATCTTGGGATGCCTCACACAGTCAACTAAATGTCTATTTTAGTATTTTGCATGTTCATATAAACTTTAGAATTATATTGCCAATTTATACCAAGAAAAATATGAAACCCTTTGGGGAATTTGATTGGAAATACATCGAATCTATAAATAAGTTTGGGAAGAATTGAGATCTTTACAATAGTGGGTCTTCCACTCTACATTTATGATATAGGCCTCCGTTTACAAGGCCTCTTCAATAAGCTCATGGAAAACGTGTATTATGAAAAAATTACACAGGAGTATCAAATGCTTTGCACCAAAATAAATCTATACTTTAATTCCATTTCTGTTAACTTTTTGGAGACCCCCCCCACCCTTGTATTAGACTTTCTTTATTTTTTTCTCAATAACATTTTATTGTTGGTAGGTGGGGCAGGAGAAAATGTTCAGGAGACGCAAGACTGAACATGAATGACTGGAAAAGGTTATGGGAATTTATCCCACAGCCAAGTAAGCACATTGCTGAGAATTCACTGTATGCTCCCTCCTAAAAACCTTACAGAGCTGTTCATTCTTCAGTGTCGAAGAAAACAGAGGTCTCTTGGTTTAATTATTGCACACTATTTGCATGCTTTGGAAAACAATACTGTATCCCCTAAAGATGCACAATGATTATTTGTAAACCAGGAATAATCATTTAAATAAGAATAACAAAAAGGAGGAGTGACATTTTGCTTCTCCCACCAACTTTCTACAACTGCTTTCATATTAAAACATTTTTAAAATTTCGGTGTAGTGTTTGCCTTATCGGCTCCTTAGCAACTTTACAATTTGCCTCGCGAAGAAGTTGAAACCCTCAGAATGAATTACAGAAAGAATGCACGTCCCTACCAAGACCGAATAGATGAGAGAATTTCAGTATTTGAAATGAGAACTGTTACAAGGTTTGAAATAGAGATCAAGTGACTTCATCGCAGGGAGATCAAGAAAGCCCTGGATCCTGCAGGCTTGCCCCTGTTCCTCCCTTCCCCACACCCACGCTTCACTCTTTCTCAGTAGCTACTTTCCTTCAGCTAGGTTACTTACGAAGAACTCCAGCCAAGTGACCTAACACTTTTCTGTTTGTAACTAAAAGACAAGTTCTAACCACGCTAAAGAAAGAAAAATCTCTCTAGTTCTGGATCTTCATTTTGTGACCTGCTCCTTTTTTAAAAAAAAAAAAAAAAAAAAAAAAGAATGATTTATTTAACCTATTATGATTATTTTTAAAATTTGCTATAGGGAACATGTGCTCACCAGAGAGAGCAAGAAACTAAGCTGCCAGGTCCAGGACTAGAACCAACAGTTAGCCATATGGGAGTCCAACACCTTGACCACCATGCCACTTGCCAGCCCCATGATCTGCTACTCTTAAAGGACATGGTTCAACTTGGAGTGGGCAACATTTTCCCTCAGGAGGAAACGCAGGAAGACTAGCAGGGCTGCTTTCGATGAGAAGATGGGAAGAGGAGGAAAAGCCGGCTCTCCTCCAGGTGCTCGGGCTCTGGCTCATGCTGTGAGGGGCCTCACATGGGACCTTTGGCCTGGCCACCGCTCTAGCAGCTGCGGGTCTGCAGGACAAGTGTCCAGGAGTCCCTCAGGAGGCAGAGGCCCAAAGAGCTGGTACGAGTTAACGGGCCTGCCTGGTCCTCTGCAGCCCACGGTGTAGGCACCCCGAGTCCAGACCGTGGGACTTGAAGGACTCCTTGCATGGTCTGCATCTCATCCCCAGTTGTTCGTGAGGATAACCGTGCCAGTCAGTTGTGGCAGTGACAAAATCTTCCTGATGACAGGTGTTTGGGCAAGTCGTTTAACCTCTTTGGGTTTCTCCATTTCCCTGTTTGCAAAGAACAATACTTACCTTACAGTGCGATGGGGACAGGTAAACCGGACAAAGGCTGTCAGTACCGAGCGTGTCACGACACACGAAGGGCCCGACAAACGCCATGACTGTGAGCCTCAAATGCACGAAGGAAACGAAACGTCTTAACTACAGAAATTCATGTTATATTGCCATCTAAAACTTATTTCTAGGCTTCTTTTCCCTATGGTATTTTAATAGCATTTTTTGTATTTTTTCCCTATCTTGAATGTAGAAATTTAATTGATTTTTGTTTATTTACCTGGTATTTCTATTTCATTCTTCTTTCTTTCTTTCTTTTTTCTTTCTTTCTTTCTTTCTTCCTTCCTTTCTTTCTTTCTTCTTTATATATATATATATATATTTTTTTTTTTTTTGCCATAGGGCACGTGCACTCTCCAGAGAGAGACAGGCCTAGAAAGAAAGTGAGAAATCACCCCCAGGGGAGATGACCGCACCACTTTCTCCTCCTTCCTCCTCTCAGAATTTTGGGAGAGCATGCACACACAGACTCAAACTGCAGTCGGCCGCGTGGGATCCACACCTTAGCTGTCCTGCCGCGCCTCCCAGCTCTTTTCTTAACTCATGTGCTTATTGTACTATAAATCTATCTTCTTTAGCATCTGTAATGTCAGTTATGTCCGTGTAAAAATGAGGCTTTAATTTTTCTGTTCAGCTTTTTTACTGTCTCTTTTTCTTGTCTGACGAAGACAAGCTCTAACTGTGACAAAGATGGGGAAATCCCTCTGGATCCAGGTCTTCCTTTCGTGACCTGCTCCTCTTAGAAGCACACGGTTCAGTGCTTTCCCTCAGGAGAAAACCCAGGGCTGTGTGAGACCAGGAAGTGGGAAGAGGGGAAAGCAGGGCGAGGATCTCCAGTGAAAATGCTGGGTAGAAATAGTAAGTGTGGACATTCGCATCCTCACCTTCATCTCAGAGAGAAAGCTCTCGTTCACTTTTCTCCCACTACGTACAATTCCTGAGGATTGTTCTTAAATGCAAGGAGTCTTCAAAAAGCTCCTGGAAACGTGCATCATGAAAATCTACACATGGACTGCAACAATTTTTTGTGCCGAAGTTAACTGGTGCTTTAATTCAATTTTCCACAAACTTTTGAAAGTCCCCTTATATGCCTTATCAGATTAAGGAAGCTTCATAGGAGGTTCACTAAGAAATTTTATTGTACATGGATGTTCAATTTTATCAAGTGATATTCCTGAACCGTTTGTATGACCATATAATCTTCTCTATCATTTTGTTAATGTGGTCAGTTATACTAACATATTTCAAAACATAACTTGCATTCTTGGAATAAACCCAATTTTGTAATTATTTATTATCCTTTTAAAACTTGCTGGATTTTATTTGCCTTTTTTTTTTTGCATAGAATTTTTGTGTGAGTTTTTTATAAAAGATATATGTGTGTGTATGTGTGTGTGCGTGTGTGTGTATTTTTTTGTTCTAGAGAGAGATTTTTTGCCATAAGGTGCATGTGCTCACCAGAGAGACAGAGTCAGAGAGAGAGAGAAAGTGAGAAATCACCCTCCGGAGTGATGTCCACACCACAATCTATTCTCCTCCATTCTCCTCTCAGAATTTTGGACATGCACACACATGTAACTGGCATGAGTTTCAAGCCACCGCATCCAAGACTTGAACCCTGGTCAGTCACGTGGAAGTCCAGCACCTGAACCACCATGCCACCTGCTGGCCCCATAAAAGATACTTTTTATCTCTGCCATGATGTCTTTGTTGGTCTTTCTATTTAAAGTACATACTGTACTCCACACATTACTCAGGAAATCTTCCCACCTTACTGGTCCCTGGAAGGTGTGTAAGATTCGTGTACTTCTTAAGTGTTTTTTAGATTCATTCCACCTGGCCCTGCACCAGTCTTCATGAGAAGGGTAATTTTATGTACCCTCCTATAAAAAAAAGGAAACCTTGAGCATCTTACATTGTCCAAGAACTTGTACGGGTTAGAACTGAGAGAGAAAAGTGAGAGACATATGACAATTCAAAATGCCTGACGTTTTCCTAAAGGCCCCTGCCCTGTTCTCACCTGCCTTGACCTACCCCCGGCCCCTGTGGCCTGCAGGGTGACGGGCTCTATGACCATGTTCTCAGGTGCCAGGCTGCTCCCTCCCTCCCAGGGATGACCCAGACCGAGGATTCCAGAGGAGGAGGCTCTGGTGTGGTGTCCACAGAGGACAATGAGGGGGAGGGAGAGGAGGCGCCGGCTGTGGCAGACAGAAGGTCTTTGTTTGCTTTGCTTCTGTGTAAATTGGGCAACATTTGGAAACAACAAATATTGGTTCAGAGGCCCACAACCTTCCTGCCCACGCCCACCATCCCGCGGGTCAGCTTCTCTAGTTCCCCGCACGTACACACAAGTTCAGCACTTTGTGAGACAGCTAATCCTGTATCCCAGGGCTGGAGCCAAAGGGCTTTCTGCTGCCTATCTGGAAGATGTGGGTCTTGCTAGAGATGGTCTGGAACTGACTTCCTCCACCGCTCTCTCCGTCTCTCTCACCTGCCCTCCCCTCTCCCTTCCTCCTCCACATAAATAGCAAAGATAATATCAAGAAGGGCTGAAATTGAGGCGTTTGGAGTTCAGGTCCCAAAGCTCTGTGAATGAGGACCTGTCATGTCCACATCGGAACAAGGGGGTCCTGATCTTCTCTTGAGGGGCTCTTCTCCAGACCAAAGGCCTCGCTCTGGAGCAGTACCTGGCCCGTGCAGGAGGACAGCGTTTCCTGCCAGCGAAACATAGCAAAGCCAGCCCATGTCAGGTCTGCAGCTGGGCACTGCCCTGACCAGCCCCTCCGTGGGCAGAAACCTAGGGCCGTGTGTCTGTGAGTAAGGGCAGGCTCAGTGTGGCCGCAGGTGAGTGGCTTGGCCTGCGTATGTCCCATTTCCTGGGCGAGGCAGTGTCCCGGCGGATGTGCGCCTACACTCAGACTGCCTGCCTTTGCACTCTGACTTGCCAGTTGACCTTGGACAAGGTATTGCCCCCTGTGGCTTTCAGTTCTCTTAACATACCGGTAAGATGAAAGCCCCAAGCGCCAATGCGGAGGGCTGCAGCAAGCACGCAGGGAAGCTCTCAAACACTACCAGCCACCACTAAGCCGTAAAGAGACGATGGCTGTTCTGACCCCAGAGGGGCTCTGGTGTAGGACTAAACTTCAGTGAGACACAGCTCGAGGGTCATGAGCCACCAAAGACACGGATGGCCGTCAGTGAGCCTCTCCCCCACATGCCCCTGGAGACATATGCAGATGAGGGTGTCCCACAGAACCAGATGGCGCACACATGCACACCCTCAGAGCCAGCCCTCCCTGCCCCACGCCCACCCCTCCTAGGGGTGTCAGTTACAGGGTTCCATTGCTGTCCTTCTCTTGAGCAAGACCAAGGCCCTGGAGCTCCCCATGCAGGTGTGGGTGGGCAGTAGTGCCTGTTCTCCAGGTCTCGTCCAAGCTTCTCCGTGCCCCGTCATCTCTAAGCTTCTCTGTGCCCCATAACCTCCAGGTCTCGTCCAAGCTTCTCCACACCCCATAATCTCCAAGTCTCATCCAAGCTTCTCCGCGCCCCGTAACCTGTGCCCGTGCTCCTAGCACCCGTCTTGAACATGGATGCAGAGGAGTCTGTGAGGGCAGAGGGCAGGGAGTTGGCCAGTTGGGAGCTCTCAGCCTGGTCGAAGGTTTCTCCCTCCTGAAGGGCTCTGGCTGGGCCATGGGCCTGCAGCTAGGACAGTGGCCTCTGGAAGGCTCACTCCATGGTTGTAACAGAAGTCCAGGGAGGGGGATCACTGTTGCCTGCCTTCCACGTGCACCAAGCTTCCCTGAGCTTGTGGTGCTAGCTCGTTAGGCGACACCCTTTCCTACTTCCTGGCAGACCCTGCGAGCTCACAGCAGGGCCCGCAGGAGGCATCAGCTAGAGGGTAAGTTCTGGTAGGGACGCTCCCAGCCGGCCCTGCCCCCATGTCTCCCCTCCATCTTCACACCCACCTCCAGGTCTTCACGTGAACCAAGACCATCCCATGTACCTGCTGCTGGGGGCAGTGGGGATAAGACCCTGGCTCAGAGCCTTACCTTCCCACGACTAAAGCTCAAGGCACCCATGAAACGGGGCAGCCATAGCCGGGGCAGCCATGGCCTCTCCTCTCGTTGGTGAGGCCTGTGTTTGGGAGACTGGACCAGCCCTATGTTCCCATTACAGACACAAAGCCTCTGCTAAAACAATGGGTCTGGGGACCAGCAGTTGGCATAATGGCTATGTCGCTGGACTCCCACATAGTCAACTGCAGCTCGAGTCCTGGACCCAGTGGCTTAAAACTCATGCCGGGCGCGTGTGCGTGCGTGCCCAAGATCCTGAAAGGAGAATGGAGGAGAAGGGATTGCGGCGTGGCCATCTGGACTCCCACATAGTCAACTGCAGCTCGAGTCCTGGACCCAGTGGCTTAAAACTCATGCCGGGCGCGTGTGCGTGCGTGCCCAAGATCCTGAAAGGAGAATGGAGGAGAAGGGATTGCGGCGTGGCCATCCCCTGTGGGGGGTGATTTCTCGTTGCCTGTCTCTCTGTCTCTCTCTCTGTCTGGCAAGCGCATGTGCCCTATAGCAAAAAAAAAAAAACCACAATGGGTCTGAAGCAGGACATGTGCATGAGACCACCTCTCGGGATAGGGGAACATACCCTAGCTCTCAGTTAGAGTTATTTCAGAAGGTGAGCAGATTATCACCCACCAGCGTGGAACGGGGGTCAGGCCTGGAAGCCGAACAGGAGCGTGTGGAGTGGTGCCTTTGACGTGCCCTGCAGGAAGAGGGAGACGGCCGCACAGTGACGGGGGCTGCTGGGTGGTGGTGGCGCCCTGACCTGTCGTGTCCTCGGCATTTCTGTTCCCACATCTTGTCGTGTGCATATGCTGGCTTTAACTCTAATCCTCACAAGAGGCACAGAGACCTTAAAAAGATCGCTGCAAAGAAGCCAGAATTAGAAGAGAATTCTGATCACGCAAACACAAGCGAGCAAAATAAAACAGCCAGGCTGGCACGTCTGCTGGCCTGGTACTGCTGTCAGCTAAAATGACGTGTCAGAACCATGACCACCTGATCACCTGGACAGGAAATAGTTTTTGGAAAACCCCCAAATTATCCTTTTTTTTTTTTTTTTTTTTTTAGTTTTTGCCATAGGGTGTGTCTAAGAGAAACAGAGAGAGACAGAGGGAGGGAAAATGAGAAATCACCCCCACCCCAGATGGGATAGCCACACCACTCCCCTCTCCTCTCCTCCATTCTCCTCGCAGGATTTTGAGCACACGTGCACACACACGTGGCATGATTTTCAAGCCATTGAGTCTGGGACTCGAACTGTGGTTGACTATGTGGGAGTCCAGTGCTTTAAACACCATGCCACCTGCTGGCTCCCCAAAACCTCCAATTATCTTGACTAAAATCTGAACTCGCACTTTGCTAAGGAAGCTTGACCTTTGCCTAAGTGTACACTGTGTGTTGGGAGAGAATTCATCGTACATAAAGCGCATAAGTAGAAGCTATGTAAAAGTGCGTTCGATTCATCTTTATAAATCTTTTAATACATTTCTATTCCTTATGCACGACTGAAATGTACACTATTTTTGTTTTTAAAAATATATAAAAAACATAAGTTTAATATTTTTCATGGTAAAGGTCTTGATCGAAACGGCTGAGAGGGGACAGACAGAGTGGCTGGCGGCTGTGGGACAGCCGCGCCCTGCCCTGGCGGCTTTGCACTGAGTGGCCCTAGTTCAGTCTGCCCGTGTCTTGACCACCTTCTCGTAGGACAGCGCTCATCTCCCTAGCGACTGTCCCCAGCCCAAGTGGTCCCACGGGAGCTTGAGGGCAGGTCTTCCAGCACAGGGAGTGCTGTCTCCAAGGGGCGGTGCAGGGGGTGCCTTTGAGGTCCTAGGAGCAGGATTCCGGGAACACCTGAGGAGCCCAGGCGCTGGGTTTGACCTCGTTGACTTGAGCCTAGCCTCCTACATCCGGTCCCAGGAAAGGTTTTGCGGGCCATTTCCCAGCCCTAGGAACCCAGCCCCGGGAGCAGGTCCCGTCCCTCTTCAGCCTCAGGGTCTGCACCTGCGAGTGTGCGATCCGATCTGATCCGCAGGAGGCCAGAGCTGTGCTGGCAGCTCCGGAGCCCGCTCCCAGCCAGCTGCAGGCGCTCGCGGCACCGGGCCAGCAGCAATAACAAAGCGAGCATTTTACTTTATTTCTCTTCCAATCAGCATTTTTGTGCGGGATTCGTCCTCGGTCAGCCCCGGAGCTCAGGAAATGAGGTGATCAGTGGGACGAGGCAGGGAGGGGGCCGGGGCGGAGCGATTGGGCAACTGGGCTGCGCAAGCACCGGGGTCAAAGATTGGGCCCCGCTGACCCCGGCGGGGATAAAGGCGCCCCGGAGCGGGCAGCGGCACAGCAACCGGCCAGTCTGTGCGGACGCTTCGCTGGGACCGACCGCGAGGATGAGGCTGGCCGTGAGCGCCTTGCTGGCCTGTGCTGTCCTGGGTGAGTGGGTGCAGGGGTAGGTGCCGGCGCCTCTCCTCTGCTCCTGCGCACCACACCCCTGTCCACTTTGTCTTGGATCTTATTAGCTATGGATAGTGGCTGTCTTTGGCTTTCTCTCTGAATGACAGCTGAAACTGGTAAAATGGAAGGAGAGTTGAGTGGAAACAGGGAAAATCATTGGAAATTTGGAGTTTCAGGTTATTCCAAACTGAATGACAGGATCAGAGGCCAATCAGATCTTTTTTTTTTTTTTTTTGGAGAGGTTTTTGCTACAAGGCACGTGCCCTCGCCAGAAAAACAGAGACAGAGAGACAGAAAGCGAGTAATCCCC
>NW_006206814.1:914274-918079 GCF_000334495.1 Tupaia belangeri chinensis
AACTACATAGCTGTCCAGCGACATAGCTGTTACGCCAACTGCTGGTCCCAGACCTTTGCATTCATTCACCCCGTTACCAGCTGGCAAAGTAACCTCAAAGGTTACCTTCTTTTGTGCCCAGGCAGCAGACCACGGCACTAGAGGCTCAGGTTCTAGGACTGGGTGGCCGCTAAGAAGCCGGGGGTGGGGAGAACCTTGGGCAAAAAAGCAACGTTCTCTGAGTCCAGCTTTCGCATCGCGAAGGGGTGGCGACTCCGGCCTGCTGTCTTCCCGGAGCTGGGGCTTCAGACCAAGGCACTGGCGGCAGACAAAGCCAGTGCATGCCTGCTGCACAGGGTCAGGGGTGGTGACAGGGAAGGACACACAGAACAGAGGAGCAGACTGTCACCTCCGCTTGGGAGCTGCTGGTCATGCCAGCACCGGCCTGGCCGGCACAGGGCTGTCAGCCGAACCGGGGAGGCCGTTAGGGCACCTTCTGGCCTGGCCTTCGAGTGCAGAAGCGGTGCCCTGAGGTGCTCCTGAACAGGGATACGTGGACAGGACAGAGGGGACGTGGCCGTCAAGGTCCCTCTGAAGACGATGCCGTCTCTGTCTCCAGCACGCGGAGTGGATTTCTTAGACTCCTGGCCTCTCTCCCGCAGGACTGTGTCTGGCCGTCCCTGAGAAAACCGTGAGATGGTGTGCCATCTCAGAACATGAGGCTGCTAAGTGCCACAGTTTCCGCGACCACATGAAGAAAGAAGTTCCAGATAGCCCCCGTGTCATCTGTGTGAAGAAAGCCTCCTACCTTGACTGCATCAAGGCCATTGCGGTGAGTCGCCGCCGCCTGGGGGCACGGGGAGTCCGCAGTTCCCTCCACTGGTCATTTTGGACCAGCCCTTCGCTTACAGGCAGGAGGCTCGTGTGTGGGGCCGTCAACTCCCACCACGACCAAGATGACGAGCAGGGTGGGGCTTATTTGATTGTACTGTCAGAGGGTGCGTGTGCTTGCAGAGAGAGGGATGCAGAGGAGAGGGCACGGCCACGCCGCACCCCTCCCCGGCTCTCCCTCTGCAGGACTTTGGGCACACGTGCACACTCCCATGGCCCAGTGAATCTCTCAAGCTGCTCAGTCCAGGACTCAGATTGCGTGGTTGGCCATGTGGGATCCAGCCACTCTAACCACCATGCCACGGGCTGGCCCAGAGAGCTTATCTTTAATGGGTCTAAGACCCACAAGCCAGGGCACCCTGAAAGGTGGCTATTTTGAGGCATTGATTTCTGTGAACTTGGGGAAAATCAAGGACATTCACGATCAAAATGATGTAACTCGTTTGGAAGTTCTCGATACGCCATCAGGGGGAGGCGAGGCTGCGCCCTGGGGAAGAGCGAGTTGCCCGTGCACACGAAGCCGCTCCCTTGGCTTCCTAGGCCCGTACAGAGACGCTTAGCATTGCTCTTGTGTTCACGGACGTGTGTCACGGTCTGTGTAGGCAACGAGGCTGCAGCAGTGCAAGAAACACAGAGTCCCTACCCCCAAGGGGTTCGTGGCCTGGTCAGGAGAGAAGAAATGCACAGACAAGGAAAAATCTAATTCCAAAATGTGCAGCATTTTGGAGGGCAAGAAGACAATGTTCCTACAGGGACTCACACAGAAACCTGTGCTGACCTGGGTGTTCAGGGGCAGTGTCCCCGGAAGGGAAGTCGCAGAGCTGAGACCCCAGGGAGAAGCCTTGGGTAGGGCCTGCAGAGTCCCGGGTGAAATTCATCCATAGTGACCTGAGACTAGAGCTGGCTAGTTCAGGTTGCCCAAGGGAAGCGGAGTTGGCAGGGGCTGTCAAAGATGAGCACAGGGCTTTCACTGCAGTGGTGAGAACAGATTTCGCACAGCGACTACTGACAGGAGGGCAGCGTGAGCACTCCGTGCTGAGTGCCGGAGTGCAGATGGATGCGACTGAAGCCCTGGTGACTCAGAGGGAGAATGGGGAAGAGGGAGCCCGCTGGGCGGAATTAGGGAAGTGAGACAGGGCGAGCAGCCGGCCAGTGACCAGCTAGGCCAGCTGTGCCCAGGAGCTGACAGATCTAAAATGGGACTCTGTCCTCCCACGGAGAGGACAGAAGAGGACAGAGGGCCGGGGAGACCCTGTCCCACCCTTCCTGATCAGTGTATTTCAAAGGAACCGCCCCCAGGTCCTCTGGAGAGATGCTTCTGAGTTGCAAGAGAGACATATCTACAGTCGTAAGCCCTTTGTAGTAAATGCTCTTAGAAGGGGAAGCCAGTGGGGCCAGCAGATGGTGGAGTGGTTTCATCGCTGGACCCCCCCACGTAGTCGACCATGGTTCGAGTGCCGGACCCAGAGGCTTCAAACTCATACCGGGTGTGTGTACGTCCATGCCCATAATCTCAAGAGAATGGAGGAGAAGGGATTGCAGTGTGGCCTTCTCCCCTAAGGGAGAGATTTCTCGCTTTATGTTTCTCTGCCTCTCTGGTGAGTGCATGCACCCTGTAGCAAAAATCTCTCTAAAAGATAAAAAGAAAGGGAGGCGAGAGGCCCATTACCAGTTGTGGATCATCTTTCAAAAGCGGTCAGTGTTCCTGGTGGCACTGAACCGGCTCAGGCAGGCACATTCAGAGGGCCCGGGTCATCCGAGGGATGTGGCCTTGTGCTGCTAGCAGCCATGCTGGAATCTGATCTTGGTGCAGAGGTTTAGATGGCGCGTCATGTGCAGAGTTCCAAATTCTCAGGGCAAAGCCAGCAGGAGTCTGCAGGGAGGGAAGAGGGACAGGTGGCCGGCTAGGTGCGCTTCCCTCCAGGAGCGGTGCTGGGGGGCAGAGCGGTCTGCGTGCTGGGCTCTGCCCAGTTACCCTGGCCTCCCTCCAGCCCGCTCGCTGAATCCCACCGCTCTAGCTGGGCCCGTGTTTTAGGTATAGGCTCCTGAGTTTCCCAGGCTCCTGGGGCTCCAGTGATTCTTGCCTAGGATCCTCATGCCTGGCCATTCCCCCAACCCCACTGCACTGAGAAGAGCCCAAGTTTGTTTGGTTATTCATGTTTGTTGAACAGTGTGAGAGGAGGGACGGGGAAGGTGTCTCACATGCAGGTCTAAGCAACACCGCGAAGGGTGGCTCGTGGAAGTCTCACTGTGGAACAGGAGGGTCTACCATGTTTCCTCATTGTTCATGATACCCAAAGTGGGTACATCAATTAGTTGAAAAAAGTTTTTGTTGTGTTTTTGTTTTATTTAAAATATGTTTATATAACCCAATGTCCATTGGCAGGTAAATGGATAAACAAAATTTTAAACACACACACAGAATGAAATTTATTTCAGTCTTAAAAATAAGTGAAATTAGGACTAGCAGTTAGCATAATGGCTATGTCACTGGAGTCCCATGTACTTGACCATGGTTCGAGTCTTGAACCCGGTGGCTTAAACTCATGCCGGGTGCATGTGCATGCGTGCCCAAGATCCCAAGAGGAGAATGGAGGAGAAGGGATTGTGGCGTGGCCATCCCCCTGGGGGGTGATTTCTTGCTTTCTGTCTCTCTTATCTCTCTCGGTCTGTCTGGTGAGTGCACATGCCCTATAGCAAAAGCCTCTCAAAAAAAAAAAAAAATCCCTGCCCTAATAGCTTGAAAAACACTGCACGTGTGTGTGTGTGCCCCAGATCCCAACAGGAGGGACACATGGAAGCAAAGGGATTGAGGCATGACCATGCCCCACGGGGGGTGGGGGTAATTTCTCTCTCCCTCTCTTTGTCTCTCTGTCTCTTTCTGGCAAGCACACACACCCTCTAGCAAAAAGAAAGAAAGAGAGAGAGAGAGAGA
>NW_006206814.1:918546-919963 GCF_000334495.1 Tupaia belangeri chinensis
CGGGAGCCTGGGCGGTTTGCGGCTCTTGTTCTCTCCTGCAGGCGGGTATTGAGTCTTAGATGCTGGCGACACTCATCTTTGGGGAGTGAGAGGGGACAGAGGAGCCCTGTCAGCCCCCACAGGCACACGCGAAGGCCCCTGAGGGCTGTGGGCTGACTCAGGGCTGGTGTTCCTGACGCCGACCTCCGGCCGGGAACGTGCTTGCCGGGAAACAGCATACTGTGTGCAGTTCCTGACGCCGACCTCCGGCCGGGACCGTGCTTGCTGGAGAAACCATACTGTGTGCAGTTCCTGACGCCGACCTCCAGCCGGGGACGTGCTTGCTGGAGAAACCATACTGTGTGCAGCTCGACCTGAGGTCATTTGGGTCTAGTGGCACGTGCAGGGTCCCTGGAAATCATCTGGAATCGCAAGTGTCATGCCCACAGAAAGATCACTGCGGAGTACACTTGAACCCCAAGAGCTCTACAAGTCTGAAATCACCCTGACAGTCCCTGCAGCCAGGGGCAGGGGACACTGCAGGAAACAGGGACCGTGGGCCTCTGTTACCACAACTCCAGTTTCTGATGGGCTTGGGTTGGCAGCTGTAGGTAACGCTGCCGGGCCAAGGTGGGCAGAGACGTGGGCGATGCGCTGGTGGCCTCCCTGCCCCACGCTCGCCTAGAGGGGTCTATTGCAAATGCACTTTTGGAGGTCCGTCCTCCCCCCAGCCTAGGAGTGTTTCCCTGACTCCCCCCCCCCCCCCCCCACACTCCGTGTGAGTGTGGCCTCTGGGTTCCCCTTCCCCCTCGAGACCGGGCGCGATGAGCAGTTCCCTGTGTCAGGCTGAGCGTCTTCCGTCCCCTGTCCCTTTGCAGACCCACAGACTTTCTATTATGCTGTCGCCTTGGTGAAGAAGGGCAGTGGCTTCCAGCTGAACGAACTCCGAGGCAAGAAGTCCTGCCACACGGGCCTTGGCAGGTCTTCCGGGTGGACCATCCCCATAGGCTCACGCTTCTGTGACCTACCTGAGCCACGCAAGCCTATTGAGAAAGGTGAGTTGGCAGGAGGCTGGGCGACCTCAGGCTGTGACAGGTCTACGCAGACAGCCACAGGTCACACGGGGGCGGGCGGGCAGGGCACACAGTTATGATCAGAGGGACCGGCAGTCAATCCAGGATAGGAGAAGGAGGGAGGGAGGCCCAGCAGCTCTGATCCGGCAGGCCTGCCACACGGGCAGCCCTTGGGCAGCGGCCACTGAGCAGTTCCGCTCTCGGCCCCTGGCGCCCCCGCAGTGGCTCCACCGTGAGTAGAAGGAGGGGCATGAGGGCCTGCAGGGTTTTAGTGACCGGCGGCTGAGCCTCCTGTCTGCTCCACCCGAGGTGTCCCTGTCTGTGCTCCCGAGTGTCCTGCCCTGTAGGCCCTTCCTGATGGCCAC
>NW_006206814.1:920191-926642 GCF_000334495.1 Tupaia belangeri chinensis
TTACGGGTCTGGTTTCATCCCCTGCCTGTTCCCTAAGCCCTCTCTCACTGGCTGTGACAGCCTCACTCATGCCCCGTGGTCTGTTTCTCTGTTGAGCAGCGGTGGCCAGCTTCTTCTCCGGCAGCTGTGTCCCCTGTGCGGACGGGGCGGCCTTCCCTCAGCTGTGTCAACTGTGTCCTGGCTGCGGCTGCTCCTCCCTTAATCAGTACTACGGCTACTCTGGCGCCTTCAAGTGAGTGCGACTGTCTGCCCCCCCGCGGCCACAGTGCGGGTGTCCTCAGAGTGAGGGTTCTGGCCCAAAGCCGAGCCCTGCCTGCCAACAGGGGCCTGGGGACGCCTACTCCCTCCCAGTGAGGCAGTGCTACAACTTGGGGCTAATGATGCTTTTCACCTGATCCTGGGGAGCAAACTTCCTGGGGGCCGATCCTCTGTCCCCAGAGCCCTCAAGCCTGGCCTGGCCTCCTCCCACTGGGCGGGGCAGGAACAGGCAGTCGGGTCCCCAGTGTCTGACCCTTGTCCCTGGCTGAGCCTCGCGGCCCTCGCTCCATCTCCGTGGCACCCTCCCCTCCCAGGGCCGCAGCCGCTCCCTGCTCCCTCTTCCCAGCCTAGGGCACGTCCCCGCCTGCAGGAGACATGATACCATTACCTCCTGTTCTAGACATTCAGAAACTTTCCTACAGTAAAACACCTTCAGTTGCTTTTTGCTGCTTGGGGGCTGCAGAGAGGCCTCCCCCAGGCCCTGCACTTGTCCCACAGCGGTGGACGCGGGCCGGGAGGGCCTGCCGGGCCGTCCTAACGTGTCTCTTCCTCAGGTGTCTGAAGGACGATGCGGGAGACGTAGCCTTTCTCAAGCAAACCACCATATTTGGTAAGCGGCAGGCAGGTCGGCAGGGCCCCTCCAGGTAGTGTTGTTCTCCCTCCCTGCCCCTTTCCTGCTCAGTCCACAGACACCAGTGCGGCACTCCTCCTTTATTGGGGCCTGGGCTTTTATCTGTGAGATTGCTGCTGAGTTCCTGGGCCTCTTTCCACCAAAGCTCCCACGGTGACTCCTCCAGGACAGTGTTGTCATCACACAGGACTGGGGCCTGGTCTGGTGAGCCTTGCTGTGCCCGTCGTCCTGGGAGATGAGACCATGGTGAGATGCAGGGCGGTCGCTGCTGCACTGTTGGCAGAAGGCTCTAGGCCTTTCTGGCTGCAGGATCTTGAGCAAGTCATTTTCCTGCATGTTCTGGGGCCCTCACTTGGCCACCCCAGGCCAGTCAGCTCTCATTTTACTGCAAGCAGCCGGTGGGGACAGCACCACTGGGACTCTACCTGTGGTCGATTCATCTGGATTTCCTCCCCAGAGAACCTGCCGGACAAGGCCGACCGGGACCAGTATGAGCTGCTCTGCCCGGACAACACCCGGAGACCGGTGGAAGAATTTGAGCAGTGCCACTTGGCCCGGGTTCCTTCTCATGCTGTGGTGGCCCGAAGTGTGGACGGCAAGGAAGACGTGATCTGGGAGCTTCTTAGCCAGGCCCAGGTAGCCCCCCGGCTGCCCCTCCTGCTTAGTAGTCCCTGCTGGGGTCTGCAGGGTTTCCTGTCCTGCCTTCCTGCTGCTGTAGAAGTCCTTACGTGCTCAGCACACAATGGAAATCGTGCCACGCCATCAGCTTCTCCAAGACCCCCCAGCTGGGACCCCTCACAGAGCAGCAAGGAGACCCTCGGGGATGACCACTCACCACCTTTCTCCTTTCAGGCTGATGGAGAGGCCACAGATTGCAAAGCAGCCCCTATTGCCCTGTTCCATTCCTCCCCCTTTAACTAGGCCATGAAGGCCGGGGGCAAACAGCCCTTCCCAACAAAGCCTTCCATGACCCCCAGAAGGAAGCAATGTCTCTCCCATGTCTGCTGGCCTGACTGCGAGGCAGTTGCTCACACAGCGGACCCTCCTCCTCTGTGGTGGGAGGCGGGCCGAGCCATCGTCCTCTCATTCACCCTCCCGTGGTACCCACCAAGAGCTTAGGTGGCAACCATGCAGTGCCGGCCTCTGGTTTCGGCACGTTTGTTTTCAGTAACCTCACGGCCCATTCTGGGAGACAGCACAGAAACAGATTCAGGGAACTACGGCATGGCATGGGCCTATGAGGGCCAAGGAGGTGCCGGGTGGGCTGCCCTCTCCTGGCAGCCTGAAATGTTGCCTCTTGTTTTCTGAGGGTTTCATTTTCTCTGCAGTCCTATGTCCCAGAGTCCTGTTCTGTTGCCATTCACTCATGTGTTTTACTATGAACAGGAACATTTCGGCAAAGGCAAATCAAACGACTTCCAGCTGTTCTCCTCTCCGCACGGGAAGGACCTGCTATTTAAGGACTCTGCCCATGGGTTCCTAAAGATCCCTGCTGGGATGAACTTCCGGCTGTACCTGGGCTACCAGTACCTCAGTGCCCTTCGGAACCTACGGGAAGGCGTCTGTAGGTATCAGGAAGGACAGGTGGCTGTACGAGCTCACCACTCTGGCGAGGGCAGGGACAGAGATGGGTCTGTCCAGGAACCCCAATTCCTTTCCTGATATTCCCTTTTCTGCCCGGTGAGCCCAATGTTAGACCGATGCTAAACGAAATCAGTCACTATGAGATGGCCCAGACAGTGCCAAGAGCTTTAAAGGAAATTCATATTTAAAATGGCTTGTGTTGGTCTCAGCGTTATTTTCTTTGTATGAGTCAGGACGGCTCGACCCACTGTGTGAAGCCAGTTAGCCTCACACTCAGTAACCAGGACGGAGTGACAGGGCTCCGATCGTACACCCCAGCCAGTGCGACAAGCAACATGTTCCTTAGCGAAGCTGGAGCTCTAGAGAGTCCATCCCAGTCCTGAAGTGCCCTGGGTCACCAGGGCCTTGTTCATCCTGTGGCCACTACTAAACGCTTGGCAATAACTTCCGCTAGCAGCGGGGCAGACCATGGTGTGACAAACATGTGGTCGGTCCTGCTGTCCCGGAACTTTCAGGCCAGGGAGAAGACAAATGTTCAACCAATAGTCACACTATCGAATGATAATTATGAAACGAGCCATCTGCTTGCAAGGGGAAAATGACAGCAAAGCACCACGGTCCTATGGGAGTGTGAAACAAGGAAAAGCAGGTCCCAGGTTGGGGATCAAGGGAGGCTTTCCCGCCGAAAGATGAGCAGGTGTCCGTTTTTCAGCAGACGTTGACACACTGAGCACATGTCAGCACTGCTCCAAACGCTGGGGCCCTGGTGGCCTGGACAGGCCTGGCCTTTCCCTGTGGAGCGCTCACTCTCCTGCAGGGACTGGTGACCATGATGGGCCTACAGATCAGTGTACATCAGGCGGTTAATTAAGTGCTGTTTGGAAAAGAGGGGGAAACTGCCTGGAGTCAGAGTGCTGGGAGGTTGAAGAGCAGAGTCAGGTTCTCGGAAGTAAAACGTCTAAGTCTAGCCTACATCAAGCAAGAGACTGGGTCTCGACTTCGCTTTCTATGAGATCGAGTCCTTGAACGGGATCTGCTTGCTTACTGCTGGCAAACGCAGTTCCGGGAAGACACGGAGCTGCGTGAACCCACCTCGGGGGCCTCCTCTGACCTCTGTTTCCGCCCCTCGTGCCCTAGGTTCGGAGACGAAGAGCGAGTGCAAGGCAGTGAAGTGGTGCGCGGTGAGTCACCACGAGAGGCTCAAGTGTGACGAGTGGAGCGTTAACAGCGGGGGAGAGATCGAGTGCGAGTCCGCAGAGACCACGGAGGACTGCATCGCCAAGATCATGGTAGGGGCCCCGTCTCCCCAGGGAAGCTTCCGGCTGCTGCCTGCTGGCCCCGCAGGCTGAGCTGAGGCGTTTCTGGGTGTCCTGGCCTTGTGAGCACGTGCCCGTGGAGCTTCAGAGCCATCGAGCTTATGGATCTGAAAGTCCCTTGAAGGGCCGTTCCCTCCTGGTATGCGCGTATAGCGAGAGTGTAAGAAGCGCCCTGCTCAGGGAGGCTGGGCCCGGAGAGGGCGTCCTGGGAGACCCGTGAGTGTGGCAGGACCTCGTGTTGATTTTGCAAGTAGGTACAATTCGCCTTGTTGCTTATAGAGAATTTTTTGAAAATCCTGAATGAGGGACCAGCAGATGGCATAATGGTTACATTGCTGGACTCCCATGTAGTTGACCACAGTTCGAGTCCCAGACCCAGCAGCTTAAAACTCATGCAGGGTGTGTGTATGCATGCCGAAAATCCCAAGAGGAGAATGGAGGAGAAGGGGTTACAACACAGCCCTCCCCGGGGGGGGTGGTGGGGTAGGGGTGTGATTTCTCACTTTCTATCTTTCTGTCTCTGGTGAGTGCACACACACCATAGCAAAAATCTCTCTTAACAAAAAAAGAAAAAAGAAAAAAGAAAAGAAAATCCTGAATGATATGAAGAAGAAAATAGAAAGTACTTGCAGCCATGTAACTTGGGAGATGTATTAAGGTTATATCAGATAGGTTGCTCACTGCCTTTTACTGACCTCACGGTAGCTCACGAGCTGTCCTCACTGTCATACGGAATTCTTTAGCAATCCAGTTCGGAGCTTCCGTGCTGGTGCACCCATGGAAGTGCTAGGGAGGTGTGTGCCCAGGAGTGTGCACCTGCCACTCCTTGCCCTTCCCGATGCATCTCTTCCATTTGGCAGTTTTTGATCTGGATCCGTTATCATAAACAGATGAATGTATTAAAACAAAATATCTTGAGCCACTCTTACCTCCTGCCATTGTCACTGTTTTTGTTTGTTTCTTTGTTTTGCCATTGGGTACGTGTGCCCACCGGAGAAAGAGAGAGACGGAGAGAGGGAAAGTAAGAAATCACTGGAGAAAGAGAGAGAGGGAGAGAGAGAAAGTAAGAAATCACCCTCTGGGGAATGGTCATGCTGCCATTCCGTCTCCTCCATTCTCCTCTCTGGAATTTGGACACACACGCACATGTGCCCGGCATGATTTTCAGGCTGCTGCGTTTGGGACTCACATGGTGGAGTTGGCCATGGGAGGTCCAGGCCTGATCCGCCATGCCATCTGCTGATCCTTAACCACTTCTTACTGTAATCTGCTAATTTTACTTTTTAAGCACTTATGAATAACCACCTATTTTGGGGACCAGCAGTTGGCATAATGGCTATGTAGCTGGACTCCCATGTGGTTGACTGTGGTTCGAGTCCCAGACCCGGTGGCTTGAAGGCGCAATGTGTGAATCCTGAGAGGAAAATGGAGGAAAAGGGATTGTGGCGTGGCCATCCCCCCAGGTGATGATTTCTTGCTTTCTCTCTCTCTGTCTTTCTGGCGAGTGCACGCACCCTCCCAAAAAAGAAACCTCTCCCCCAAAAATTAACCAACTGTCTTTAAAACCATTTACCAATCCACCATGAAGCAAAAACAGACCATCAACCCCATTCTTCTATAGTTGACATGTTTTATAGTATCATCTTGTGCTATTCTAACATTTATTCCTTTTTTTCTTTTGGTCTGAGTTAATACAAATCAAACCAAATTAAAGCAAAGCCTGTAAACTTAAAACCTCAGTCTGCATACAAATCTGCTAATGGTTCACATGTTGCATATGACACTTGAACGTGATGCACTCAATAAAGAAACATACTAAGAAAGACTCTTAGGAACACATGAAATCATAAATGAGGAAGATGATGTACAACTGAATGGAAACTTTTTTTTTTAGAGAGGTTTTTGCTATAGGGTGTGTGCGCTCGCCAGACAGAGACAGACAGAGGGATAGAAAGCAAGAAATCACCCCCAGGGGGATGGCCACGCCGCAATCCCTCTCCTCCATTCTCCTCTCGGGATCTTGGGCATACACGCACACGCGCCCGGCGTGAGTATAAGCCACCAGGTCCGGGACTCAAACCATGGTCGACTACGTGGGAGTCCAGCAACATAGCCATTACGCTAACTGCTGGTCCTTGGAAACATTTTTTTAAAAGGCCTATTCTTGGACACTAATTTGCTCTCCTATAAAGATACCAGTTTCAAGTCACGACTTTTGGAAATAGCTTACGGATGTCGGGCCAGAAATCAAAGCCCAAGGTCACCACGTTCTGTGAGACCTGGGCTGAGTGGGTGACACCTGGGCTGCCCAGGTGTGTTTCTGTGTAACATTCAGCCTGTCACATTACATGAGACTCTCAGATGTCCCACAACTGTTTGCAGATTAAATGTAAAAAAAAGCATCCTTGCTAGTCAAACCTCCTGCGAACCAAGTTGAAGGATATAGCTTATTTGGCCCCACACCTGCAGCACATCATCCCTCCACGGAAAGTCCTAGGCCTGGCCGAGACCCCCTAGGGTGTTATGGGACACACATGGCTACAGTGGACGCAAAGGTGAGCATGGAAAACAGCTGTCATGGCAAACGGGCGGTCTCAGGCATTACAGTAATTATGTACAGTGGCTATGCAGGACTTCCACAGGGAGGCCTGCTCCTGCTGTC
>NW_006206814.1:926856-941189 GCF_000334495.1 Tupaia belangeri chinensis
GGGGGATGGCCACGCTGCAATCCCTTCTCCTCTTGGGATCTTGGGCACGCACGCACATGCGCCCGGCGTGAGTTTAAGCCACCAGGTCCAGCACTTGAATCAGGGTCAACTCCATGGGAGTCCAGCGACATAGCCATTACGCTAACTGCTGGTCCCTCTAACTGACTACTCCTCCCCCTAGACTTCAGTGGCTCAGCCTTGAGAAAATTTTAGAAAGGAAGCAAAGGGATGCAGTCAGGTTGACACCAGCACTGGCCGCTCTTCTGGAACTCATGGATCAGAGCTACCAAAACGACAGGAGTGGGGGTCTGAGGCGATCTGCTTATTCCGACCTGTGACTGCGAAACAGATTTCCAAACGTCACAGTACTCCAGCCTGCGGCAACTGTGTTTTCTGGAAACTACTGAGTTTCCTGGGAGGCTGTTGGCTTCTTGGAGGTACCCCACTTTCTCCAACTATGTAGCCATCCTGAGGACCTGTTCTGACCGTCTTGCAGGTCAGGGATGTGGACCTCTGACCCTGCTGAGGCTGGAACAGTTAGAGCGTAGGGCTGCAATGCCCTCCAGGGGGCGCACCGTTCAGTTCCTTTGCTAGGAAGTAAAATTCAGAACCTGTGAGAGGGGCGGGGCCTTTAATCCCGACAGGCCACACCCCAGGGGTGAGATCCTTACTGGTGGCCGAAATGTGATACTCAAAAATGAAGCGAAAACCAAAGCAGACCTCTCTGAGGGTAAAGTGGATAGAAGTGTCCTTTTACTGGAGACGTTGGGGAGTTTGGTGGTTATCTAAAGATCACCGATCACAGGGAACCAGCAGTTCGCATAATGGCTATGTCGCTGAACTCCCACGTAGTCGACCGCGGTTCGCGTCCTGGACCCGGTGGCTTAGAACTCACGCTGGGCTCATGTGCGTGCGTGCCCAAGATCCCGAGAGGAGAATGGAGGAGAAGGGATTGCGGCGTGACCATCCCCCCTGGGGGGTGATTTCTCGCTTTCTGTCTCTATGTCTCTCTGTCTGGTGAGCGCGCGCGCCCTATAGTGAAAAACCTCTCCAAAAAAATAAATAAATAAAAAATAAAGATCACCGATCACAGAGGCTCTTGTAGAAGTACAGGAGGACGTGTCTCTCTTGAGAAAGCACGGGAAGCTTTAAAGACTCTCCCTCTCACAGGTGACATTTGTGCTTACGGCATGGAATTGGCTGTGCCAGATCAGAAGGAAGTAACAGAACAGCCTAGGAAGGGAGACTTACAGGGCTCAGGAGGAGCCATTCAGTGGGCGTGAAACAGAGTGCGCTGCTTGAAGGACTTTCTGAAGCTGCTATTTCAACAAATCTGGAAAACTTAGAAATTCGTTAAAAATGTGTCTGAGGGGCTCGGCAGTGGCAGAGTGGTGAGCGAGACGTTCCCCAGGCCGACCCACGTGTGTGCCCTGGAGACGTCCCCGAGCAGCTGGGCAGGGCCGGCTGGGCAGGGGGTGGAGTGCGGCATCGGACCACAGCTGGGGTGCTGTTTGGGGTGCTGTCTTTCTTTTCTCTGTGTCTCTCTGCCTCACTCTTAAAATAGATACTTTTAAAAAATGTGTCCAGGCACTGACCTATAGACTCAAAACTGACCGTGTGACAGATGCCTTCAAGCTTGTATGCGTTTAAGAGAAATAATTACGCCATTCTTATGTTTCAAAAGAAAACCAAAATGCGATTTTTTTTTTTTTTGGAGAGATTTTCGCTATAGGGCGCATGCACTCGCCAGACAGACAGAGAGAGACAGAGAGACAGAAAGCGAGAAATCACCCCCCAGGGGGGATGGTCATGCTGCAATCCCCTCTCCTCCATTCTCCTCTCGGGATCTTGGGCACGTACGCACACGCGCCCGGCGTGAGTTTTAAGCCACCGGGTCCGGGACGCGAACCGCGGTCAACTATGTGGGAGTCCAGCGACATAGCCATTACGCTAACTGCTGGTTCCCAAAACGCGATATTAAGATGCTGACATCGTCCACAGCGCGAATGTGTGGACATGTATTCAGCCGTTTCTCTGTCATCGAGCTTAGCTTGGCTCTTTCTTTGGCTATTATAAAATGATACTTGTTTTTATCCACTTACACATTCGGTCCAAATAGTTGCCAACCAGGAATTCTCATTTCTGGGACAGATGGGTGGATTCTGTCTCACAATGAAAATCCCTGGTGTCTGAAAGGAGTGGTAGGAGGAGCCCTGGGACAGGGTGTCCCGTAAGAGGACAGCAGGACTGGGTGTGGGTCTTTGCTCTCGAGTAAACTGAGCAAGGCCCTTGGAGGTGGTCACCCGTTCCCGACAGGAGGGTGAAAATGAGAATGCGATTTATTTTCTCCGCTGGTCGTGTGGGGGTCAGTACCAGCACCCGCTATGACGTGCTCACAGGAAACAGCTGGAAGGACAGTTGTCACCAGAAATGGCCTCTTGTCATCTGCTGGGCTTTGCTGTGTCTTTGCAGAATGGAGAAGCCGACGCCATGAGCTTAGACGGAGGCTTTGTCTACATCGCGGGCAAGTGTGGCCTGGTCCCTGTCATGGCAGAGAACTACGGTAAGTGGGTGGGGGACACCCCTGTGTTTTCTGAGTCCTGGAGACAGGAGACAGGCCAGTCGTAGCACTGCTCCGCCACAGCTGCCATTGAGCGCTCCCTTATTCCAAACCCCGCCACCAGCTGCCGTCATCTCGAAGGGCAGGCGTTATCCTGCCTCCCGGCAGTGGGAAATAGAAGCTCCGTGCTGTGGACCTGGCTGCGGAGGGCAGCTGGGATTTCCGGCAGGTCTTTCAGCTTCCCAAACTCACGCTTCCCCTGCTGCCCTGCGGCAGAGATTTCAATGCAGTTTCCAGTCCTCCTCTCTGGGCTCAGTGCAGACAGAGCGGGAAACCTGAAACTGGAAGTCTGTGGATAAATTCTGGAAGTCAGCAGCTCAAATGGACTTACTTCATCCATAGAGTTTGAGCTCGCTGGGAATTTAACATGTGCAAATAGTTTCAAATAGTTTCTTTTTCTTTCTCCTTTTTTTTTTTTTTTTCTAGAGAGAGATTTTTGTTATAGGGCATGTGCACTTGCCAGAGAGATGGAGATAGAAAGAGAAAAATCAGGCCCCCAGGCGGATGGCCGTTCCACAGTCTTGACTCCTCTACTCTCCTCTCAGGATTTTAAGAACACACGCCCACGCACCCGGGATGAGTTTTCATGCCGGGTCCGGAACTTGAACCGCAGTCAACTTTGTAGGTAATCGTTAGGCCATCTGCTGGTCCCCTTTGTGCAGATAGTTTTGTCTGACTCTTTATTCTTAGCGGTAGCATAAGAAGGGCATGAATTTCCAATCTGTTAATACAACTAAGTGTCTAATGCCTTCTTCACTTCCTTTCCCCAGCAAATAAGTCTTCGTGTAAAACTCCAGAGCCAGGTGAGTTGGGGTTTGTAAACTTGGGTTGAAAGGTAAATTCTCATAGTTTGAGAGAAGTGGTAGGTAAGTTTAAAATTCAGATCACAGGTATTGGAAGAGACCAGTTTTTAGAATGCAGAAGCATCATGGAACGACAGCAATTGATACTGGTGGCTGTTCTTCCCACGTCCCATGATGTGACACTGCCTTTCTCACCTCACCCTATAAGGTAGGTATTAGCATTGTCTAAGGACGCCTAAGACGAGCCCAGGGCTCAGGGACTGATTATGTACCCAGGAAGCCAATCCAGGCCCTCCCCCTGTTCCCTCACCACCTCGCCTGCCATGGACTGCACACTTTTGGATGAGAGTTGTTACCAGCCAAGGAACCTTGCTTATTTGTTTCCTACAGGACTGAGCAGGGCTCACACAGGCAGAGTAGACGTCTGGGAGCATAAAACTACGGGGCCTCTCAACCAGGGCTGGACCAGGAACCCAAATATACCTGACTCCCGCCCAGGGCTCTGGCTAGGGGCAGATCTGGAAGATGGGGCAGAAGCAAATCAGGAAGCCTTATAGCAGTGTGAGCACTGGGCCTCAGACCCGTGCGGGTCATGTCACGTTCCAGACGCCATTAGTGTGCAAGTCTGCCCTTGTCACCTCTGCTGATCACAACCTCCCACCCTCTCTCCACCATCGAGGAGCCAAGACTCTAGCAGACTTAGGAAGAGCCATTCTGTTCCGTGATAATAAGGATTCGGTTTCCTTTGGAAAACTGAAACCACAGACTGATGTCCTCGTCCCTATTTTAAGGACTAGCATAGATTTGCTGCTAAAAATGGCAGCCTACTTGATTTTGACATTTTCCACTTTGTATATTTGTTTCGGTGTAAAACTATACCCTCCTTATCAGAAAACATCTGGCCTGACTATTTTCTTCTGCCTATTGGTATTTACTACTCGAGCCCAATGTATTGCTTATTTTCTTTTTTTTTGGAGAGATTTTTGCTATAGGGTGTGTGGGTTTGCGGAGAGACAGAGAGACGCAGAGAGACAGAAAGTGAGAAATCACTCCAGGGGGGATGGCCACGCTGAAATCCCTTCTCCATCCTCCTCTCGGGATCTTGGGCATGCATGCACACACTCTTGGCATGAGTTTCAAGTGACCAGGTCCGGGACTCGAATTGCAGTCGACCACGTGGGAGTCCAGCAACATAACCATTGTGCCATCTGCTGGCCCCTACATTAAAAAAAAATCTTGCTAGAGGGTACATGTGCTCACTGAAGAGAGACAGACAGAGGGAGAGGAAAAGTGAGAAAGCACCTCTGAAATCAGGGGTAGTGGCCTTGCCGCAATCCCTCTGCTCCATTCTCCTTTTGGGAGTTGGGCATGCACACACATGTGCCTGACATGTTTTTCAAGCTGTTGGGTCCAGGACTCCAACCACACAGTTGACCATGTGGATTCTAGCTGCCTTAACCAGCATGACTGCAGCTGGCCCTGCCCAATACATGTTCATTTAGAAAACACTGAGTTTTTGTCATATTCCTCCCTCCGATAGAACACATTGGAGGGTGAATTGCTGGTATTTAACTTCAGTAACTCTGTGTATTCATGGAAAGGTTATACTCCAGCCATTGCTCTAATGACAATGGATTCATAGTATTTTTATTTTATTTTTTAAAGAATTCCTTTATTTAGCTTCATTAATTTATTTAAAGTTACATTTTTTTTTCTTTTGAGAGGTTTTTGCTATAGGGCACATGCGCTCACCAGACAGACAGAGAGAGAGACATAGAGACAGAAAGCGAGAAATCACCTCCCAGGGGGGATGGTCACGCCACAATCCCTTCTCCTCCATTCTCCTCTCGGGATCTTGGGCACGCACGCACACGCGCCCGGCGTGAGTTCTAAGACACCAGGTCCGGGACGTGAACCGCAGTCAACTATGTGGGAGTCCAGCGACATAGCCATTACGCTAACTGCTGGTTCCCTATTTATTTGATCAGAGAGGAACAGAGTGAGCGAGAGAAAGAGGGAAAGTGAGAAAGCAAGCTGCCAGGTCCGAGTCCATGGCTGGCCGTGTGGGAGTCCAGCACCCCTAACCACCATGCCACCTGCTGGCCCCAGATTCATAGTATTTTTAAAGTTCAGATGAATCTTCTCCCAATCAAGTGCACTGTACCTCACCTCAGTTAGTTACTGGAGAAATCCTCTCAAGACACAATGAACAATTCAAGAACTCTTTGCTTCTCGAGGGAGATAGTAGCTTTAATTGGAGGCAAAGGCTCTGGAACTCCCAAAGGTGTGACTGTTTCTTTTCTGGTGTCTTCCTTGTAGGGTACTATGCTGTGGCAGTAGTGAAGAAAAAGGATGCTCACATCAACTGGAACACCCTGGAAGGCAAGAAGTCGTGCCACACTGGCGTAGGAAGAACTGCCGGCTGGACCGTTCCCATGGGCCTGATCCAGAGCAAGATCAACCACTGCAGATTCGGTGAGCAAGTCCCGGGAAAGAAAAAAAGGGTCTGGGGGAGACGGTCTGGTACAGGATGCTGCAGGCTCTAGTTCTGTGGAAGCAAGGTTCAGTAAAACAGAACCTCAAGAAAATATCGAAAAGGGCTATGAGGACTGGGCCACCGGGACTGAGCGAGGATGAGTCTTTTCGTTGCATGCGTAGCGTTTCTCTCTCGTGAAGGAGCCCAGAGGTGAGCAGTCCACACACTTCCACGAGCACCAGAACCCAGGCTCCCTCTCTCTTTTTGTTCTAGTATTCTTAGCATGAAGCTTCCATCTTATTTTTTTTTAAGACAGATTTTTGCTGTAGGCCACGTATGCTCACTGGCGATAGAGAGACAGAAAGCAAGAAATCACCCCCCCACCCCGGGGCATGGTCATGCTACCATCCCTACTCCTCCATTCTCCTTTGGGATTTTGGGCACGCATGCACACTTGCCTGGCAGGAGTTTCAAGCTTCTGGGTCCAGGACTCGAACCACAGTCGGTCATGTGGGAGCTCAGGACGTAACCATTATGCCATCTGCTAGTCCTGAAACTTCCAACTTTGACATCACCCTACGGTGGCCATCAGAGCCATGATCTGGGCAGCCCCGAGCTCCAAAGGGTTAGGGCAAAGGGGAGTTGTGCCAGTTGCTGCCAACTTTATAAATGAGCTTTCTGGAAAATCTAACCAAGTATTTCAGCTCACTTTTCATTTTCCAGAGCTTAGTACATTTCCATACCTAGGTGTAAAAGAGAATTGTAATCTTTCACTTGGGTGTGTTCCTTCCCCTACCAAAACCGAACTTTCATATTAAGAAACAGGGAGAGATGGGTACTGGGTGGAGAGCTAGTTCCCCCTGCTAAGGGGGCTTTGTAGGCTAAGTGAGTGTGGGCGAGCCCCGGGTCTCTGCACGGAGTCGTCAGTCTTACCAAGTCCCTGCTTAGCTCCTAGGATCCTCCTAAGGGGTAGAAAACAGCTCATTCTCTGTGCAAGCTTATTTCTAATCCCCTTAAGCCCTGCGTGTACGTCCCCACAAATGTTCTCCAGTGGTCTGGGTTTACATTACTCTCGAGGTTGCTTTCTGCCACCTCCAGATTTGGGCAACTCCTTGAATATATGAGATCTTTCAACCTGGTATGAACCCAGCAGACCCTGTGTGTGAGGGCTGTCTGTGTACCAGGCTGCTCTGTGACACCAGTGTGGCACGAGGCCGAGTGCGGCCAGGAGGTGCCCGAGCTCCGGGTCCCCACGGCAGACACTACCTCTGCTTCCCGGGCCTCCTGCCGCCCCTTTCTGGAGCAGAGAGAGAGGAAGGACTCTTCTAGTGAGCAGGGGGACATCTGGAAACAGGCGGCTCGAGCTCAGGAGCTGGGGCCTTCGATCTCCTCCCCTGATGTCCCCTTCCTTTCGTTTTCATGTCTTTTTTTGGTAACACCATCATAGTGCTCAAAGGACTCCCTTCCACAGTGAATTATAATGATCATAAACTCCTGTCCCAACCTTGGTACATTTCTTTTAGAACTGGTAAGGTCCTACTCACCTGTGTTGCTAGTAGTAGGTCACAGAAAAAATCAGTATGTCCCACTGCCTGGGCCACGTGGGCCCGCATGGGTCAGGACCGCGCCCTCGCCTAATTCAGGAAGAGCTGACTTCTTGCCCTTCTGCACAGATGAATTTTTCAGCCAGGGCTGTGCCCCTGGGTACCGGAAAAACTCCAGTCTCTGTGAGCTGTGTGTGGGCGCCAACGACAACAAGTGTGCGGCCAACACCAAGGAGGGTTTCTACAGCTACACGGGAGCGCTCAGGTACGTCCTTCAGCCCTGACACGGCACGACACCCGGCCACCCGGCTGCTTCCAGGGCGATGCTAGCTGTTAGCGCTGTACGTGTTATAGGGCGAGGTCCCTACCACGCGCAGCTGCATGTGGAGGGACACCCAGGCCCTTCTAGCGCACCGCCGGTCTGAACCAGCTGTCACAGACGGCAGAGCCCAGGGTATGGTACATCGGTCCCCCACGGTCACAGCAGTTTGCTCCCAGGGGACATTTCAATTATCCCAGTGTTGGGGGGGCTACTACGGGTATCTAATGGGTAGAAGCAGCTAAACACCCCCCGTAGGGTAGCACTGTACACCAAAGTCCCGAACACCCCCCGTAGGGTAGCACTATACACCAAAAGCTTGTCCCGCTCCAAATGTCACTCGTACCCAAGCGCTGAAACCCTGCTAGTCAAATACACACTGAGTCGGGAGTTTGGCTCCAGCCCTTCTGCGTTCCAAGTACCCCAAACTGCAACTATCTAGACATGGAGAATAGTGAAGTACATGGTTTCTAAATTCTTTGTTTTTTTTTGTTTTTTTGTTTTTTTGTTTTTCCGGTTTGGGTTAGGGTGTGAGCACTCACTGGAACGAGAGAAAGAGAGAAAGTGAGAAACCCTCCCACCCAGGGAGGTCGGCCACAACGCAGTCCCGTTTCCTCCAATCTCCTCTGAGGATCTGGGGCACACACGCACACATGCCCAGCGTAATTTTCAAGCTGCTAGGTCTGAGACTCGAACCACACAGTCGGCCGTGGGGATCCAGGCCTTGATCTCTGTGACACCTGCCGGCCCCACGTGATTCTAAATTCTTCTCTTTGGCCGTATTGTGCTTTGTGGGGCACCTAGCGTTTTTAATAGATACCTGGGTACTTTATTATGTTTTTACCTATCCTTCCCACTTCAGGCCTGCCGCTCTCTGGTAGTTTATGGACCCAGAGCTGCACAGAGGAGGCGGGATCTTAAGTGAACTCCCAGTGCTCAGGCAAAAACCAGAGGTGACCCCTGCTTTCTAGCTAGAGCCGCCATGTGAGTTAGAGCAGTACGATTCACACCCCACAAGCTTTTAAGCTATGAAGTAGAGCGAGTCAATTTCCCAGGCGTTTAAGAATCTGGAAGACTTGAGACGCAGCCTGCTTTGCACCTCCTCTTGTCCTTCTCCAGTAGCAGAGCGTTTGAGAATTCCATGTCAGGAGAGGTTCAGACTTAGCTTACACAAACATGTGCAACTCTTGTTCCGATAATGACTTGCCACCAATAGAGGGTGAGACGCAAGATTGACAAATAGACGATGAACTCCAAAGAAAGTAAAATGGGGACCAGCAGTTGGCGTAATGGCTATGTCACTGGACTCCCACGTAGTCGACCGTGGTTCGCGTCCTGGACCCGGTGGCTAAAAACTCATGCCGGGCGTGTGTGCGTGTGTGCCCAAGATCCCGAGAGGAGAAGGGATTGCCACGTGGCCATCCCCCCGCTGGGGGGTGATTTCTCACTTTCTGTCTCTCTGTCTCTCTCTGTCTGTCTGGAGAGCGCACGTGCCCTATAGCAAAAACCTCTCAAAAAAAAAAAAAGTAAAATGAAAGAAATGCACGTCGCGGCGGGCACCCCTCGCTCGGCCAGCTGTTCCCAGAGCTCTCGCCTCTGCTGTGGGAAGTCAGGTTCTGGCCTTTGAAGCCAGGGAGGGGCAGTGGGTGGAGCAGGACTGGGCCTACTGTCCAAGGGTCTGACTGCTGGATTGTGGAGTAGGGCTGACATTTTCATGGGCTCCTCATTTGTCTGACACACGGCTTCTAAACCATTGCGACCCAGTACACATTACTACTAGAACCATACTAAACAGTTTGTTTTGTTATTCTTTGTTTTCCAAAACATCTCGGGGGCTTGTAGTGGCTTGGAGCTGTATTTACAACCTCCAGTACCACAGCAGGGACACACGGAGAGGGAGCTAAGACAGCCACATGCTTAGACACCAGATATGTTCCTACTCTGCATTTCTTAAAAAAAAATAGGGGGGGAGGAAAATGCTTCATGAATGTTGAAATTATTTTTCAAAAGATACAGCATATCAGAAATTGAAATGTGTGCTGGAGTTTCAGCCTCTCACAAATGTTGCACAGACCCAACTGCATCTCCTAAGAACCTGGAGGCATTGAGCTCTTCGTTCACAGGTGCATGGGCATTACCTCACTGGAAAACCGACTCCACTGTCAGTGTCGGTGCAAGGAAAGTCATGGAATCACTAGAAACGCTGTACCGAAAAATGGTGATTTCCTATGTAGCACCAAGACTGTGTAACCACACAGCAATTTGGAACCTTTCGTTTTCTCTTTCTTTATTCTTTATATCGCTTTGTGATATTAGAATGAAAGTTACCATTGCTGGTATCAGCGGGCCAGCCTGGATCTGCAAGGTGGCCCCTGAATGACAGAGGTGTCGTGTTGACCTCCTCTCTTCTTGTCTGGGCCTCTGCAGGTGTCTGGTTGAGAAAGGCGACGTGGCCTTTGTGAGAGACAAGACTGTCGAGGAGAACACTGACGGTACGTGCACGTCTCTCCCCATAAAATCGGGGTCACTAGGGTTGTGGAATACTCTGGATGCGGTTAGGCCCCGAAGCTCTGATCCCAGCTTGTCTTCCCATTGGAGAGCGATGCATTCACCCGGGCCCAAGAAGGACCTGGCGTTCCACTGGAGAGTGATGCGTCCTGTTCCAAGACAGGACCTGGCGTTCCCAGGGCCCGCGCCCTCTCCCACACACGTCTCCACGCTGCAGGCCTGGCCTCCCTCCCCCTAAATACTTCAGTACCATCTCCCAAGAACATTCTCTTACACACCTACATTAAAATGGCCAACACCAGGGAATTTCACATTGCATGGATTTATATGCACATTCCATATTCAAATGTCCTCCCTCTCAATAACGCCCTTTGTTTTCTCTCTTTCCTGGCTCTCTCCACTGAGAAGGCCTCGAGGCAATGGTACACCAGTAGGAATGAGCACCAAGATGTTGACTTCTAAATACTGTTCTCTGCTAACAGGTTCTAGAACTCCTTGGAAAACTAGCAGATACGAGGGTCGAAAATACACAGCAAACCCAGCACATCACACTCAGGGTGATGGGACGTGTCAGAGCAGGCCAGAGCCAGTTTGAAGGTTCTCCCATTGCCAAATCTGGGAATTCTGAACATTAATAATGACAGCAGGAGGGCACACACCCGAGCAGTTCTGCTTAGACAAATGAGTGGGAATTCCTCCTTATCACGGAACGCTAGCCTGTGAACGTGGAAGGAACGACAAGGTTGGAAAACTATCATTTGACAGTCAGTATGTTGGTACTAAGTTGAGGCCAGAATCATCCCTGAGTATTAACCTGAGGGTGAGGATTAGGTGGCCATGACATGACAACAGGCCAAACCAAACAAACACCGGTAAGAACGGGCACTCCTCGCCTGGCCCTTACTGTCCCTGCGCTGGTAGACTCCACTGGAGTTCGGGCTGTCCATTGTCTCCCCGGCTATCTCGTGTCCACCCCCCAACCTCCCATCTTTCCGGGGCACTTCATCGGGAATGAGCAGCTCAGCACCAGCTCCTGTCGGAAGCCTTCCCAGATGGCACACCCCACCCCACGAGAACCCCTCATCCGTGTTGCAGCTACTGAATTCACCACGTCGTGTGATGTACTTGGACTACAGAAACGCTTTGAGTTCTTTTCCCTCCTCTTATATTGAGTTGTCAGGAAAGCCATGACACACTGCTTGCATACAAAACATAGAAAAATGCATCATGACTAATATTCCTGGCACCTCGGACGGCATGCGGCCACGAGCAGTTGCTAAGAATTTATCGGAAGGTCGGTTAGCTTTCTTTCTTATTATTTTTGCTCTCCTTCTTCCTCCTACCAGAAGGTTCTTTGTTACCTTTGATCTGTTTTTGTACTCTTCTGAATAGGACCCTTCTGCTAGGCCTTCCCTCTCCACTCTGTGCAATGACTCCGAAGTCCCTCCCTCTGGAATAGAATCTAGAAGGGAGGCCTGGCCGCATTCCGGTATCTCTGTTCCCCGAGGTGTCATCGTGTATATGCAGCACACCCGCATTGCAAACTCACCTTGCCTAAACCCAGATTCCTCCTCTCTCTCTCAAAGTTGCCTCCTCTTTTCACAGACTCTATCTGACTACACTCCTTCCAGTTGAGCCTAGGTTAAGTCGGTTCGTCAACGTCTCATTTTCTCTCTTAAAATATGACCTAAGTACCACGGTATAGAAAGATACCAAAGCAATGGCTTTTGGACTGAATACGTGCGTCCACTGTGTGTGTGCACCATAGAAAGACTAGAAGAAATGCACCAGGCTTCAAGAAACACCGTGGAATCACACGTCTCCAATTTTCTTCCAAATACTCTGTCCCATTTTAAAAGTCCTTGTTAGTCAGCACTTACTACTTTTATTGGAAAAAACATATTTTGAACATGCCCTTCCGGTTGCCCACTGCCACCCTCCTGGAGAAGACTGAATCACTTCTTCCCACCTAATTGTTCTTAATTTTGTACATTCACACACCGTGGGTCCGCCACATCCCCCGAGTGAGGGCACCTTGAACAAAGCTATCGACTCCGCTTGCTCAACCTTCTTTTCCTCCTTAGGAAAAAACCCTGAGCCGTGGGCTAAAGACCTGAGCTCGGAAGACTTCGAGCTGTTGTGCCTGGACGGCAGCAGGGCTCCTGTGAAGGAAGCCGAGAAATGCCACCTGGCCCGAGGCCCGAACCATGCCGTGGTCTCTCGGAGAGATAAGGCAGACTGTGTTCGCGAAATACTGAAAAACCAGCAGGTAAGGAAGGGCCAGGGCCCCTCGCTCTAGATGGGCGTTATCTGAGGAAGGTCACAGCCAAGTGTAACCCTGGACTCCCTTTCTGAAAACTAGGATTCTGAAACCATAAACTGTAGGCCGGGTCACGTGGGTTCAAATCTCAGCTCAGTGGTGTCCTCGCTGTGCCGTTTGCTTCTCCCTGACCCCCAGAGGATGTGTGCACTCATCAGAGACAGAGAGACAGAGAGACAGAGAGGGCGAAAGCACCCTCCAACAGGGCGTGATAGTACCCAACCCCGTCCCCTCCACTTCCCCGCCCCAGGCTGTGGGGCACGTGCGTGAGTCCCACACACTTCCCAGGCATTTAAACCACACAGGCGGCCTGTGGGATCCGCCTCCCCTCCCCGCCAGGCCCTGGTGCCAGCCTGCTGTGTCGTCCTGCGTTTTTCTATCCTCTCCATGCCTCAGCTTTTACATATAGAAAATGAGAGTACTAGCACTTTGACCCACTTCCCAGCGCAGACACGGAGTAAGTGAAGCAATGTGCAGCGAGGGCATGGAGAGATGATGAGCTACAGGGAGTGCTCAGACAGGCCCGCATGTCAGTGGTGGGACGGGATTCCCAGGCCCAGCTCCGTCAGTATAGCCCGGTAATCGGATCCATGTGCCCTGGGGACCAGGAGTCTTCCTGCTCCCTCTGTCCTTGCTCAGAATGCAAACGACGGGACCTGTTTCCCAGCTTCCCGTGATGTAAGGCGGGAAGAGTGGATGTCTGCGCTCCCACCTAGGCCGACGAGGCCCTGTTCTTTCCAGCCTGCAAACACAGGACGCCTTCCCTCGGAAAGCCTGCCCTGGGGAGAACGCCATCTCAGGGCCAGCCTTGTGAGGGAGGGGGCTACCTGAGAATTCATGTCCTCCAGGCCCCTCTACACACAAGCGTCACCTTCCTTTCAGGGAGAGCTTCCTGTTGAGTCACCATGAGCTTTTTTAAAAAATTAAGATAGCGAATCTTCAGAAGTCCTTTCAAGGCATATGATGACAACAATGAGCGATTTCTAGGTGCTATATGGAATGACACCCCTTTTGCAATTAGCATTTCACTTCTAACTTTATGAGGCCCGGAGAAGTTAAGTGGCTTTTCCCAAGATGGGATTTCAGATGCAGTCAAACATGAATTTTTTTAAAATAAGTTTTGTGTAGGGGGAGTGTGCTTTCTGGAGAGAAACAGAGAGAGAGAGATGGAAAGGGAAAGTGAGAAATCATTCCCCGGGCAAAGGGTGAGGGATGAGCACACCACACTCCCTCCTCCACAGTCTCCTCTCTGGATTTTGGGCATGTACACTCATATGCCCGGTGTGTTTTTCAAGCCGCCAGGTCTGGGACTTGAACCACGGAGCTGGCCATATGGGATCTAGTGCTTTAACCACCATGCCATCTGCTGGCCCCAAACATGAACTTTCAACAGCTACCTTCACCGTCCTCTGGGAAGGCTCACGTTTAATATCTTCTTTGACAAAACACTGAAAGGACCATGTTCTCGTCCTCTTGTTTCCTGTATCTGCCCCCAGGAGACACAGGCAGTGGAGTAGGGAAGAGAGATGGGAGGTGGGAGTGGATGGTGGCAAGGACTTCTCAGAGGACGCTGGGACCGGGGGTTCCAGGCGTCATGGAAGTGAGGTGTTGGCACGAGTGGGTAAACGGCAAGTGAGGGAGGCAGAAAGTTCCTGCAACACACCCTGCGGCTCCCTGGACCCCGGTGGCTCCGGGCTGCTGCCTTCTCTGACCCGTGTATTCGTTTAGCTGCTCGAGGCCACA